>NW_027187348.1:6327425-6399672 GCF_028583685.1 Petaurus breviceps papuanus | reverse complement strand
ATGAGGAAATAAACTAGAAAATTTATTAAGATACCAAAAGACTGAGTCCCAAAACCAGAAAGTGAAAGCCATCAGAGTAGTTATGATATTGGCACAGGTAGATAAAGTAGAAAGCACCCACATTTTCAAGCCTTTAAAACAGAACAGGCTACCTCAGGCAAAGGTCCTCCTCTCCCCACACACAGCAACCACCTAGCGTCCTGGAAGCGCGCTCCCAGCAGCTCCGGCCCCTGGCAGTCCTCAGCAGGAGTCCTTAGCAGAAAGTCCTTAGCAGTCCTAACTCAAAAAGGGCTTCGTGCTGCCACTGCCTCTGCTGCTGCCGCCGTCACCACCACCGCCAGCCAACGCAGGAACGCTAGCTTGGCTTCCGCTTCCTCTTGCTCCGCCCCTTCCTGCTACATCAGCAAGTCCAACGGGGCATGGAAGATCTTTAAATCCCATAACCCTTACAGTGACTTGCCCAAGGTCACATGGCTAGTTTTTGTGTTAAGTGTCTTAGGCCCAATTTGAACTCAGGTCCTCCTGACTCCAGGGCTGGTTCTCTATTCACTGCTCCACCTAACCTCCCCTCTTACACTTTTTTAAAGCTAATTTATTTGTTTTTAGTTTTCAACATTCACTTCCATAAGTTTTAAATTTTCTCCCCCTCCCTGCTTTCCTTCTTCCCCAGAATGGCATGCAATTTGATATGGGTTCTACATATACATTCTTACTAAACATATGGGAGGAACCATGAGAAAGGAAAAAAAAATAAAACAAAAAGAAAATAGTCTGCTTCACTCACCATTCAGACTCCATAGTTCTTTCTGTGGATGTGGATGGCATTTTCCATCATAACTCCTTTGAAATTGTTTTAGAACCTTACATTTCTGAGAATGGCTAAGTCAATCAAAATCAGTCATCACACAATGTGACTGTTACTGTGAACAGTGCTCTCCTGATTCTTCTCACTTCATTCAATATCAGTTTACATAAATCTTTCCAGGATTTTCTCAAATCTGCCTGCTCATCATTTCTTATAGCACAATAGTATTCCATTGTATTCATATACCACAACTTGTTCAGTCATTCCCAAACTGATGGGCATCTCCTCAATTTCCAGTTATGGGCCATCACAAAAAGAGCTGCTATAAATATTTTTGTACATGCAGGTCCTTTTCCCATTTTTGTGATCTCTTTGGGATACAGCCCTAGAAGTGGTATTGCTGTGTCAAAGGGTATGGACGTTTTTGTGGCTCTTTGTGCATAGTTCCAAATTGCTCTCCAGAGGGGTTGAATCAGTTCACAACTCCAACAACAATGAATTATGTTCCAACTTTACTACATCTTCTTTAACATTTATCAATTTCCTGTTTTGGAAATCTCATATTCACCAATCTGATAGATGTGATGTGGTACCTCAGTGTTGTTTTGATTTGCATCTCTCTCTAATCAATAGCAATTTAGAGCAATTTTTTCCTATGACTGTAGAAAGCTTTAATTTCTTCCTCTGAAAACTGCCTCTTCATATCCTTTGACCATTTATCAATTGGGGAATGACTTGTATTCTTGGAAATTTGACTTAGTTCTATATATATTTTAGAAATGAGCCTTTTATCAGAGACACAGGTTGTAAAAATTCTTTCCCAGTTTTCTGCTTCCATCCTAATCATGGTTGCATTAACTTTGTACAAAAACTTTTCAATTTGATGTAATCAAAATTATCCATTTTCCATTTCATAAATGTTCTCTATCTCTTGTTTGGTCATAAATTCCTCCATTTTCCATAAATCTGACAGATAAATTATTCCTTGCTCCCTTAATTTGTTTATAGTATCAGCCCTTATATCTAAATTGTGTACCCATTTGGACTTTATATTGGTGTGCAGTATCAGATGTTGCTCTATGCCCACTTTCTGTCATACTAATTTCCAATTTTCCCAGCAGTTTTTGTCAAAAAATGAGTTCTTATCCCAGAAGCTGGGACCTTTGGGTTCATCAAATATGAGATTACTATAATTATTGACTACTGTGTCTCGTGTACATAAACTTTTTCACTGATTTACCCCTCTGTTTCTTAGCCAGTACCAAGTAGTTTTGATAATTGCTGCTTCATAAAACAATTTAATATCTGGTATGGCTAGGTCACCTTCCCTAGCATTTTTCCCCATTAATTCCCTTGATATTCTTGACCTTTTTTCCTGCCAGATGAATTCTGATATTATTTTTCTAGCTCTGTAAAATATTTTTTGGTAATTTGGCTGGTATGGCTTTGAATAAGTAAATTAATTTAGGAAGAATTTTCATTTTTTTTTATCATATTAGCTCAGCCTACTGATGAGCAACTGATGTTTTTACAATTATTTAGATCTGACTTTATTTGTGTGAAAAATGTTTTGTAATTGTGTTCACACAGTTTCTGGGTTTGTTTCAGTAGATAGACTTCCAAATAATTTACAAAGTCTACAGTAATTTTAAATGGAGTTTCTCTTTCTATCTCTTACTGTTGGGCTTTGTTATTAATATATAAAAATGCAGATGATTTATGCACGTTTATTTTATATCCTAAAAATTTGCTGAAGTTGCTTATTGTTTCAAGTAGTTTTTAAAATTAATTCTCTAACTATATCATCATACCATCTGCAAAAAGTGATAACAATTTTCCTTTGCCTATTCTAATTCCTTCAATTTCTTTTTCTCCTCTTATTGCTAATGTCCTTATACTTTTTAGAGTTTTTCAGATTGGTAATTTTGCTATTTTGTTTAAAGAATTTTTTTTTAGCTTGTATACATTTAATCACACTGAAGTGGCTTTTTTTTGGTTGTTTGTTGATTGTTTTCCTATCTCTGTATCCCCAGTGCGTTCCTAATGTTGAAATATCCTTGCATCCCTTGTCTAAATCTAACTTGGTTATAATGAATACTCATTTGTCTAGATTGCTATAATATTCTTTACAGGATTACTTGAATATGTTCCATCATTTGCACGTGTTGTCTACCATGATGAGCTGTTAGCTCTTTAAGAGAAAGATTAATTTCTTCTATTTTCTTTGGATCTCTAGTGCTTAATAAAATACTCAACACATAGAATACAGTAAATGCTAATTGATTACTGATATTGATATATAGTTCTCTTTCTTTGCTTTACTCTTCCTTAAAATTTAACTGTTAAGTCTATATTCATTTCATAAAGGAGATAGATAATTTTCTTTCTTGATTTTTAGTAGAATTTGAGGAATAAAAATGTTTATTGATTTTTAAATGATCAATAATATTCACCTCTAAATCTGTCTGTTACTCAGCACACTAAAGATAGAAGGAAAAACAAAAGATAACCCCTGCTCCTAAGGCATTCACAATCTAATGGGGGAAAGAAGATATAAATAAGGATATATAAATAATATATATATATATATAATAAGAAACAGTCAACAGAAAAGAGGCATGAGAATTAAAAGATATTAGGAAAGAATTCTCATAGAAAGTGGGATTTTAGTTGAGATCAAAGGAATCCAGGAAATCAAGGAGGCAGAGGTGAGTAGGGAAAGCATTCCATTCATTGTGGACAGTGAGTAAAAATTCCTCAATCTGAGAGATGAGGTGACTTGTCAATCAAGGAGACAAGTGTCACTGGATTAAAAAATAGAAAAATATAAGGTATAAAAAAACTGAAAAGGTGAAAGACCCCAAGTTATGAAAGTCTTTGAATACCAGAAGATTTTATATTTGATCCTAGAGAAGATATGGAACCTCTGAATTTCATTGAATTGGGGCAAAAGGGGAGTACGGATCACATGGTTGGGATTGTGCATGAGGAAAAAAAATCACTTTGATGTCTACATGGAAGATGGACTGGAGAGGAGAGACAATGGCAGAAGGCAGACCACTCCACAGGCTGTATTGCATTAGACTAGTTGAAGAGTTGAGGGTCTGAACCAGTGATAGTAATGCCAGAGAAAGAGAAGGGAGTACATCTAAGAGATGTTACAAAGGAAAAATTGATACACCTTGGAAATATATTGGGTATCAGTGGGGAGGAGAATCAAGGATGACAAACCAGAGTGCAAGCCGGGGTGACTGGGAAGTTAGGAAGCAGAAAGATTTAGTGGAATGTGCTGAGTTTTGGACATGCTGAGTTTAAGATTTCTAAAGGGATCTAATTTGAAATGTCCAAAAGATAATTGGAGTGACAATAGTGAAGTTATTCATACTTGATCATCGTACAATATTGCTGGCACTTGATACTATGTTCTACTGATTTTGTTCATTTCACTTTACATCAGTTTATGTAAGTCTCCAGGTTTTTCTGAGAGCATCTGCTTGTCATTTCTTATATCATAATAGTGTTCCATCACAATCATATATCATAACTTCTTCAGCCACTCCCTAATTAAGGGGCATTCCCTCAGTTTCCAAATCTTTACCACCTCAAAAAGAGCAGCTGTAAATATTTTTGTACATATATGTCCTTTGCCTGTTTGATTTTTATCTCTTTGGGATATTGACTTAGTAACGGTAATGCTAGGTTAAAGGATAGCCATAGTTTTATAGCCCTTTCTAGTTCTAAATTTCTCTGCCAACAGCACATTAGTGTTTCAGTTCTCCCACATTCCCTTCAATGTTTGTAATTTTTCTTTTCTGACATATTAGCCAATCTTATAGGGGTGGGTTGGCATCTCAGAGTCGTTTTAATTTGCAATTCTCTAATCATTAGTGATTGAGAGCATTTTTTTTCATATAATTATAGATAGCTTTGGTTATTTCACTGGAAACTGGCTGTTCAAAGTCTGACCATTTATCAGTTGGGGAATGACTTGTATTCTTATAAGTTTGACCCCATTTTCTCTCTCTCTCTCTCTCTCTCTCTCTCTCTCTCTCTCTCTCTCTGTCTCTGTATCTCTCTGTCTCTCTCTCTGTCTGTCTGTCTCTCTCTGTCTCTCTCTGTCTCTGTATCTCTCTGTCTCTCTCTCTGTGTCTTTGTCTCTCTCTGTCTCTGTCTCTCTCTCACACACTTTCACACTGTTTCATCTTTCCCACACAGCCTCCAACATTTGTAATTTATTTTTTCAGTCCTATTAGACAATCTAATAGGTATGAAGTAGTACATCAGAATTGTTTTGCTGCTGATTACTGCCTCTTGTGATACACCCTCAATTCTATCAACCCTCTCACCTTCTCTTATACCCATCTCCTCCTACTTTACTCTAGGGTAAGATAGATTTCTATACCCAATTGAGTGTATATGTTGTTCCTTCTTTGAGTCTAGTTAAATGAGAGTAAGGTTTCAAGTGTCACCCATACCTACACATTCCCCAACTTCCCCTCAATTGTATAAACTCTTTCATGCCTCTTTTATATGACATAGTTTACCCCATTTTACCTTTTTCTTCTCACTTTCAGTGCATTCCTCTTTCTCAATCCTTAATTTTATTTTTTTAGATATCATCCCATCATATTCAGCTCACATCCATGCACTTTGTCTATGTATACTCCTTTTAACTGCTCTAATAATGAGAAAGCTTTTTAGGAGTCACAAGTATCATTTTCCTATGTAGGTATGTAAACAGTGTAACCTCATTGAATCTGTTATAATTTCTCTTCCCTTTTAATGCTTGTATTTGAAAGTCAATTTTCATATTCTGCTCTGGTCTTTATAGCAGAAATGCTTGAAAGTCCTCCATTTTATTGGTTTTTTTTTTTTTGCTTTTTGGAGGGCAATTGGGGTTAAGTGACTAGTCCAAGGTCACACAGTCAGTTAAGTGTCAAGTGTCTGAGGCTGAATTTGAACTTAGGTCCCCCTGACTGCAGGGCCAGTGTTCTATTCACTGTGCCACCTAGCCACCCCTATAGTCCTCCATTTTATTAAATATCCATTTATTCCCAAAGGATTATACTCCATTTTATTGGATAGATTGCAATCCTAGCACCTTTGCCCTCTGGAATATCATAATCTAAACATTCTGATACTTTAATGTAGAAACTGCTAAATCTTGTGTTATGCTGACTGTGGCTCCATGATATTTGAATTTTTTTCTTTCTGGTTGCTTGCATTACTTTCTCCTTGACTTGGGAGCTCTGGAGCTTGGCTATAATATTCCTGGTTTTTCTTTTAGGATATTTTTCAGGAAGTAATCAGTGGATTCTTTTAATTTCTATTTTACCCTCAGGTTCTAGAATATCAGGGCAGTTTTCCTTGGTAATATCTTGAAATATAATGTCTAGGCTCTCTCTATATTTTTATCATGGTTTTTAGGTAGTCCAATAATGCTTAAATCATCTCTTTCATGCTATCCGTGCCCATTAGAATAGCCAAGTCATTCACAGCTGATCATTTTACAATATTGCTGTTACTTTGTAAACAGTAAATTTCACTTTATATCAGCCCATGAAAGCCTTTCCAGGTTTTAATTAGAGCATCCTGCTTATCATTTCTTAGAGTACAATAGTATTCCATCATAATAACATACCACAACTTGTTCAGCCATTCCCTAAGTGATGGGCATACCCTCAATTTTTAATTATTTGCCCCAAGAAAAGAGCCACTATAAATATTTTTGTGCCTATAGGTCCTTTTGGTTTTTCTTTTTATCTTTTGGAATATGGACCTAGTAGTGGTATTGCTAGGTCAAAGGGTATTCATGGTTTTATAGAACTTTGGGCATACTTCCAAATTGCTCTACCAACAGTGCATTAATGACTCATATTTCCCACATAGCCTCCAACATTTTGTAATTTACTTTTTCTGTCCCATTAGACAATCTAATAGGTATGAAGTAGTACCTCAGAATAGTTTTAATTTGCATTTCTCCAATCAATAGTGAGTTAGAGTATTTTTTTCAAATGGCTATGGAGAACTTTTATTACTTCATCTGAAAACTGATCATATCTTTTGCTCATTTATCAATTAAAAATGGCTTTATTGTTATAAATTTCACTCAGTTCTCTATACACTGAGAAATGAGGCTTTTATAGGAGAAATTTGCTTCAAAATTTTTTGACAGTTACTCTTGCTAACTGTATTTCCCTTGATTCTATCCCCCATTTATTCTATTATTTCTTTCCTTTCACCCTGTCCCTCCTCAAAATGTTTTGCTTCTGACTAACTCCTCCCCCAATTTGCCATCCCTTCTATAATTCCCCTTCTCTTATCCCCTTCCCCTCCTACTTTCTTGTAAATTAGATTTCTGTACTTAATTTAATGTTTATGTTATTCCCTCTTTGAGCTAATTCTGATGAGAGTAAGGTTCACTTACTCTCCCTCACCTTTGCCCTTCCCCCAATGTAAAAGCTTTTTCTTCTTTTTTTGTAAGATTATTTACACCATTCTACATCTTCGTTTCTCTATCTCCAAGTACATTCCTTTCTCACCCCTTAATTTTATTTTTTTAGATATTGTCCCTTCATATTCAACTTAGCCCTGTGCCTTCTGTGTATGTATACCCTTGTAACAAACTTAATAATGAGAAAGGTCTTATAAGTTACATATCATTCCTATATGAGTTTTTAAAAAATTGTTTCTCGATTTCTTATAGTCATTATCTTCCCTTTGCTCCATTAAAATTTTTAAAGAATCATTTTTTTTTCAGTGAGCTTTGACCAATTCTGCTTTTTAAGGCCTGATTCACCTTATTGGCTTTTTGAATCTTTTTTTCTTCCTTCCTTCCTTCCTTTCTTTGTTTTTCTTTCTTTCTTCCTTCCTTCCTTCCTTCCTTCCTTTCTTTCTTTCTTTCTTTCTTTCTTTCTTTCTTTCTTTCTTTCTTTCTTTCTTTCTTTCTTTCTTTCTTTCTTTCTTTCCTTCTTTCTTTCTTTCTTTCTTTCTTTCTTTCTTTCTTTCACCATTTGGCCTAGTCTTTTTTTTTATGCTTTTATTTTCTTCAGTATTTTTTTTTATCTTCTTTACGAAGCTCTTGGCTCATTTTTCATGATTTTCTTGCATCTCTTCCCAATTCTCCCCCTACCTCTATTACTTTATTTTCAAATTTCTCTTTGAGGTTTTCCATTACCTCAATTAATATTTTTCACTTTGGATGTAAGGACATTGACTTTGTTGTGTATATTTAAGTGTGTGTTTTGATCTCTCTTGCCTACATAGTACCTTTCTTTAGTCTGAGCTTTTTTTCTGTTCTTTGCTCATTTTCCCAGTCTGTTACTTGACTTTTAACACCTTGTTAAAGTTGGGCTCTGCTTCAAGGGTGGGGGGCTCACTGTCACAAGCTTCAGGTATTTTGTGCAACATTTTTCAGAGATACTTCTAGGGACCTGTAAGTTTTCAGGTCGTCCAAGGTGGTATGATCTAAGGAGAGATGTGTTTAGCACTCTCCTAGTCTGTGCTCTGGTCTGTGAGTGACCACAAGCACTCTTTTCTGCCCTGAAACTTTGAGAAGATTGCCCCCTTCCCTGTGGCTACAAGCTTTGCTATGCTAGTATTCCTCCTCACCCTAGGCCTACCAACCGCAAGTGAGACCCAGATTTGAGTGTGGGCAAAGCAACAGTCTTGCCTCAGGGCCAGCAATCTTCTATAATCTCCTTCTGATCAGTTGTTTGACCCCCTTACTCTCTGCAGACTGGGAGCTCTGGAAGCACCTGCTGCTGCTACCACTGCCACTGTTGATGCTGTCACTTGCAAGGTCTGCTCTTGATTTGCTTTGACTGGGGCTGTGCTGGTGTGGCTCACCCAGGTGGAACATACCTTTCCTGCTGACCCAAGTTATCTTTGGTGTCTGTGGTCTAATAGGTCTGGAAACCACCACTTCTGCCACTGATTCACTCATCCTGAGACCTGCTCTTGGTTTTCCAGGGAGGGTCAATACTGGCATGGCCTGTGCTGGATTGTGTTCCTCTCTCTCCCTGATGCAACAGACTTTTCCTGCAGATCTTCCAAGTTATTTTGGGCTGGAAATTTGTATCACTCTGTCTTTTTGTGGCTTCTGCTGCTCTGGGATTTTCTTTAGAGTCATTTTAAAGGTATTTGTAGGGGCTGGGGGGAGAGCTCAGGCAAATTCCTACCTTTACTCTGCTATCTTTTAACCATTTGGCCTAGTCTTTTTTTTTTATGGTGTTATTTTCTTCAGTATTCTTATCTCCTTTTTAAATCTCCTTTACCAAGCTGCTGACTTATTATTTTGTGATTTTCTTGCATTTATTCCCATTTTTTCTCTACCTCTATTACTTTATTTTCAAATTTCTCTTTTAATTTTTCCATAGGGAAAATCCCTCAATTTCTCTTCAATAAATTTTTGGACATACTTTTCCATTTGGCTAATTCTATTTTTTAAGGATTTCTTCTTTTCATTGGATTTTTGTGCCTCACTTACCATTTGGCCTATTCTGTTTTTAAGCCATTATTTTCTTCAGTATATTTTGTTGTGCCTCCCTTGCCAATCCAGTGACTCTTTTTTTCATGATTTTTTTCCCACCACTCTCATTTCTTTTCCTAATTTTTCTTCTATCTCTCTTATTTGATTTTTAAAATTTGGTGTGCTAGTGTTCCTCCTCATCCCAGGACTATTACCTGGATCTAAGCATGGACAATATAACAGAGTTCTGCAGTCATTGCCAGCACAGATATCCCTGTAATCTCATCCTGACCAGTTGTCCAACTCCTTACTTTCCTGTGGGCTGAGAGTTACAAAAGCCACTGCTGAAGATTCAATTGTCGCCAAAGGCTGCTGCTTGGTTGTCAGGAACATTGCCTATGATCGACTGTACTCCACTCTCACTCTGTTATGACAGACTTTTCCTGTTGACTTTCTAAGTTGTTTTAGGTTGGAAAATTGTTTCACCCCCATCCTTTTGTATGTTCTGCAACTGTTCATTTTGAAATGTTATTGTAAAGTTTTGGGGAGAACTTGAAAGAGCTCAAGTGAGTCCCTGCCTTTTCTCTGTCATCTTGGCTCCACCAGTCACATCAATTTTTGATCATTTTCCACTCTGAAGGCCAGAGTAACTGACCCTGCAGGGCTACTCCCCAACTTGTCCTCATATTACCAGATGGAATCTCCAAAGTGCAATGTGTACTATTCACAAGGTTCTAGGGGTAACCTGAGTGGTTAGATATGGTTTCTAGGACTGCTGCTCTTAAGTCCCTATCTACTATGCTCCCAATATTATTGCCCACCCAAAGTTAGTTTCTAACAAGTGATGTTTGTTAATGTGATATAGCAAAAAAAAAAAAAACTGGTATTGAGGCAGCTAGGTGGCACAGTGAAGAGAGCACCAGCCCTGGAGTCAGGAGGACCTGAGTTTAAATTTGGCCTCAGACACCTAACACAAAAAACTAGCCATGTGACCTTGGGCAAGTCACTTAACCCTAATTGCCCCTCCTCCCAAAAAAGAAAAACTAGTATAAAACATTCCTCCAAAAGACTTGGTCACATTCTCCACAATGACACTGAATGTCTCTGGAGACAGTGGGCTAGAGAACACGTGTGATTAAAAGGCAACCTCAGAGTTTCTTATTTTTTGGATGAAAGTCATTTTTTTCCCTTCTTAGAGTGATCATGAGGTTCCCCTGAGGTATCTATAGCACTTTTATTGGTTTTGAAGGTTAGGACTTTGAATCATGAAGCTTTGATAATTTCCTCCCCCTAAAATGTAAGGGTCCCTGAAGTTGGCTTTTCTTAGTGTCTTTAGGTTTTCCTCATTCTGTTCCCATTTGTATGCAATTTTTATTGCCAGTCCAGTCTCTCTGATGGCATACATAACAGTGGGGAGGGAGGAAGGCATATGAGACTCCTGGGCTCACTTGTTGTCTCTCCCCTGGCTACAGACACAGGGGTCTGATTTCTCAGTGTGCTCCCAAAGCTTTACTAATTTCCTTCTCCAAATCTTTCTCTAATATACCTAGGTGCAGAGGAGTGTGTGTTGTGTATTTGTTTGTGTGTGTGTGCACTTGTGGGTATGTGTATATGTGTGTGTGTGATTCAATTGCTTCCAACACATGTGTCACCTGATTTTATCCAGTGATTTAAAGCATACTACTCCTTGAACCTAGTTTACATGTTTAGTTGAAAGATCAAATCGTCTAGGAATCATTTGCACTTATTTTACATATTTCATTGATTCTGTAATTCTATTTAAAAGATAGTCTTACCTGTCAAAGGTATCAAGGCAAAGATCATCCTATTAGTTACTTTAATTGAGACTAGAAGGTGAGATACCCTTCTTGTACCAGACCCGTTTACTTGTTCACTGTTCATTGTGAATTTTGATGAGGCAAATTCCCAGCTCCTCTCCATCTTTCACTTGTCTCTTTGCCATTTGTGTAAATTATCCCTGGTATCCCTTACACAAAGGATATTGCTTCACTTGCATAGGACCATAAAATTTAGTCCATGGAGTATTATTTCAACTTTTCCTCTTTCCCTTCTGTTTTTTTAATTCCCTCGATTCTTTTGACACTTAGGTTATTTTTTTTTAATCCCTTGATGGTCTTTCTTTGTTCCTTCTTTTACCCCTCAGTTCAATTTCCTTTTTTGAACATTCACTTATAAACAAGAGAGAATTTATTTCATTACTTAATCATCTTTGATAATTTTACTTATTTAACTTCCCTGAATTTCTGTTATTTGATATATCTGCAAGGTAAATATTCTGCTCACATGTGATGTACTGTGGTAGTGTACTAGTCAGGCAGCTCTGACTGGCTCATGAGCTAATTGTTAAATTTTCAGTGTGAACATTTTCACCTTAGAAATGACAATTGCAATAGACCAGGGTTAATTTATTGTTGTACATACTGTCTGAACTTAAGAAAGTGTTAATTATGTAGATTAAACTTAGAAACATATATGCATAAATTGCTCCACCCCTCCCTAGCGCTCTACTTCCTTGTATACCTTGTATTACTCTGTAAATATTGCCTGAACTCAATAGGAGTGAAGTAGAAAGCTCAGATAGTGAATAATAATTATAATTATAGGCATTTATATAGTGCTTTGAGGTTGGCCAATTAATTCATTTGGACCTCAAAATATCCCGTATTGTAGCTATAATTGATTTTGCAGGAATTTGTGAAACGTCTCTTTTTGAAAGCAAATCTTTTTTCATTGTTTATTAGGATCAGTTTTGTAGGATATATTATTTTGAGTTGCAACTTCTCCGTTTTTGATTTTCAGAATATTCTATTTCATTGTTTCCTCTGATTTCTTATAAGTGATATAATCGTGGATTCTTTGAATTAGCATTCCCTCCTACTGGAAGATCTTTCTCTTAACCACTTGCAGAACTTATTGTTTGTTCTTTTAGAATCGTGAATTTGACCTGCTTCATATCATGTAGTTTCAAGTATGATTCTTTTACTAGTGTTGAATTTGTTTTTTGAATTAATAATTGCTTTGTGGTCTTTATTCACAACTCTGGACAGTTAACTAAAATTATTTCCTGAAGTATATAATAGAGTTGGATTTTAAAAAAATGTATACTTCTGGGCAACATATGAATCTTAAATTATATATGCACATCCTGTCTTGTAGATTGCTCTGTTTATGTACATAATTTATTTGTTCTTTTAATATTGTTGCCTTTTGATGTTCTTCTGTCAAATTTCCTCTCACTTCTGTGTATATTTTGTTTGAATATGCTTTTTTTTTTTTTTACAAAAGCCCTACTTCTTTGGAGGGAATGTCTATCATATACTCAAAGTTTTATACTCTACCATTTATTTCATTGTTTGCTTTGAGAACTCATTTCCTACTTTATATTGTTCTTAATATCTTTGTTTAACATTTTATTTACTTTTGGACCATCCTGATGTCTCTTTCCATGGTTCCATAATTTCTGAGGTGTCTACAGAATTCCCATCTTGAAATTATATTTCATTTCTCCTCACTGGAGTGTTCTGGGTTCCCTTATTTTAAGAAAATTATTCTTCAGTCTTTATGAACTTCTATGTTGATTCATCAGCTTATGAGAGGTTTTGTACTAGGTTTTTATTTAGACTTTCTGCATTGGCATTTTGATCTTTCATTTTTTCTTTTATATTACCAGTAACTTGTTTTGTTTTCCCTCTACATTCTTTTGCCTTCCCCTTTTACTGCTAAACAGACACTCATAGATGGTGGCCAACTACTACCATACATTAGCAGTTGTTAGGGACTGATGTAGGTCTCTGATTAGAGTTGTTGTTGTTATTAATCCTTTGTTCTTGAAAAGGATCAATGACATCACAAAGGAGATGTCTTGACTTGTGGGTTAATTGTATATTAGTTGAGCAAAACTGAAGAGTCATCAGTCTCACTCTGTGTTGGAGAGTCATTGAAGTCCAGTGGCAAGACAGAGGTCAAAACAACTGGCAATGGCCCAGGATGTAGTGAGTGACTTTAGTCTTTCTAAATTAAAGTCTTAACTAGGTCACATGTAGAGAATTTCAGGGGTTCCCCAGACCACCTAATGAAATGTTCCCCTTCCCTATACAATTATCTGCAGGGTTACAGTGCAGATAAGCAGGAGGACATGTAATCTTTTTTGTTTATGCCTCCTGATATGGTCCTATGATATTACCCTAATAAATAACTAACCTTAAGCAAGTGTTAGTAGTAAACAAGATCAAGGGAGGGTCCTTGTACATTATCTGCATTCTTTTGGGTTACCTAGACCTTCTGTTGGGGGGCATATAAACTCTGTGAGCCCCTTGTATCTTTGGCTCTGTATGAAATGGTTCTGTAATAAACAGACTATTGATTACACCCATGTCTCACTATTCTCACCTCTTGCTAGCCCACCAACTGCACTGGCTGCAGTAGTCTCAGTTTGTCTGAAGTTACAACCTTTCAATGATTAGTTACTGCTCATTTCTTCTGTGTATCTGGATGATCTAAGACTTTTCTACATCTTTTACAGACTCCAGAGAAGCAAACAATGGGTATATTCTTTTTTTTTTCCTTTTTGGAGGGGGGAAGGTAGAGAAATTGGGGTAAGTGACTTGCCCAAGGTCACACAGCTAGTTTTGTGTTAAGTGTCTGAGACTGTATTTGAACTCAGGTACTCCTGACTCCAGGTCCGGTGCTCTATTCACTGTGCCACCTAGCCACTTCAGGTACATTTTTGATGGAGTGATGTCCCTTTGTTTACAGGAGATTAAAAGCAAAGGAGGAATAACAATCTAACCCAAGCTGACCAAAGTAAAGTCAATCCATGGCAACAAGAATTTATTAAACATTTACTATATTTAAGGCACTTTGCTAGGTACGTCAAGTCATCTGAAGGTAATTTTGTAGTAATAAGCTGACAATAAAGGCATCACTCAATAGTTTATTGATTACAATTATTGTTGCTATTGTTGTCCAGTTGTTCAATCATGTCCAACTCTATGTGACCCCAATAGATATTACCTGTGCAATTTTCTTGGCAAAGTGGTTTGATGTTTCTTTCTGCAGTGTGTTCTTATCTTAAAGATGAAGAACTGAAATAAATAAGGGTTAAGTGTCACAAATCTAGTAAAGTGTCTGAGGCCAGATTTTAACTCAGATTGTACTGACTCCCGGCTGGGTGTTCTATCCACTGCACCACAAAGCTTCCCTTATTGATTACTAAGGCAATGATTTTCAAATTCTACTCCTACAAAGGACAAGTTCCATCAGGTCTTGACAAATTAGAACGGTGTCATGTGTAGGTTGGGGGATGGACTGAGTATGTGTTACATGAGGACCAATCTGGCTAATTTCAAAGAATTTCATTATTAAAAAATTAAGAATGAATTGCAACATTTGCTTATCCAAAGTAACTCTATTTGCTATTTCTTGGTAACTATCCTATGAAGTCATTTGTTTTTGTGTCCAAATGAAACATTTCTAATACTGAAATGAGTCTGGGATACCAATGATATGGCTATTCTCCCCAATGATATCTGTTCATATTTGCCTATCCTAGGTTATTCTTGTCCATATGCTCCTGCAAATTCACAATAGGCAGCCAACCCAAAAATGCTAAAAGAGAATTCACATCCAAAAACATTAGAAAGTTGCAAACAAGGAAGTTACAAGTCTATATTCTTTGGCAAATCATAGCAGTGAGTATTAGGGATGAACATTTCTCTGATTTTAAACTTATCTTTTTAGAGCTATTAAATCTTAAAGGTCACAGGGAAGTAAAAAATCCACTCTGGAATGGCGTTCTTAACCTGAGATTCATGAACATGTTTTTCTTTAAATGTTTAATTAACAATAGGATTAATTTCCTTTGTACTCTATGTACTCTATTTTCTACATCTAAAAGCACTATTCTCAGAAGGGAGTCCAGGGTTTCACCAAATTGTCAAAGGGATCCATTATACACAAGTTAGAAACTTTTACTCTAGAATGTTATGCTTAAAATCTCATTCTAACCTCTTTACTCTCCTAGAGAATGACATTCCCCTTTTAGGACTACTACTGTATTTCCAATATGAGAAAGCTGAAAACAAGTTAAGAGCAGTCTTAGGCTGCAAACATTGCTTTAAAAATGAACACAATTAATATTTTTAATTTTTATCATAATAGAAAAATATATTTGTACACTGGCCTGATTTTTTTCCTCTGTGGGCCACAATTAGATTTTCAGAGTCCTACCATATAGAAATGATTACTCATCCCTGGGTTAAGGAATTGTCCCCTATTCAAAATAAAAATATCTCTGGATTAGTAGCATATCCAGTTTATCTCTCCCACTTTAATCTGCATGCATATCAGTAATTCAGTTTTTCAAATTCTTCTCTTCTGCTAGCCAGAGAAATATAGATTTGGATAGGGTAGAAAGACCATTAACACACAGGGAGATGGATTACAAAAATGGAAGGTGAAAGGATATTGCAAAAAAAAAAAAACTTTACCTACTTTATGATGTTTGTCTAGGACATGCATTGCCTTTTGCTCCCTAGAATATATAAATCTTTGACTTCTAAGATTCCTGAATTTATCACAGAATCTTGAAGTTAAAGCCAGAAGAATCTTAGAAACTCTCTAGGCCACACCTTCCATGCATATTTTAATGATGAGGAAAGTAAGGTCCATAGAGGTAAAATCCAAGGTCAAATATTTATTTAGTGACTTAGCCTTAGAGATTAGTATGATTTCTACTGCCATATGACCTGAAGAAAGTACAATTATAACAAGTTCATTACTTTATATTAAAAAAAAAACTAAGGGAGCATTTTCCTAGTGATTATAGACTATACAAAATTCCCTCCATCTTTCAACCTGAGCAAAGCCATCTTTACTTCCTTGTTCCTTAGTGTGTAAACTAGGGGATTCAGCATGGGTGTGATCATTGTTTGGAAAATGGTTATAATCCTATCCATAACATGTTTTGAGCCTGGTCTTAGATAAATTATGAGACCAGGCACAAAGAAACAGAGGACCACAATGCAATGGGAAGCACAGGTCTGGAAGGCTTTGTATCTGCCCTCTGCTGTGCAGATCTCCAGGATAGCACGAACAATGGACACATAGGAAAGGAAAATCAGGAAGCAACATGCAGAGGCCACCACACCAATGTTGACAAAGATTACCATCTCATTGACTGAGGTGTCTGCACAGGCCAATTTGAGAATAGGAGGTGCATCACAAAAGTAATGCTCAATCTGGTTGCAGCCACAGTAGGGCAGATGGAAGGTCAGGGTTGACTGGGCTGCTGATTGGATAGCACCACTGAGCCATGTTCCTCCCCCCAGAAGGGCACATGTTTTCCCACCCATCATCATAGCATATTGCAGAGGGTAAGTGATGGCCAGGTAGCGGTCATAAGACATGACTGTATAGAGAAAACACTCAGTGTTCCCCAGACAATGGAAGGAAATAGAGCTGGGCCACACAACTGCAAAATGAGATGGCCACACCATCTGCAGAGAGTAGACCCATGAGGCTTTTGGGCACAGTCACAGTAGAAAACCACATGTCAGTGAAGGAGTGGTTGGCCAGGAAATAATACATGGGAGTGCAAAGATGGGAGTCCATCTTGATCACCAGCAGTAGGAGGAGGTTCCCCACCAAAGTGAGGGCATATATCACTAAGATCCCAAATAAGGGTTTCCCCAATTCAGGTGCATGGGGAATTCCTGTGACGATGAATGTAGTCATGAGGCTTTCATTCTGTCTGTCCATTTAGATAATGGCCTCTTCCTAAAGAAGGGAAAATCATTCAATTAATTGACAAGCATTTTAAACACTTATCAAGCATTGTACTAGGCTTTAGAAATAGAAACAGAAAAACAAAATAGTTCCTGGCCTCAAGAGTTTTATACTATCTTGGGGAAAATAATATGTAAACCTAAAATTGTAGCAGTGAATGAGAATTGATATTCCTTATGTGTGACTTGTATGAGTACCTCTCCTTTTATCTTCTACACATCCATTTAACTCATTTATTCTCCTATCAGGTTCTAAGTCTATGAAGAGATTTTTTTTTTTTTATTTTGGAGAGGCTAATGCAAGGCAATTGGGGTTAAGTGACTTGCCCAAGGTCACACAACTAGTGTGTCAAGTGTCTGAGGCCAAATTTGAACTCAGGTCTTTCTGACTCTAGGGCCAGTGCTGTATTCACTGTGCCACCTAGCTGCCTCCAGGGATTTTTTAAGTATTCTCTCTTAATTAAATTTGGAACAACTCTCTCATTACTTAATTAGATCTAGGTTACTAACCCAGTTGAATAATATTATTTGTTAAATATACTTGAGAAATATTTTCTAACAACTTTTTGTTTTCCTCAGTACTAAGCCCTCTAATTTTCTAGGCTTAAAGAAGTATCATAGTAGTATATACAATTTATTAGCAATGCAACAAATAATGAGACAAAGACATAAATAATTATTTATCATGCATGAGGTCTGAGAAAGGTCATAGACATATTCACTTCTGACCATCTCTGATATATCTGACTTAGTTCAGGAAAAACAAGATTATATTTCTCCTTTCTCAGAATACCAATTATTATTTTTTTTTATCAAGGATTCTTTTCACTTTTCTTTGAAAGATAAACTAAAATACTTTCCTTGAGAAAGAAAGAAGATCCACCATAAGGACAGAATACAAAAGGTAATAATAAATAAACACTTCTCTGAATGAAAATTGAAAGCATCTTTGGGATAATTCTAAATGAAATTTTGAATTTTCCTGTTCTCCTTTTTCTATCCCTGTTAACTTTGAAAATTCTTAGGGATCAGTCCTCACGGTGGCGGTGGGCGGTGCGAGCTGGTCGAGTTGCTGGTTGCTACAGGCAGAAGCTGTTATTTCATGGCTGCTACGGGCCCAGGGGCTGAGGTGCGGGGGACCGCGCGGCAGAAGTGTGGACTGGAGCCGGGCAAGGGTGCTCCTCAATAGGACCTACGAGAGGCTGCAGAAAAAACCTAGGCAGAATTTTTAAAACGGTGAAATACGTTGTTCTGAGGAAGTAAGGTGGATCCCTGTTCAGTTGGAGTTCAGCTTCGTGCTACCAATGAATGTCATAAGACATACTATATTCGACATACTGGCTTCAAGACTTTGCAAGAATTGTCATCAAATGATGCGCTTTTACTTCAGCTTAGAACCGGAATGACACTCTCTGGAAACAATGCAATTTGCTTCCATCATACAAAAATTTACATTGATCGATTTGAGGACTTGGAAAAGTCTTGTTGTGATCCTTTTAACATACACAAAACGTTTGCAAAGAAAAATTTGCATGCAGTTGACTTAGATGATGCCACTTTCCTAAGTGCCAAGTTTGGAAGACAACTTGTACCTGGTTGGAACCTTTGTCCAAAATGCACACAGATAATCAATGGAAGTGTGGATGTTGAATCTGAAGATCGACAAAAATGGAAAGCTGATTCAGACAGAAGGACTGCTAAAGCCTTGCGGTCCTTGCAGTTTGCAAATCCAGGAAAGCAAACTGAATTTACTCCAGAAACTGGTAAGAGAGAGAAAAGAAGACAGACTAAGGCAACCAATTCAGACAGGCAAGTGATACCACCCAAGAGCAAAGTCTATGATAGCCAGGGCCTCCTGATACTCCGTGGTATGGATCTGTGTGACTGCCTTGATGAAGATTGCCTCGGGTGCTTCTCCGCATGTCCCAATTGTGGTTCTAACAAGTGTGGAGCTGAATGCCAATGTGACAGAAATGGATTTATGGGCAGATTGAAATAGGAGGGGAGATTATTCATAATAAGCATGTGGGGGGTAATTTGAAGGTGATGAATGAGCTGCTCTATTTCCTTGTAGCTCTAAAATTCTACTGTACACTCAGAATTCAAGCATGATAAACAAGTGACAAAAGATTGAAAATGTTATTACATGTGAATGTTTTGTGCTAGGTGTTTCAGAATTCATTGTTTTGTGTACATTTAGACAGGCTTTAAAAAATCAGCTTAAGTTTATTGTGGATAAATAAGGAAGTTTAGTAGTTGGGAATAGTGCTTGACTGTACAAGGAGAATTGATCTTTGGACAACTGTTAAAACCATTCTGGCATTAGTTACTCATGAATTAATAAACAGTGAGGGGCAAAATCTTCAAAGCACTTTATCAGATTATATTCCCTTTGAGTAGAGAAACAAATAATGAAAACACGATTTTTTTAAGACTGTCCTAAGAATTCTTTTCTACCCTGCTTTCTGTCGAATTAGAGGTTCTTAATATTTTAAATTTAAACTATAGCCCAATAAGTTCTAAACAAATATAGCTCACTTAATTTAGCACTTGGCTTTCTAAATTGAAATTAAATGTTGTGATGTAAATTCAACTCTTTAAAACCACCTCTCCCGACCCACCTTCCTTCCCTAATCAGTTGTATATATTTTTTTTTTGCACATTTACTTGGACAATTACCTAAAGAACACTCAATATCCCTTCTTGCAGATTTGGCTTTGAAGAGTGTGCCTCCCAAAGGACTCTCACTTTAAAGAGTTGAGTAAGAAATTCTAGTTTCCTGAATGGTAATTTGCAAGGCTGTTGAGGTTTGGTACATTTTTAAACAATGAATCCACAAATCCTTTTTATGTGGCTGCTAGACCTTTCAGGAGACCTGACTACTAATAAAGCAGATGTTGAAACTATAAATGCTAATTTCCGTTCTGTATGACTTGTGAAAGAAAAGTTAGTGTTAACATGGTAAAAAGTTGAATTGAAATTATAAATGTTAAGTATCCAGATTTGTGTTTTCTGGTACATGTTTTGATGTTGCTAATTCAATTGCACTTTTGCATAATTAAGTTATATTTTTTGTAGTTTTATTTGACTTTCCACAAATCTAGTGTCTGTTAATTAATAGCTATGCTTCTGCAATGAATATCATACTGGTAGAGTCTAGTATTAGAGAATCTAGTTGTAATCTCCAAATCCTTGATGAGACTTGGCTAATTTTGCTCTGTTGATGTGGGGAAATCCTTTTTAGCAATTGTTTGCAAGTCTTTGGTTCTTTATCTATTCTGCTGAGCATTGTGTTTATATAAGTAACATAGGTACTATTCAAATAGGTATTGTACCTTGTCAGAAGTATATTAAATATTCAAATATCTTACTGCTGTGTACTTACATACTTCAAGAGGGAGGTATTGAGTTCTTCCTAGTTGAGGCTTCAGAAGACTTGTCAGTTCATTGTGGAAAGTAATAAGAACTATGGTGATTCACAGAGAAGGGAATTGCTTTGAAGGTTAAAGCTGTTGTGTCCAGGAAGATCTAATTCAAGATTGACTTAAACTTTGATATCTAATTGCCTTCTTCTCATTCCTGTGGGTGCTCTATCCCCATCTACAGATTCTATTCTCTTCCACATAGTATCTAAGCTGTATACCCTGCATATACTTAACACAAAATAAATAAATAAATACCATGATAGCAAAAAAAAAAAAAAAAGAAAGAAAGAAAGAGAAAATTCCTAGGGATCTGATCTGGAGGAGCAGAAAAAAATTTGTGGTAGTAAGAAATGAATTTGATGAATGGTAGAAATCAGGGGTGAGAAGAAGGGGATGGGAAATGTAGGAGCCATAGTGAGTAGAACAATGGCACGTAAGAGTCAAGGAAAATATCTGGAAGGTTTACCCCTCATCTTACATCACAAAGATGGCACACAAAGAGAATTCTGCAGGTTTTTTAGACAATGCATGTAGAGATTCTTAAGATGGGTGGTTTTGCTGAAGACCTGAGAAAGCATTGGTAGGTGACGATTTTGAAGCAGTAGAAAAATAAACAGAAAGGCAATAGAAAAGGAGGCATCAGAAAGCTAGCTAGAAAGAAGAGAAGGAAGGAGGAGAAGGGAAGGAGAGAGAGAGAGAGAGAGCACTACTGCCACCCCTCTTTGTGAAGAAAGGACTTTCCCAGAGGAGACTTCATATTATGGATTGTAACTTACTAGGAATTTGCATTTTACATAAATTGAACTGAGTCACCAGTTCAATAGCTTACATTTTTCCCCTGATTTTTAAAATAAAATTTTTTTCATGATATTGTGACTTCTATACACAATTAGCAATTGTAAATTCCTGTTACATTTTCCAATACAAGGGAGTCTTGGATGCAAAAATTACATATAGCTATTATTAATAAAAATCTGAAATTACAAAGCATAAAGTGAGTCATTTTGATATGTGACACTTAAATGCTATAGAAATTCATGAAAGCAAACAAATGGATGTTTGCAAATATAAATTAAATATTAAATGGCAAATAATCTAAACTCTCCTGATAGAACAAAGGCATTTGAGGCATCAGTTATGACATAGAAAAGGAATGGAGGAAATTTTGTATCATGTCCCTGATCTTTCTGACCTCGGCATCTATCTATGAATCTCTGGTATCTCATAAAAAATGAAAATAATAATACCAATACTATGTACCTCACACTATTGTTGTGAGGAAAATGGTTCATACACATTAAAGAACTGAACCAATGTGATAAATATGTGCATCAAGTATATAAATATTATAATCTTGAGGACCTGGATATATCAGTTGATGTGATACTTAAGAAAATAAAAAAACAGAAACCATTATCCTGTCTTTGTGCAAGGCCATGTGATACTTGTATTTGGAATTCTGTGCTCTGAGTCTGATTTGCTATAACTCAAGATAAACATGTTGGAGCCAGAAGGCATGTCTACAACCAGAATCAGCTAGCTGTTGTTGAGTCTGGCTTCAAAGGATAAACTAGAAAGATCAGTAATCCATGTGTATAAAATCCATGTGTGATGACTGAGAAAAGTTATTACAACATCCATACATTCATGATGGAATAGGTTGAACATATACTTGGTCATTAAATCTTTACATATGCTCTGTAGTAAAATAGATTCAACCTCAAATTAGAAATGCAAATCAAAATAATAAAATAAACCAATACTCTATACAGTGGATATAAATAATTTTCCAAGACTCATTTTTCCTAATAAATTATCTTATTCTGAAATATAAATGGATTCAAAAGAGATTTAGATCAATTCTTGGACACTGAGAGTTCAAATACAACTTAGAGTTCCCTTAACCCAATTTATACATTAAGCATATGAAGAAACAGAATTGGAGTGAGGTTCAGTGATTTGTCCAAAGAAGCTAGGTGACAATGACTAGAAATACCTGAATTCAACAACACTAATGCAGAGATTTATTTTGCATAGCTACATATATTTGTATTGTAACCTTTTTTTTTTGGTCTTTTCCATGGATGAGGGAGTGAAAGGTGAAAGGGAGAGAATTTGGAATTAAAATAAAATAAAATAGAATTTTAAATTTTTAAAAATCTATTACATAAAATGTAATTGAGGAAACTTTAACAAAGTAAGTAAAAATGCAACATAAAAGAATAAAGACCTGAAAATGAGTACTATCTCAGACCCTTGCTAGCTGTGACCCTGGATGAGTCACACTTTCTGTGCTTCAATTTCCTTATCTCTAAAGAAAATAACGACACCTGCCTCATCTGTTTTTTTGGTAAAGATCACAAAATTTAAAGCACTAAGTACATTCTTTCTTCAATTACATGTGCATTCCTGAGGCTTGGGCCTGAGCTGGAAAAGATTTAATGATTACCTATATTCCTGTCCAACCCTTTTACTTTTCAGCTGAGGAAACTTTGGATGAGAAAGTTAATTTCACTTACCCAAGATCATACAACAGGAAGGAGTAGAATCAAATCTCAAAACCAAATCTTCTAAGAATTGTGACTTCAAGTTCTTTGTTCTTTTGAACACACTACATCCAGAGGACTGGAGAATCCAGATATTCTGATTATACATACCATGCCATTACCACAACACCATTGAAGCCTCTCTAGGTGGCAGGAAATAAAATATTTTAGGCTATCAGAGAGGACAGCTAGGAATATTGCTTCACATCTTTGGAAGAGAAAGAATCCTGGGTTTGAAGGATCATGGACTTAATACTGTAGAGTAATTCTTCCATATTTATTGTCTAATATCTCTTATTCCTCTTTGAGAAAAAAAAAACCCTTACTTTGTCCTCTCCCATGATTCTCTCCCTTCCTTAAACTGGTTCTTAGAGGAATGTTGTAAGAAAATTTTAGAAGAAAATTAGGCACTTAAAGTTTTCAACAATGCAGCTGAGCATAGAAATCATGGTCCCACCAGAGCAACAGACTAGGAAAAATGCTACCAATATTGTAATAGTGCCATGAGACAAGTCCTATGCTGAGTTGGGTTTGTAACGTTCCCAAATACATAAACAATGCTACCAGGTCCAGCCTTGTATAGGGGGAACATAATTTCACGTCTCTATCTCCATATAAATTAATGTGTGCTATGCCAGTATTTAATTCCAGAAACCTAGAATAAAGAATTTGACAAATGAGGAGAAATGAAGGCAACATTGAGCTAGGGGAAAAGGTTTGATAATCTCAATGGAAACAAAACTATAATTGGTATCAGTTTTCTAGAATTCTAATTTTAACCCTCAATGAAGTTATTATGCCTGGTACTAGGCTTTAGGTAGGGGCTTGACCCTTATATTTGCAGCAAAAATCAACAGTAACTGCAACAACAAAACTTAACACAAATAAACAAAACAAAAAGTATATAATGCAGCAAATATGTTATGGAAAGCAAAATACAATGGAATTGCACTCATATGCAATTTTTCTCTAAAGGATCTGATTCTCTTCCTATTTCACTGGTTAATATAGGTATCATTTAAGATTTTAGCTTTTCATTCTTCTAATTTTTTTCTGTGTCATTCTTTTGCCCATCTCATCCTCTATGCTATAAGTTCAATGCGTATGAACCCCAAATCTGTATCACCATCCATTACCTCTCTTATTTCATGCCTCCTGTTGGGCATTCCTATCTGAGAAGCTCACCACCTCTTAAAACTCATACCCCAAACTAAACTTAATTCCCCTGAAGTTGGCCACCTTCCAACTTTTCCAATTTTAATGTTGGCACCACCAATTTCCCATTCACCTAGTCTTGAGTCCTTTTAAAATTCTGTCTCTCACTCAATTCCCTCAAATTAACCACCAAGGTCAAGTGATTCTGCCTTTAGAATGTCTCTTTATTCCATCTTCTTTTTTCAATCCTGTTGCAATCATCCTAGTTCAGAACCCTCATTCATTATCCCTCTTCTACATTATAGTAAAAAACATATAACTAGCTTGCCTGTGTTCATTCCCTCCTACTTGCTCCCCACCAAGTAGCCCAGACCCTGAATACTGTTGAATCATTAGTAACAATGCACAGCTTTAAATATGTTGTGCTATGCTCAAGTGCTCTCTGTGGTTTCTAACTATGTATACTCTAAAGGCCATATCTTGTAATGTGAAATTTAAAGGTCACATAGAATGAAGAGTCTTAGAATGGACTGCCCAGCTAAATATCCTTATTTCACAAGTGTCTCATCTTTTCTACTATATGATACTGTGGAAAAAACAATAGTGTTAGGTTCAAAAGACTTCTGTACAAGTCCTATCTCTATCACATGATCCTAAGGTAAATAATTTCCTCAATTTGCATCTCCATTTTTCCTATTTGTAAAAATAGAAATAATCCTCAATGCATATTTTATTGGGTGATTGTCCAGAAAGTGGCTTGAAAATCTTAAACTTCCTTATAAATAATATCCAAAGAAGTAACAGTTTAATTTGTGGTTTAAATTCCTTGAGGTCAGGAAATATATCTCATTCATTTTGCATTCTCTAGAGCACTTAGCACAATGCCTTGCCCACAGTATTTGCTCAATAAATTTCCATTGAAAAATAAGTGAGGAAGGGATAGAGGAAGGGAAGGTGGGAGGGAGTAAATGAATGACTATATTCACATCATTTTTTCCAATGAGGAAAACACGAGTTTTCCCAGTCCTTTGCTATTGACCTGCTAGATTTAAGCTCTGAGTCAGGAGGTACATTTCAAAACCTAGGAAAAGGTGAAAGGGGGTAGTTGCTTCTTTAAAATGAAGATTTCTCCTAAGACCAAACTCCAAAAGAATAATAATGTAAGTAGTCCTGCACTCCACCCACACAAAAGTATATGAGCCTAAATTGTTTTTATCCCACAGGGGATATGATTACCCTGAACTCCCTTGGTGTTTAGGAGAATGAGACAAAATAATGATCTAAGTGTTTACACATTTGATCTATGTTGTATTATTGATACTTATTATACATGTATATTTTATTTAGAACATGAATGTTCCTTTAAAAAAGAAAAAAAACAGGTTTTATGAATAATTGTCTCTGCATAGTTTGTACGTGAAGCATTTAGGAACTCTTTTCTTGATAAAATATTTTTAGAATATTATCAGCCAAATAATAAATAGTATGTTTCTGATCTCTAAAGTTGTTATACTGTAGAAACAGGACTTCCACAGGGCTCCCGCTTCCACCTCCTCCAATTCATGTAAAAGGTGACTCTGAACAAACTTTGGAGCTACAGAACTTTGGAGCAACTTTGTCACAAAATGACACAGAGAAGCTAACCTCCCACTGAGGACAGCCTGGCAGGCTGGAAGGAAGAGGCCAGAACAGCAAGTTGGGAGCCTAGCCCAGCCCTACACAAGCCCAAGGTTTTAACCTCACAGCAGCCACAACAAGCTACTGGCTGGAAGGACTTCAGATCACCAGTACTGGTTTCCAGAACTATCAACCCATAGATGCTAAGGACAAAGTGAGAGGTCAGTGTAGTGTTGACTTTGTGAACCGGGAGTTCAAGAATGCCATCAAGCCTTTACCCCCTGGTGGGAGAAGTGGCTGAGGCACTGTGGCAATGGAGCCACCGTGAAGTCGTTGCTTCAGAGTTCTTGACCTGCAGATTGTAGGAGGACCAAGTGACAAGTTTGAGGGGTAATTGCTCTTGCTTTAACCTGCTTGGATCTGGATTGCTATTTATGGTGGAGGTCCTGGGGTGTGTGACCAGTTTGCCAGAGCATGTGGAGGCTTCAGAGAAAGCACCCAACTAATAGTTCCGGCAGTTGAGGAAACACCAGTGATTGGGACAAAGCTCCCCGCTCGGGTAGCAGAGTTCTACTGTAGCAAAAAGCTCAAAAGTCAAGTAATTGAGTGGCAACATGATCAATGAGGGAAGCAAGGCAAGCACAGCAGTCTGACTCTGGATTCCTTTTTTGGGGACAAAAAGGATCAAAGCATGGAACAAGAAGAAGACATCAAAGTCAGAACTCCTGCACGAGAAGGTTCCAAGAAAAGAATAAGCTGCTTACTGGCCATAGAGTAGCTTAAGAAGGATTTTGGAAACCAAATAAGAAAAGTGGAGGAAAAATTGGGAAGAGAAATGAGAATGATGCAAGAAAAATCTGAAATGAGAGTCAACAACCTGACTGAAGAAAATAACACCTTAAAAAATAGACTAACTCAAATGGTAAAAGAGGCTCAAAAAGCCAATGAGGAGAAGAATGCCTTAAAAAGCCAAATTTGCCAGATGGAAAAAGAATTCCAAAAGCTCACTGAAGAGAATCATTCCTTCAGAATTAGATTGGAGAAAATGGAAGCTAGTGACTTTATGAGAAATCAAGATACTATTAAACAAATATAAACAAAGGAAGAAAATAGAAGGCAATGTGAAATATCACATTGGGAAAACCACTGACCTGGAGAATAAATCCAGGAGATATGATTTAAAAATTATTGGACTACCTGAAAGCCATGATCAAAAAAAATAATCTAGAAATCATCCTTCAAGAAATTCTGAAGGAAATTTGCCCTGATGTTTTTGAATGAAAAGGAGAAATAGAGGTTGAAAGAATCCACTGGTCAGGGGTGGCCAGGCCGCACAGTGAGTAAAAGCATCAGCTCCAGTGTCAGGATGATATGGAGATTGAATCCCGGGCTCAGACACTTAGCACCCACCCAGAAACACCTGGCCATGTATCTTTGAGCAAGTTACTTAACCCTGATTGCTTAAAAAAAAAGAATCCACTGATCACCTCCTGAAAAAGATCCCAAAAAGAAAACTTCTAGGAATATTATAGCCAAGGAGAATATTACAAGCAACCAAGAAGAAACAATTTCAATATTGTGGAAACACAATCAGGATAACACAGTATCTGGCAGCTTCTACACTGAGGGATCGAAGGACTTGGAATATGATATTCTGGATGTCAAGGGAGCTGGGATTAAAACCAAGAATCACCTATGCAGAAAAACTTAGTATCTTGTTTCAGGGGAAAATATGGTCATTCAGTAGAATAGAGGACTTTCAAACATTCTTGATGAAAAAACCAGAGTTGAATAGAAAATTTGACATTCAGATACAAGAAGCAAGAGAAACTTGAGAAGGTAAACAGGGAAAAGAAATCATAAGGAGCTTATCAAAGTTGAACTATTTACATTCCTACATGAAAAAATGATAATTGTAACTTATGAAACTTTTCTCAGTATGAGAATAGTTGAAAGGGAATAGAAATGTGTATATATATGTATATATAGGATGGTATATGGGTGTATGAATATATATTTGAGTGTGTGTATGTATGTGTACAGGTATACATAGACAGAAGGCACAGACCCAATTGAATAGAAAGGGTGACACTTAAAAGGTTAAATTAAGAGTTGAGAGAGGAATATAATGAGAGGAGATGGGGAAAGACAGAATGGGGTAAACTATCTCATATAAAAGCAAGAGAAGCATGAGAAGGTAAACAGGGAAAAGAAATCATAAGAACTTTTCAAAGTTGAACTACTTACATTCCTACATGGAAAAACGATAATTGTAACTTATGAAACTTTTCTCAGTATGAGAATAGTTGAAGGGAATAGAAATGTGCGTATATATATATATATATATATACATATATATATATACACACACACATATATATACATATATATATACACACACACATATATATACATATATGTATATATAAGTACACATATATATGTCTATATATGAGAGTATATGGGTGTATGAATACATATGTGAGTATATGTTTACAGGTATACATAGACAGAGGGTACAGGACCAGTTGAATAAGAAGAGATTATACTTAAAAGGTGAAATTAAGAGGTGAGAGAGGAATATAATGAGAGGAGGTGGGGAGAGACAAAATAGGGTAAACTATCTCATAAAGAAGAGGCAAAGGAAAACTTACAATGGAGTGGAAGAACAGGAAGACAAAAGGGAATGAGTTAACGTTAATCTCAATGAATTTGACTTAGGGTCAGATTGACATATACACTAAATAGTGTATCTCTCCCTACAGGAGAGTAAGGGGGAAAGGGATGAGAGGGGGAATGATGGAAGGGAGGACAGGCTGCAGGGGAAGGAAGTTGGAAGCATGCACTTTTCAAAAGGTACAGGATCAAAGTAGAGAATAGAACAAGTGGGGGGGGGCGTGGTATGGAGGGAAATATAGTCAGTCTTTCATAATATATCTACTATGGAAATGTTTTGCACACCTACACATGTACAACCTATATTGAATTGTTTATTTTCCCAGTAAGGGTGGGTGATGAGGGAGGTAGGGAAATAATCTGGAATTCAAAGGTTTAAAATCAAATGTTTAATATATATATTTTATTATTTTACATATAACTGGGAAATAAGATATACAGGCACTAGGGCATAGAGATCCACCGTGCCCTACTGGAAAGTCAGAGGAGGGATGGGGGAAAATATGGGAGAGAACAGATTGGGGGAGGGGATATTCTATGGGATCTCTGTTTTGGAGTGGTAGGTAGGGGAAAAATGGGGAGAAAATTTGCAACTCAAATCTTGTGGCAATGAATGATATAAACAAAAATATTTTTTTAATGAAAAACAAAAAAAATTAAAAAATAAAGTTGTTATACTTTAGTTTGATCCTCAATCTCTTTGGTGATACCTCTTTTTTCTCCAGAAGTAATTTCTAGTCACAGCTAGAAAAGGAGCCAGTGTCAGCCAACAGGAAGCAGATTCTTCATTCTCATTGTTATTTCATGTTTACTGTGCAAATGAAACCTTTCCAGTCTCAACTTTTGAAACTAAGAAGGTGTTACGTATGAAACTTCCTTGGAGAAAGGATGATCATGAAGCATATAGACCTGAATTCTTCCATCTATCAAGTAGGCCACTGTTGACATAGTCATCAATGTGGCAGGCACCTTGCTGCCACTAATCATTGAACTCAGATCACAACACAGTAAAATTGCATTCAGAAAATCAAAGAGTAGAAAGGAAGAGCAGATATTATCTAGCCTAGTCAGGATTTGAACAGGATCCCCCTATGCAAAATCTCTGACAATGATAAATTTAGTATCCTACCTTTTCTCTAAGTCCTCCAGAGAGGAATAACCCCTTCTTCTTAAGGCAGTATCTTCCACTACTGCTAGCTAGCTCTAATCATTAATAAGTTTCTTCTTATAACAAGTCTAAATTTATGGCTGTACAATTTCCATGCACTTCTACTACTTCTGCCTTTTGTGACCAATCCCAACAAGTCTAATTCATCTTTGTAAAATGTTACCTTTCTTATTCTTAAAGATCACCTTTACCACTATTTTTCCTTGAACATTTTGAAAAGTGCAATTAGACAAAAGAGATCTCTCTATCCCATTGGGCATACATTCTTTTATTTTTTAAAGCAATCGGGGTTAAGTAACTTGCTCAAGGTTACATGGTCAGTTATTTCTGGGTGTGGTGCTGAGTGTCTGAGCCTGGGATTCGATCTCCAGGTCATCCCGACACTGGAGCCGGTGCTCTTACTCGCTGAGCTACCTGGCTGCCTCTATTCATTTTTTTAAATAGTATTTTCCCCCAATACGTGTCGACAATTTTTAACATTCATTTTTAAAGATTTTGAGTTCCACATTTTTCTCTCTTCTTCCCTTCCTTCCTCTCTAATTGAAATGGTAGGCAATTTGATATAGGTTATACACATGCCATAATGTAAAATCTATTTCCATATTAGTCACAGTTGTGAAAAAAGAAACAGAACAAAAGGAAATAGGCCATGAAAAAGAATAAAGTAAGGGTTAAAAATGTGCTTTGATCCGCATTCAGAATAGATCTGTTCTATATCTGAATGTGGAAAGAAATTTTCTTCATGAGTCTTTTTTTGTTCTTGTCTTGTATCATTGTGTTGCTGAGAAGAGGTAAGTCATTCATAGTTGATTGTCACACAGTGTTGCTCAGTGTCTACAATGTTTTCCTGGTTCTGTTCATTTCACTTTGTATAATCACTTCATACAAGTCTTTCCAGGTTTTGCTGAAATATGCCTGTTCATCATTTCTTATTGCACAATAGCATTCTATTTCCTTCATATGCCACAGTTGGTTCAGTCATGCCCCAATTGATTGACAATCCCTCAGTTTCCAATATTTTGTCTTCATGAATAGAACTGCTATAAATATTTTTGCATATGTAGTTCCTTTTCCCTTTTTAATTGTCTCTTTGTGATGCTGACTTAGTAGTGGTGCTGCTGGATCAAAGGGTATGCAGTTTGGTTGCCCTTTGTGGATAATTCCAAATGCTCTCCAAAATACTTGAATCAGTTCACAACTCCACCAACAGTATAATAGTGTCCCCATTTTCCTACATCTTCTCCAACATTTATTATTTTCCTTTCTTATCATATTAGGAAATATGATAGGATGGTACCTCAGAGTTGTTTTATTTTGTTATTCCCTAATCAAAAGTGATTTAGAGAACTCCTTCATATGCCTCTAGATAGAGCTTCAATTTCTTTATCTGAAAACTGCCTGTTCATGTCCTTTGACTATCAATTGGGGTATGAATTGCATTCTTATAAGTTTCACTCAGTTCTCTATATGTTTGAAAAATCAACCCTTTATCAGAGACATTTGCTGTAAAGATTGTTTCCCAACTTTCTTCCTAATCTTAGTTGCATTGGTTTTGTCTATGTAAAAACTTTTTAATTTAATATACTCAAAATTATCTATTTTACATTTCATAATGCTCTCTATCTCTTGTTTGGACATGAATTCTTCTTTTCTCTGTAGATCTAACAGGAAAACTATTTCCTGGTCTAATTTGCTTATGGCATCACCTTTAATTTCTAAATCATATACCCATTTTGACCTTATATTTGTATATGGCTTGAGATATTGGTCTATACTCAGTTTGCACTGTATTTTTTTTCCCAGTTTTACCAGCGGGTTTTTCAAATAGTGAATTCTTATCCCAAAACTGGGGTCTTTCAGTTTTTTTATTTAATATTATTTCATTTTTTTTGAGGAGGGAAGGCAGGGCAATTGGGGTTAAATGACTTGCCCAAGTTAGCACAGCTAGTGACTGTCCAGTGTCTGAGACCAGACTTGAACTCACCTCCTTCTGACTCCATGGCTGGTGCTCTATTCACTGTGTTACCTAGCTGCCCCAGCTTTTCAGTTTATCAAACACAAAGTTGCAATGGCCATTTACTGCTGTGTTTTGTATACCTAATTTATTCCACTAATTCATCTCTCTATTTCTTACCCAATACCAGATAGTTTTAGTGATTACTGCTTATAATATAGTGTGTGATCTGGTATTACTTGGGCCTCCTTCCTTTGTAATTTTTTCTCATTAATTCCCATGATTTTCTTAACCTTTGTTCTTCCAGATACATTCTTGTAACTAAAATCCATTGCTGTGGTCAGATATCATCAAGTTGAGCTGAGTTCATGAGAAGATTAAAGAATACAACAGCTGGAGCTGGTGTCCTCCTCCTGATATGACAAGACCCAGAAATTAGATCCTTGCTGGTTTTAGGATATAACTTCCAGTTCTTTCCAAAAATAGTACCGCACTACCCCCAGGTCACAATTTTAGCTGAATTTGATGCTGAAAAATGTGTAGAACAAAACTAAACACTGTCTCACATCTCACTCAAGACCAGACCTAAGAGATCCAGCAGAGATGACTTAAGGAGCATCAAGTGGACATGACAGAAAGACATCAAGGCTCTATAGGCCATATGTGTTCTTACAAAAAAAAGTTATTTTATTTGTTTTAATCAGCCAATATCTACTTTTTGCCCTTAAACCCCATGTCACACATATACCGTCACCCAACAAAACTGAAAACAAGACAAAAATAAAACTCATTACAAATATTTACCCAATCACAACAATTTTCCAAATGGCCTTGTAAAAAAACAAATGATTTCATTGTGCATGCTGAGTCCTTCTTTTCTCTATCAAGAGGTAGGTAGCATATTGAATCTCTAGTTCACTGGAATTCTGGCTAATCATTACACTAAAAAAGAGTTTAGCACACTAGTATTCTGATGGGAAAATGTATCATCTCCTTATATTCGAATATAAGCAATTTATCTTTGTTTAGTACTTTAAAACTGTTCGTTCATGTTTACCTTTTTTATGCTTCTCTTAATTCGTGTTTAAGCTTAAAAGATTCTTTACACTTGTCTTTTTATCGGGGATGTATGGAAAACCTCTATTTCATAGGTCCGTTTTGCCCATTGTACTATAATACTGTATTGCTGGCTATGTTATTTTGGGCTGTAAGTCCATATACATATACATAATAGTACATTCTGGAATATATTATTCCAAGCTCTTGATTCCCTTATAATGGTGGCTGCCAAATTACATGTTATCTTGCCTATTACTCCTTGGTAGTTGAATTCTTTCTCTCAGACTATTGCAGTATGTTATTTTCTTTGATTTGGAAGCTTTGCCTTTTCACTATAATGTCTCTGGGAGTTTTTATTTTGATGATCCTTTCTAGAAGTAACCAATGGATTCTTTTTATTTTCACTTTGAACTCTACTTCAAAGAGATGTGAGAAATTATTTATATGCGTGTGTGTGGATGTATATACATATATACATGTTTGCATGCATGCATACAGAGAGAGAGAGAGAGAGAGATGAGATGAGAGTGGGAGTATGTGTGTGTCTATATTTCTTGGAGAATGATGTATAGTATCTTTTCTTGTCATACTGTTCAGATAGTCCAATAAATTTTTATTTTTTCTCTTATGTTTTCCAGGTCAATTATTTTTGCTCTAAAATATTTTATACTTTCTTCCATTTTTTAGATCTCTGACTTTGTTTTAATATTTCTTGTTGCTTTATGAAATCATTGGTGTCTCTCTGGTCCATTTTAATTTTTAATAGTTTGTTGCTTGGGCAAGGTTCTGAATCTCTTGTGCTAAGTTGTTTACTCACTTTGCTAATCTTTCTTTCATAGCCCTCATTTCTTTTGCATTTTTCCCACAAATACTCACAGTTCATTTTTAAAAAAAGAAAAAATTCTAAAGAATATTTTTTAAACTATGACTTCATCTTTTTCATAAATCCTAGTTGAGCTTGTACCCATGTTGTATTTTTCTCTTAGACATTGTTCTAGAGTAATTTTCTAGACATGTTCTGGAGTCATTCTCCATTTTCCTCAATTGTTTGTGTCTTGAGCATCACTGCCACCCTTCTGGTATAGCTTATTATTGCATGCTTCTTTTCTAGTTTGCCCATTCTTCCAGCCCACTTTCTGACTTCTGACTTGATGTTAAGGCTGTGCTCTATGAAACTCCTAGAGGGCAGGTTTGGGCTTGTCATATTGCTGGTGTTTTTATTTGTGTGTGTGTGTGTGTGTGTTTGTGTTATATTTTTTTTTTTTTTACCAAATTTTGTGTTATGCCAGGATCTCGGGGACAAATTGGAGACTTCAAGGTTTTCAGTACTCCCAGAGTAGTCTGATCCAAGGCAAAGTGTGATTATTACTTTACTGGTATAAAATCTATAAGTCTCATTTCACAGAAAACCCTTCGAAAACTTATATGAACTTTTGCAAACTGAAGTGAGCATAACCAGGAGAACAATCTACACAGTAACAGCATGATTGTAAAAATAATCAGCTGTGAAAGACAGTAACTGTGATCAATACAGTAATCAACCATAACTCAAAAGGACTTGTAATATAAAATGACAGTCATATCCAGATAGAGAATTAATGGAGTACAGATTGAAGCATAATTTTCCTTTATTTTTGTTACAATTTTGGGATCATGGATAATATGGAAGTATGTTTTGCATGACATTATATTTGTAATGAGTTTTCTGTTTCTTGCTTCCTCAATGGGTAGGGCCGGATGTGGGAGCTAGGAGAAAATTTAGAGGTAAAATCAAAATTGAAGAAAGAAGGAAAAAATAAAGTGTATGTGTAGAATGTCAGCAAAACAAGATAATATCTGTGGATATATTAAATGTTTTCACAAAAAACAGAATAATTATGATATAAAATCATGTCTTCACTAAAACTTAGTGATAATAGTAGGATGTGTAATACTATTACTACTACTACTACCACCACTACTACAACCACTACAAGAATAACAGTAGTAGGGGCGGCTAGGTGGCACAGTGAATAGAGCACTGTCCCTGAATTCAGGAGGACCTGAGTTCACATCCAGCCTCAGATATTTAACACAAAAACTAGCTGTGTGACCTTGGGCAAGTCACTTAACCCCAATTGCCCTCCAAAAAGCAAAATAATAATAATAATAGTAATAACAGTAGTAACAAAAACAACAACAGTAAATGCTGTGCTCAGACCTGAAGCTGATGCCCTTTGACTATGGTGGAGTGCAGAGTGGTTACCAACACACTTACATTGCATATTGTGCCTCCTTAAAATAGAATTAAAATTGCTTTTGAAGTTCTTTAAATACCCAGAAATTTTAAAGGGTCCCCCACTAGTTCACTTTGGTCTAATTCCTAAGTTTTTACTTCCTGTGGAACTGAAACTCTCCTTTCAGTAACACCCACCCAGAGCTTTTGGTTCTTTCTGTGGTCAGGTAGGACAAGGGATCAGCATTGCATAGTGTCAAATTTGTGTCTGTGTTTAATTTTTTGATTTAATCATTATTTGTTGAATATTTCTTTATATTTCTTCCCTGTATTTTTCTTTTATTTTTTTTTCTTTGTTTCTCTACCTTGGTTTTATTTTTCTTTTTAGAGATTTCAGATAAATAAGTGTGCATGGAGGTGTAATGATATCCATAGCAACTAACTAGACCTTGTGTTCATCTGGAAGCATAGAAGATAGTGTATTCTCTAGAGTACCATCTTATAAATTCAGTTCTGGGCAACATAATTTAAAAAGAACGTGATCCACATAGTCACCCAGATTCACAACCTAGGTTCAAATCCTTTCTCACTCTCATACCCAATAAGCAATTAGTTGCTGAGTTTTGAAATAATTTCTATCTTCATAATATCTCTTCTATATTTCTCCTTCCCCCCTCTGACAATGCCACCTTTCTGATGCACTCCCTCATCATCTCATGCCTGTACTATTGTGATTGACTTTTGGTTAGTCTTCATTTCTGGTTTCTCCACATTTTTATCCACCCACCACTAACCTGATGCACATTTCTAACCAAGTCAATCCCCTTACTCAATCAACTATAGTGGCTACCTATCACTTTGAAAATCAAATGTTAAATTCCCTGCTTGGCTTTCAGAGCCCTTCATAACTTGATTCTCTCTTATTTTTTCCAGTCTTTTTATACCTCACATCTCTATGTAGACTTTATAAACCATTGCCACTGTCCTGGGACTATGAGGAACTTGGTGTTCCACACACAAAACATTCCATCTCCCCACTCTGTGCTTTTTTTTTTTTACTGACTATTCCCCATGATTTGAATTCTAACTCTGCCTCTTGCCCTCCCTGGATTTCTTTAAATCCCAGACAAAATCCCACCTTCTACAAAAAGGTTTTCCCAATATCCTTTAATGCCAGTGTTTTTCCTCTGTTGATTATCTCCCATTTATCATGTATAGATTTTAATTGTACATAACTGTTTACATATTGTTTCCTCATTCTTGAAAGTAGGTATTGGAGAAGATTCTGGCAAGATGGCAGACTAAGTCAGAAAATCCCAGGCTCTCCAAATTTCTTCCACAGATAGAACAAATCCTCAAAATGAATTTAGAATGGCTAATATAAAGGAGTAAAGTAGTTGCCCTCCTATGACAACTTGAGAGGACCTCAGGAAAGACAGGACCTCAAGGGTTTGGCCAGAGCATCATGTAGATACCTCAAAACTGACTCTGCTGAATCAACAAATAGCAGACCCTGGGGAAAGCTCAGCTGGAAAGCTGACTAGGCCTCAAGAACTTTCACCTCACAGCCTCAGGAACTTTCATTTCATGAACTTTCACTTGACAAACTTTTGTTAAACAACAGTGTAAAGATCAGGGGACTGAGTGCAGGAAGATTGAAGGACCCCCGCTGTTTCTGTAAACCAGGCCAAGTGTTACTGAATAGACATAATCCCAGTATAAGGCTGTGAGTAAAGAGGAGCCCAGTGAGTGTGGTACCCCAGGGAGCAAGAGTATTTTTGAGACAGCATGGCCGGGGAGCCAAACTGAAATTTAGGGGAGGAGAGGAATATCTGAGATTGCGTCTACTGACAACTTCAGAAAATAATGATAAAATGGCCCTGAGACCTGGGTTACAATTACCCACAATGGAGGATTAAAAAGTGATTACAATAATAAGCTGCTAAAAAAAATAAAAATGAATAAGCAAAGAAAAAAGAACCCAACCATAGCTAGATATTATGATGTGAAAGAAGATCTGGGGTCAGAAAGAGGAAAATGATGAGTTAAAAAAAGCCACTCCTACCCCAAAAAATAACATCAGATGGTCACAAGTTCAAAAAGAGTTCTTGAAAGACCTTTAAAAGGACTTCAAAAATCAAATAAGAGAGATTAAGAAAAGTTAGGAAAAAGATAAAAGCAATTAGAAAATTATGAAAAGAAAGTTAATCAAATGGAAAAAGAAGTCAAAATCTTAAGGAAGAAAATAACTCCTAGAAAACCAGAATTGGGCAAGAGTAATCAAATGATGTTATGAGACACCAATGAATCATAAAACTAGAAGAAGAAAAAAAGAAGAGAATCTGAAACATTTTATTAGAAAAAACTGATCTGGAGAACAGATTGAAAAGATACAATATAAGAATTGTTGGGCTATCTGGAAGTTATGATAACAAAAAAAATCTTGATAGAATATTACAAGAAATTATTAAGGAAAATTGCCCTGAAATTATAGAACAATAAGGTAAAGTAGAAATAGGAAAAAGTTACCATTCCCCATCTGAAAGAGACCCAAGGAAGAAAATTTATAGGAATGTCATAGCCAAGTTTCAAAGCTTCCAGATTAAGGAGAAAAATTCGTGCAACTAAGAATAATTTACCCAGCAAAGTTGAGTATAATCCTGAACAGGAAGAAAAATCAGTTAACAAACTGAAATACTTTCAGGTACTTTTGGCAAAAAGACTAGAATCAAATAAAAAATTCAATATATAGAGATAGAAAGGAAATATTAAAGAGTAATTATAAGGCAGAGGATTCTGAGAAGGTGGTGGAATAGGTCTGAAAATTCCAAACTCTCTAGATTTTCCCCCACAGAAAGGTTAAAATAGCACCTTAGGGTGAACAAAGTGTGAGTGGAGATAAATAAGAATAGGGGCATAACCAGGTTCCCCCTGGGACAATATAAGAAGATTGGAAGAAAAATCCCAGGAGGAGGTTTAGTACCTGTGAAGAGTAAACACCTCCAGGCTAAAAAGCAAGCAACAAGCCCTGGGGTTGGTTGGTTTGAGGAGCTACCTCTCCCACAGCCACTGGAACTTTTATCCCTGGCTTAATGAAGAGAGTTGTGCTTCTGAGCCTGAGAAAATTGAGGAAACGTCTGCTGATGAGGAATGCCAGTCCCAGCCATACTGTAAGTGACAGGGGTGAGAAGGAACCAGCACAGCACCTGGTGACTGCAAAAACAGTATGGCAGAGAGCCCCTGGTGCGGGCACTTACAGGAGGCTGGAGGTTTGGCTTTGGTTTCAGGCTATAGGAAAGAACTGAAAATCTGGGGCTAGAGGCACCATTTGCCATACCCGAGGGATAGAGGTGACTACAAATAATTAAAGCATCACCACACACACACACACACACACACACACACACACACACACACACACACAATGAACAGGAAAGGAGAAAGAATCCAACCATAGAAACCTGTTATAAGAATAGAGATGGCTGGGGTTCATCTTCAGAGGAGGAAATTGAATTGAATGCTAAATGGTCACCCACCCAAAAAAGAATTTATAGAAGACCTTAAAAAAGACTTTAAAAATCAAATGAAAGAGATGGAGGAAAAACTAAAAAAGAAAATAAGAATAATCCAAGAAAAATGAGAAGGGTCAGGGCGACCAGGTGGCTCAGTGAATAGAGCACCAGCTCTGGAGTCAGGAGGACCTGAGTTAAAATCCAGCCCCAGACACTTAACACAAAAAATAGCTGTGTGACCTTGGGTGAGTCACTTAGCCCCAATTATTCTCCAAAAAGCAAACAAAAAACAATAAATGTATGAAAGGAAAGTCAACCAACTAGAAAAAGAGATCCAGAATCTTAAGGAAGAAAATGACACCTTGAAAATTAGAACCAGGCAAAGTAAAGCTATTGAAACTATAAGAGATTCAGAAATGATTAAACAAAATATGAATAATGAAAAAATAGAAGAGAAAGAGAAACACCTTGTAAGAAAAAGAGATTTGGAGAATAGATCAAGAAGAGAAAATATAAAAATATTTGGACTAATTGAAAGTTATGATCAAAAAAGAATATTGATACAATAATACAAGAAAAAATTAAGGAAGATTGTCCTAAAGCATTAGAACAAGATGGAAAAGTAGAAATAGAAAAAATTCATCAATTACCACTTAAAAGAGATACTATGAGGAAAACTCTTAGGAATATCATAGTCAAATTTTGAAGCCCCAGCTCAAGGTAAAAATATTAAAAGCATCAAGATTAAAACAATTTAAATATGATGATACCACATTTAGAATTGCACAAGACCTAGCATCGGAGACATCAAAAGACTGCAGTTCCTGGAATACAACATATGAAAGAGCAAAAGAACTGGGGCTCCGGCCAAAAATATCATACCCTACAAAGTTAAGTATTATCTTGAATGGAAAAAAATGGACATTTGATAAACTTTCAGACTTTAAGACTTTATTTTTTTTAATTCCTGAACTTAATAGAAGATTCAACATACAAAACACAATAGAAATATTAGGTAAATATAAAAGACTGAATATAAGGGATCCATAAGGACAGACTATTTACTTTTTATATATGTAAAATATGTCTAAGATTCTTATTAATAAGTGGGTAGTTTATAAGAAAGATTGGTGTAGTTTGATATAATATGAATTTAAAAAGCAAAATCATTTAGGAGCAGCTTAGAAGAGTAATTATTTTATATTAATGAGGTACAAGAGGAAGAATTGATATACAGGAATTAGATGGGGAAGAAGGGCTGGTAGTTCTGGTAACCTACGTTCATTGGGAATGGGTTTAAGAGGGAACAATAGATCTCAAGTCAAGATGGAGGAGTAGAAGCAGGACCTCCCTGCTGCTCTGGCTTCCCCATTCCCCAATCCATGGAAAAAGGGGACTCTAAACAAACTTTGGAGGTGCAGAGCCCACAAAATGACACAGAGAAACTAACCTCCCACTGAGGACAGCCTGGCAGGCTGGCAGGAATCAGCCAGCTCAGTGCTCTGGGAGCCGAGCCCAGCCCCACCCCGAGGCTTTAGCCCCAGGGTGGGCCTGACCAGCCATGGGCCAGACGGACTCCAGATCAACAGCAGCTGTGGCCATTTCCAGATTTATCAACACATAGATGCAAAGGACAAAGTGAGAGGTCAGTGCAGTCTGGATTTTGGGACCCAGTAAGTGGAGGTGCATGGCTTTGGCCCCCGGGAAAAGAAGCCACTGAGAGGCTTGCACAGCCAGCAAGCACCGCGAGGCAGCACCAGCTCCTGGGCTGAAGAGTGTAGGCAGACCAAGTACCAGTCTGAGCAGTAATCGTGCTTACTTTAACCTTCTTGGATCTGGATTGCAGTCTAGGGTGGAGGTTCAGGGGTGTGCGTCCAGCTTGCCAGAGCATGTGGAGAGCTCAGAGAGGGTACCCATCTAGTATCTCTGGCAGCTGAGAAAACCCCAGCATTTGGGACAAAAGCTCCCCTGTCTAGTGGCAGAGTCCTACTGTGGCAAAAAGCCCAGGGGTCAAGTGACTGAGGGGCAACATGACCAAGCAAAGGAAACAAAGCAGCCAGAAGATTCCAACATCCTATTTTGGGGACAAAAAGGAGCAAAGCACGGAACAGGAGGAAGACAGTGAAGTTAGAACTCCTGCACCAAAAACTTCAAAGGAAAATATGAGCTGGTTACAGGCCATAGAGGACCTTAAGAAGCAGATGAGAGAAGTGGAGGAAAAATTGGGAAGAAAAATGAGAAGGATGCAAGAAAATTATGAAATGAGAGTCAACAGCCTGACTAAGGAAAATACTACCTTAAAAAATAGACTAACTCAAATGGCAAAAGAGGCTCAAAAAGGCAATGAGGAGAAGAATGCTTTAAAAAGTCAAATTTGCCAGATGGAAAAAGAATCGCAAAAGCTCAATGAGGAAAATCATTGCTTCAGAATTAGATTGGAGCAAATGGAAGCTAATGACTTTATGAGAAATCAAGATGCTGTTAAACAGATCCAAATAAATGAAAGAATAGAAGGCAATGTGAAATATCTCATGGGAAAAACCACTGACCTGGAAAATAGATCCAGGAGAGATCATTTAAAAATTATTAGACTACCTGAAAGCCATGATCAAAGAAAGAACCTAGAAATCATCCTCCAGGAAGTTCTCAAAGAAAACTGCCCTGATGTTTTAGAACCAGAGTGCAAAATCGAGGTTGAAAGAATCCACCGATCACCTCCTGAAAAAGATCCCAAAAAGAAAACTCCTAGGAATATTATAGCTAGGTTCCAGAATTACCAGATTAAGGAGAGAATATTACAAGCAGCCAGGAAGAATCAATTTTAATATTGTGGAAATGCAATCAGGAGAACCCAGGATCTGGCAGCGTCTACATTGAGGGATAAAAGGGCCTGGAATATGATATTCTGGAGCTCAGAGGACCTGGGATTAAAACCAAGAGTCACCTACCCAGCAAAACTGAGTATCATGTTTCAGGGGAAAATATGGTCATTCAGTGGAATAGAGGACTTTCAATCATTCTTGCTGAAAAAAACAGAGTTGTATAGAAAAAATTTGTCATTCAGATGCAAGAAGCAAGAGAAGCATGAGAAGGTAAACAGGGAAAAGAAATCTTAAGGAACTTACCAAAGTTGAACTATTAACATTCCTACATGGAAAAACAATAATTGTAACTTATGAAATTTTTCTCAGTAGTTGAAGGGAATATATATATATATATACATATATATATGTCTGTATAAGAGGTATGAATACATAGGTGACTGTGTGTATATATGTTTACAGGTATACATAGATAGAGAGCACAGGACCAATTTAATATGAAGGGATGATTCTTAAAGGTGAAATTAAGAGGTGAGAGAGGAATATAATGAGAGGAGATGGGGAAAGGCAGAATGGGGTATACTATCTCATATAGAAGAGCAAGGGAAAATGGTTACAATGGAGGGGAAGAATAGGAAGGCAAAAGGGAATGGGTCAACCTTATTCCCATTGAATTTGGCTTGAGGAGGGAATGAAATACTCACTAAATAGGGTATCTCACCCTCCAGAAGAGTAGAGGGCATGGGGATGAGATGGGGTATGATGGAAGGGAGGGCAAGCTGGGGGGGGGGGGGGGAAGTTGGAAGCACCCACTTTTGACAAAGTAGAGAATAGAACAAGTGGGAGGTGGGATAGGAGGGAGGGAACTATAGTTAGTCTTTTACAATATATCTATTATGTTATTGTTTTGCATTAGCCACACATGTACAACGTATACTGAACTGCTTATCTTCCCAGTAAGGGTGGGTGACAAGGGAGGAAGGGAATGAATCTGGAATTCAAAATTTTAAAATAAAATACTCAAGTACATATATATATACATATATATATATATATATATATACTATTATTAATACTCTTTTACATGTAATTGGGAATTAAGATATACAGGCACTGGGGCGTGGAGATCCACTGAAAAAATCTGAATTGTTATGGGAGAAAATATGGGAGAGAGCAGATTGGAGGAGGGGATATCCTGCAGGACTGCTATTTTGGGGCAGTGAGTAGAGGAAAAACGGTGAGAAAATTTGTAACTCACAATCTGGTGGAAATGAGTGATGTAAATCAGAAGTTAAGAAAGCATTTTAAAAAAGAGGAAACAATACATATGTATTTAAAAGAATGTAAACGTCTTCTAAATTCAGAAGAAATAAAACTGTAAGGGCAGAAAGAGTGGGGAGAGGACAAGGGAAGTATCTTTAGATGGGAGGTTGAGTGCATAGGTAAATTGGGGTTTTGAAGGGTCTTTAGATTTATGGGAGTGAGAAGATAGGGAAAGGATCCTTGGAGGGGCATACACAAGTCATAGAAGGGCAAGGTAATGGGTAAAAAGGTAAAGTAAAGGATACAGGAGGGATAGGAAACAAGAGATATGCACATACATAAAAACAAAGGTCAGGAGTAGAATAGGTTTGGGGAAAGTATATGTCTATATATGTATGTATATATGTATATGTATGTGTATGGAAAATGTTTATATACCACAGGTCATGAAAATGTATATATCTATAGCTATGGAGAAACATATCTAATCCTCATTTTGGCCTTCTGGGGGGAAGTTTGAAGGAATGGAAAAAATAACAAATTAAAAAAGTGCACAACAGAGAAGCAAACTCACAAGGAAGAAAAGTAAAAAGATGGATAATTCTCAATATGAGTAGAATTTATCATATAGGTTTTCTTGAAATGAAAATTTTTTGTTATATATTTTGAATCCTCTCTTATGTTGTGCTATGCACATGACATGTTTTTTTTCCCCTTTCCTAACTTTGTATTCAAGCTCCAATATTTAAGTCTGTGACATGTTTTTGTTTCTGTTCTCTGTTCTGTATTTGTGTTCTGCCATTTGAGTCTAAAATAAAATTTTTGGGAAAAAAAGAGTAATCATAAGGGACAAATCAAGGTCAGACAGTTATTTCTCTAAAAGTAAAAATAATTTTCCATCATGAGTCTTTTGGAATTTTCTTGGATCATTGTAGTGCTGAGAGGAGCTAATTCATTTGTAGGTAATCATCACACAATGTTGCTGTTACAGTTTACAGTATTCTCTTGGTTTGGTTTATTTCACTTTCAATCATTTCATATAAGTCTTTCTAGGTTTTTCTGAAATCCACCTGCTCATTATTTCTTATAGTACAATAATATTTCATTATATTTATATACCACAAGTCAAACATTCCCTGATTGATGGGTATCCCCTCAATTTCCAAATTTTTGCCACCACAAAAAGTTGCTATAAATATTTTGGTGCATGTAGATATATTCCCCTTTTTATGATCTCTTTGGGGTGCAGACGTAGTAGTGGTATTGCTAGATTAAAGGATATGCCCAGCTTCGTTGCCCTTTGGGCACAGTTCCAAATTGCAAACAAGAATAGTTGAATCAGTTTACAACTCCATCAACAATGCACTGTCAGGAGGCAGAGCCAAAATGGTGAAGTAAAAGAAAGGACTTGCTTGAACTTGCCCACAAAACCCTTTAAATACATTTAAAATATGACTCTAGGAAAAGTTAAAAATACTGGTCAAGATGGAGGAGTAGAAACAGGACTTCTGTGGAGCTCTGGCTCCCACCTCCTCCAATTCATGTAAAAAATGACTCTAGACAAACTTTGGAGCTACAGAACCCACAAAAAGACACAAAAAAACTAACCTCCCACTGAGGACAGCCTGGCAGTTAGGCAAAAAGTGGCCAGCACAGAGTTCTGGGACCTGAGCTCAGCTCTGCCACAGCCAAGGTTTTAGCCTCAGGGCAAACCTGACCAGACAATAACTGCAGGGACTTCAGGTCACCAGCAGCTGTGGCAGTTTCCAGAATTATCAACCCATAGATGCCGAGAACAAAGTGAGAGTTCAATGCAGTGTGGACTTTGGGATATGGGAATTCAGAGTGCGATCCGGCCTTTGCCCCTGGTTCAAGAAGCAACTGAGGTGCCATGGCCAGGTAGCCTCTGCCTCGTGGTTGCTTCAGAGCTTCTTGTCTGCAGATTATAGGAGGACCAAATGACAAGTCTGAGGGGTAATTGCTCTTGCTTTAACCTGCTTGGATCTGGACTGCTATCTGGGGTGGAGGTCCTGGGGTGCAGGAGCAGTCTGCCAGGGTGTGTGGAGGCTTCATAGAGGACACTCAATTAATACCTCCAGCAGCTGGGGAAAACCCAGAGTATGGTACAAAGCTCCCCTGTCTGGTAGCCGAGTTCTACTGTGGCAAAAGGCTCAAAAGTCATGTAATTGAGTGGCAACATAAGCAAGCAAAGGAAACAGCAAACAGAGCCACCCAACTTTGCACTCCTATTTTGGGAACAAAAAGGATCAAAGTGTGGGACAGGAAGAAGACAGCAAAGTCAGAACACCTGCAACAAAAGCTTTCAAGAAAAATATGACTTGGTTATAGGACATAGAGGAGCTTAAAAAGGACTTTGAAAATCAAATAAGAGAAGTGGAGGTAAAATTGAGAAGAGAAATGAGAACGATGCAAGAAAATTATGGAATGAGAGTCAACAACCTGACTGAAGAAAATAACACCTTAAAAATAGACTAACTCAAATGACAAAAGAGGTTCAAAAAAGGCAATGAGGAGAAGAATGCCTTAAAAAGCCAAATTTGCCACATGGAAAAAGAATTTCAAAAGCTCACTGAAGAAAATTATTCCTTCAGAATTAGATTGGAGCAAATGGAAGTTAGTAAATTTATGAGAAATCAAGACACTATTAAACAGATGAAAACAAATGAAAAAATAGAAGGCAATGTGAAATATCTCATTGGAAAAACCACTGACCTGGAAAATAGATCCAGGAGAGATCATTTAAAAATTATTGGGCTACCTTAAAGCCATGATCAAAAAAAGAACCTAGAAATCATCCTTCAAGAAATTCTCAAGGAAAATTGCTCTGATGTTTTAGAACCAGAGGGCAAAATAGACGTTGAAAGAGTCCACTAATCACCTCCTGAAAAAGATCCTCAAAAGAAAACTCCTAGGAATGTTATAGGCAGATTCTGAAACTCCCAGATCAAGGAGAAAATATTACAAACAGCCAGGAAGAAACAATTTCAATATTGTGGAAACACAACCAGGATAACTGAGGACCTGGCAGCTTCTACATTGAGGGATCAAAGGGCTTGGAATATGATATTCTGGAGCTCAGAGGAGCTGGGATTAAAACCAAGAATCACTTATCCAGCAAAACTGAGTATCATGTTACCAGGAATTATGGTCAGTCAATGGAATAAAGGACTTTCAAGCATTCTTGATGAAAAAATCAGAGTCAAATAGAAAATTTGTCATTCAGATACAAGAAGCAAGAGAAGCTTGAGAAGGGAAAGAGGGAAAAGAAATCATAAGGAACTTATCAAAGTTGAACTATTTATTATATTCATACATGGAAAAACAATAATTGTAACTTTGAAACTTTTCTCAGTATGAGAATAGTTGAAGGGAATAGAAATGTATATATCTGTATGTGTATGTACATATATGTATATATATACACATACATATATATGTCTATATAGGAGGGTATATGGGCGCATGAATACATATGTAAGTGTATATATATATATATGTACAGGTATACATAGACAGAGGGCACAGGACCATTGCATAGGGAGGGATCATACTTAAAAGGTGAAATTGAGAGGTGAAAGAGGAATATAAAGAGAGGAGATGGGGAGAGACAGAATGGGTCAAACTGTCTCATATAGAAGAGGCAAGGGAAAATGGTTACAATGGAGGGGAAGAACAGGAAGGCAAAAGGGAATGGGTCAACCTTATTCTCATTGAATTTGGCTTAGGGAGGGAATGACATACACACTAAATAGGGTATCTCATTCTATAGGAGAGTAGAGGGGAAGGGGATGAGATGGGTGACAATGGAAGGGATTGCAGGCTAAGGGTAGGGGAGGGAAGTTGCAAGCACCCACTTTGGAAAGGGTCAGGATCAAAGTAGAAAATAAAACAAGTGGGAGGTGGGATAGGATAGAGGGAATTATAGTCAGTCTTTCACAATAGATTCACTATGGAAATGTTTTGCAAAGCTACACTTGTACAACCTATATTGAATTGCTTATCTTTCCAGTGGGGGTGGGTGACAAGGAAGGAAAGAATCTGTAATCCAAAGTTTTAAATTCAAATGTTTAAAAATATATATATATATACTTATTATTATTTTACATGTAACTGGGAAATAAGGTATACAGGCACTGGGGCATAGAGATACACCATGACCTACTGAAAAGTTGAAAAGAGAATTGGTGAAGATATGGGAGAGAGTAGATTGGGGGAGGGGATATTCAGTGGGAACATTGTTTTGGGGTGGTAGTTAGGGAAAATTGAGGAGAAAATTTGTAACTCAAAATCTTGTGGAAATGGATCATATAAATAAAAAAAAAAAGAGAGAGAGAGAGAAAATTAAAATACCTGGGAATACATGTAATATGTTGGCTATGCTATATGAGAGTCTCTAATTCCACAAGTAAGGATTTCACCAAATACATTTTACTCATGAGATTGGATGAGAAATAAAAATGACTAAACAAATTCTAGAGCTGCAGAATGCACAGAATAACATAGTGAAACACATCTCCAGCCCAAGATATCCTGGAAGGCCAGCACAAAGGGTATATCGTACCATTCTGGGAGCAGAGTACAGTGTGCTGTGCTTCACTGGGTGTAACTGGGGCCTGAGAAGGCCTCAGAGGACTAAATCGTTGGCAGCTGTGGAAATTTTCAGACTTCTCAATCCACAAACCAGAGAACAGCATGGAAGTTCAGTGGGGGAACTCTGTGGGACCTGGGTGAAAGAGAAGCACACAGTCTGGCCCCAACTTGGGGCAGTGAAGGTGGTGACAGCAGCAACAGCAGCAGTAGCAGCTGCTTCAGGAGCTCTGGGCCCACAGAAAGTGAGGGATCCAGCAGCTAATACAAACTATGAAGTCTGGGACAGTATACCCACACCCACACCCACCCCACTGGAAGGAGAGTCCTGCCTTGACAGGGAGTTAGAAAGTCAAGTATTTGGTTGGAAAGAAGAGTAAACAGCATAAAAAAACATACCCATAGAGTCTTTTTATTTTTTTGCTTTTTGGAGGGCAAGTTGGGGTTAAGTGACTTGCCCAAGGTCACACAGCTAGTTTTTATGTTAAGTGTCTGAGGCCGGATTTGAGCTCAGGTCCTCTTGACTCTAGGACCAGTGCTCTATTCACTGTGCCACCTAGCCACCATGAGACCCATAGAATCTTAGTTTCTTGACAAAGAACATCAAAACATACAACCAAAAGACAACAAAGTCAAAGCTCCTGCATCAAAAGCCTCCAAGAAAAATATGAATTGCTCACAGGCCATGAAAGAGCTCAAAAGAGATTTTGAAAATCAAATAAGAAAAGTAGAGGAAAAAATGGGAAGAGAAATGAGAGTGATACAAGAAAATCATGAAAAATGAAACAACACTTATTTTCCACATTCCCCAGTAGTTTTTGTCAAATAGTGAGTTCTTATCCTAGAAATTGGGGTCTTTGAGTTTATCAAATTCTAGGTTACTATGGTCATTTACTATTATGTCTTGTTCACCTAATCTATTCTACTGATCTATAACTTTATTTCTTAGCCAGTGCCAGATGGTTTTGATGGTTGCCACTTTATAATGTAGTTTAAGATTTAGTACTGTTAAGTCCCCCTTTTTTGCATTTTTTTCATTAATTCCCTTGATATTATTGACTTTTTGTTCTTCTTGATGAATTTTGTTCTTATTTTTTCTGTCTCTATAAAATAATTGTTAGGTAATTTGATTGTTATGGCACTGTATAAGTAAATTAGTTTAAGCATAATCATCATTTTTATTATATTGTCTTGGCCCTATCAATGAGCAATCATTATATTTCCAGTTGTTTAGATCTGACTTTATTTGTGTGACGTGAGTTTTGGTAGTGTTCATATAGTTCCTGGGTTTGCCTTGGCAGGTATTTTGTACTGTCAATAATTCTTTTTAAGTTAAATTTTTATTTCTATCTCTTGCTATGGGGGAGGAGTTCTTTCTTTAGTGAATTTTTGCACCACTTTTTTTTCCCATTTGGCCAGTATTGCTTTTCAAGACATTCTTTTCTTCACTGGATTTTGTGCCCCTTTTACCATTTGGCCAATTCTGGTTTTTGAGATGTTATTTTATTCAGTATTTTTGGTACCTCCTTTCTCAAACTGTTGACTTTTTTTTTCACGATTTTCTAGCATCATTCTCATTACTCTTGCCAATTTACTCTACTTCTCTTACTTGATTCTTAAAATCCTTTTTGAGCTCTTCCATGGCCTGAAACCAATTCATATTTCTCTGAGGCTTTGCATGAGGCAGTTTTAACTTTTTTGTCTTTTTCTGAGTATGTGTATTGAGCTTTCCTGTTGCCACAGTAACATTTTATGCTCAGGATCTTTTTCTGCTGTTTACTCTTTTTTCCAGTCTATTTCTTGACTTTTCACTCTGTGAAAAGTCTATTTCTGGAGTGGAGGGGGCATTATGCCAAGTTTCAGGGTTTTTTGTGCATCTGTTTTCAGAGATAATCCTAAGGACCTGAAAGTTTTTATTTCTTCTAAGGTGGTATGCTCTAGAGAGAAGTGTGTTTACTTACTCTCCTCTATTGTGCTCTGGTCTGTGAATGACAATAAGCACTCTTTTCACCCTGAAACTTTCACCAGGGTCCCAGCTCCCCTGTAGTTTCTAGCTTTGTTGTATTAATGCTCCTTGTCACCCTGGGACTGAGATCCAGGACTATGACACAGATTGATGAATGGGTTATGCAGAAGAGTCCTGCCCCTAGTGCCAACAAAGGTACCCATGTAATCTCCTGACTAGTTGTCTTCCCTTCTTACCATCTGTTAACTAAGAGGTCCAGAAACCACACCCCACTCTGATTTAGTTGCCTCAGTACCTGCTTCTGATTTTCTGGGGCACAGCCTGCACTGGACTGGTCTTGACTCTCAACCTTGTGCAACAGACCTTTCCTGCTAGCCTTCTAAGTTGTCTTCAGCTAGAAAATGTTTTCACCCTCTGTAATGGGAATGTAAATTTTAAGATCTTCCCTGCCCCTAGGCTAAAGTGCACCTAGAGCCTGGAGTGGAAGGCTTATTTTTCAGTAGATACTTTTTGATTGGCCAGTGGGTCCAGAAGGTTGTTACATTCTCTGAGCCAGGAGAAGGCTATATAAACCCTGATTTGAGACTTTGTTTTGGGGCTCACTTTGAGAAGTGTTCTGTGATTTGATCAGATGATACTTTGGGAAGCTGTTGTTGAGAGCCCCCCAGCTTTGAAAAACCCAGATGTTGATTTGGTATGGATGTAATGGTTGGACAGTTTGGAAACCTGTCTACCTGATCTGTTTCTCTGTCTTGATAATTCTGTCTGTATACTCTGAAGTGTGGGGTGCTGACCTTTTTCCCCTGAACTAGGTAAATGATACATGTTTGACTGATTACAGTAAGCTTGTTAACCCATTTTGAGTTGCTTTCCTTTAACAAAGCAGATCTAAGAACCTGTGTTGGCAGCCACCCTGGGGAGGCTGGGGTGCTTGCTGCTACACCCTCTCCTTCTGTAGGTTCTGCTGCTCCAGGATCTGTTTTGAGTCATTATTTAAAATTGTTTGGAAGGGTTCTGAGGAGAGTTCAGGTGAGTGCCTACTTTTTCTCTGCCATCTTGGCTCCCCCAAAATACTTTTACAATAAAACAAACAACTAACCTTTCATTTGCATTTCATTCATTTTTTTAAAAATTCCTTTCAATTATTTCATCTCTATTTATGAGACTGGAGAAGTTGTCTTTTTGCCAAAGGGTATAGAATAAAGTGAACAAGTGCAGGATCAGAAAAGTAGCTGCTGTAAAACACTGAGCTTGAAGTAAAAGAAGACTTGAGTTGAAAGCATGGGCCTGCTATTTATTGAATGTATGACATTGGACAAGTCCCTTAGCTTCTATATCTATAAATTGCTTAGATAAATGCATGATATAATTTCAATCAATCAATAAATATTTATTATGTCCCTATCATGTGTCAGGCTTTGGGATAAGGGCTGAGAATACAAATACAAAAGAAAAAAAAAGAAAAATAGTCATCACCTTCTTGGAGTTTTCAATCTAATGAGGGAAGATAACAAGAAGAATAATGATAATTCATAGCTAACATTTATATAGTTCTTTCTGTGTGCTGAGCATTCTGCTAAGTGTTGTGAAATTATGTCATTTGATCTTCACAACAACCAGGCAAGGTAGGTGCTTTTATCTCCATTTTGCAGATGAGTATACGGAGGTAAACAGAGGTGAAGTTATTTGTCCACAGTCATAGGGTCTGAAGCTGAATCTGAACTTAGGTCTTCCTGACTCTACATCAGGTGCTCTATCCACTGTGCAACCTAGGTGTCCCATTGTGTATATTAGAAAACTTCAAGTGTATCTTCATTGAAAAAAAAGACAGACAAAATGGAGGTAGCTTTTATTGCATACACAAACACACCATGGATGTATATTTTATTATGTTACTATATACACATATTACATAGATATTATGTTATTATTATATATGGTGTGAATATACATGATGTTAAATGGAACTTTTGTGCCATTAAAAAAAGGCTTTAGGATTTTTTAGAGTTTTTCATATTTTTGTGAAGTTTTCATTTCACTAAGTGAACTATTTTTCCTGAAGGATTTTTTATCATCTATAGATTTAATCCTACTGTTTGAAGTGTTTTACTTTTAATGTGATTAATAATGTTGATTATTTTCCTTTCCTTGTATCCTCAGTGTTTTTCTAATGTTGAAACATTCTTGTATCCCTTGAAAAAATCTAACTTAATCATGATTGATGCCAATTTGACTAGATTTTTTTATATAACTAGGCCCAAAGGAGTGTGTCTGTCTGTCTGTCGGTGTTTGTATGAGATTCTTTCAGTAAATTCCAACACATGTGTCAAATAGTTTCATTCAATGACTTAAAGCTTTCCATTCCATGAACATAACATACATGTTTAATCCATAGATTTGTTCAGTGAAGGTGTCTAGGAATTGTTCACACTTACTTTACGTATTTGATCGAGTCTGTAATTCAATCTAAGTAATTCCTACTTGGCATTCATATCAGTTATCAGGCCTAAGAATATCATCTTGTCAGTTACATTCATTGAGACTGGAAGATGAGATACCCTTCCTATTCCACACCTGTTCACCCATTCACTGTTCACCTGTGGACTCGTATGGTGCAAATTTTCAGCTCTTCTCTGTCTCTTAAATAACTCTTACTCTATTTCCCAAAGTATCATTTATCCCTCCCATAAAAAATAATTGATTCACTGATATGGAGTCCTTGAATTATATCCATGGAGTATCAATTTAGCTCTTCTTTCTCATCTCTTAATTCTTTACTTTCCTTCCAATCTGTACATATTTAGGTTTTTTTTCTTGATCTTTCTTTTATCCCTCCATTTAGTCTCCTTTTTTATACATTCCCCTATAAACATGAGAGAATTGATTTCATTCCTTAATTATTTTTTCATGATTTTACATAATAACTTCCCTGAAATTTGATTATTTGTTATATCTGCAAGTTAAATATTATTGTGCATGTTGCCTGAATTTAATAAAGTGTTAATAATGTAGATTAAACTTAGAATGGCATATGCTACATGCACCTCCCCCCAAGTGTCCAGCTCTGCTTACCAGTACTCTTCTGTATTGCTTGGTAAATATTGCCTGAGATGAACAGGAGTACAGTAGTAGGTTCAAGGAATGAAGTTATCACCAGACTAGAGGTCTGATGTCTATAAGCCAATAATAATAATAATGATGATGATGATTGATGATGATGATGATGATGATAAGCATTTATATAATGCTTCAAGTTTTGCAAAGTGTTTTACATTCATTAATTAATTTGAACCTCATAATATCCCATGTATTAGCTATAGCTAATTTTGCAGCAATTCATCAAATGCCTTTTTTTGAAGAAAAATATTTTTTCATTGATTATTAGGCTAAATTCTGTAGGTTATATTATTTGGGGCTGCAACTTGACCCCTTTTGCTGTTCAAAATATCCCATTTCATCCTGAAAGGAGAGAGGAGAAATCCAAGGTACATTTTCAAACCCATTTTACTTTTACAGAAGCTCTTAGCATACTATCTTAAGGCTCCAAACTCTCTGATCCATACTGTTTGCATCTTTCATTAACTCCCTTCTAGTTGCTGTTCATTCTCTCTCTCTCTCTCTCTCTCTCTCTCTCTCTCTCTCTCTCTTTCTCTCTTTCTCTCTCTCTTTCTCTCTGTATGTGTGTGGGTTGTGGATGGGTGAATGCAGGCTGAGTCACCATCATGGGAGATGGATAAAACCAAGCAAGATTCCTCAGGTCCAAAACTCTATCCATTCTATCTTCAAACTTCTAGCTACTACCCAGATTTCAATCTGATTACTCTTCATTAGGTGTAACATGTTCTGTAGTGAAACTAGTATAAGTCACAATTAGAATTTTGTAAATCTTACAAAGTAACACAGGACACCTATTTTCTTTTCTCTAAGTCTCTTCTACATGTTTTACATGGTCCAGAAACGTAAACAATGGGTACATATCTGATGGAGTTATGATTCATTGTCTAGAGAAGACTGTGAGTTAAAGAGGAATATAAATTTATCAATAATCAGTTTAATCCAAGTTAACCCTAATAAAATCAATCCATGACAATAAGCATTCATTAATCATCTACTATATATAAGACATTTTGCTGGACTCTAGCAATAGGAAGGCAAAAGTTGAGTGATCTGAAGGGAATTGTTTATCAATAAGCTTCCACTAAAGTTGTCACAAAATGCTTATTGGTTACTATTATTGTTGTCTATTATTTATTATTGATTACTAGTATTATTATTGATTGCTGTTATTCAGTTGTTCAGCCATGCATGATTCTACATGAACCTTTTGACACTGTCCATGGGGTTTTCCTGGCAAAGATACTGGGGTGGCTTTCCATTTCTTTCTCCAGTGTGTCAAATTTTAAAAATTTGGAACTGAAACAAATAGGGGTTAAGAAACTTGCCTAGAGTCAGACAGCTAGTGTCTGAGGCTAGATTTTATCTCAGGTTGTCCTGACTTTAGGTCTGGTGGTCTATCTATTATACCATCTTGCTGCCATTATTGATTACTAGGGCCATGGATTTCAAATTCTGTGCATATGGAAAACAAGTATCAGCAGGCTTTGCCAAATTGGAAAGTTTTCATGATGGACTAAATATGTATCATTTGAGAAACAGCTTAGTTAATTTCAGAAAAAGCTCATTACTGAAAAATTGGGAATTGGCTGTCAAATTTTTTTTTATCCAAAACAACTCTCTTTACTAATCCTTAGTATTTAAACAATTGAAGGCATTGCATTTGTTTCTGGGGAAAGTACCTCTAATACTGAAATGGACCTGTGATATCAAGGATTAGACTATTTTCCCCAATGATATCTGTCCATGTTTGCCTATCCTAGGTTATCCTCATTCACATCCTCCCAAAAATTCACAATAGGCAGTCCACCCAAATTGCTAAAAACCAACATCAGGAAGTTGTAAGCAAGGAAGGTACAAGTCTATATTCTTTGACAATGACAGCATTGGTAATTAGAAATGAATATTTCTCTATTTTTAAAGTTATCTTTTTGGAGTCATTAAATATCAAAAGTCACATAAAAGTAAAAAATACACTCTGGAATGGACATTCTTAATCTGAGGTTCAGGAACATTTTTTTTTATATTTTGTTAACTATTTCAATAGGAACTATTTCCTTTGTAATTTATGAATTTTATTTTCTGTATCTAAATGAATTATCCTGAGAAGATGCCCACATTTTAACCAAACAGCCAAAGGGATGCATTGTATACAAAATATTAGAAACTTCTAATCTAGAATGTTATGCTGAAAATTTCTTTCTAACCTTATTACTCTCCTAGAGAATGGTATCCTCCTTTTAGAACTGCTACTGTAATGCTACTATGAGAAAGCTGAAGACAGGCTAAGTGCAGTCTTAGTGCTGCAAATAGTCCTTTCAAAATGAAAAAAATAAATATTTTCTATTTTTGTATCTAAGAGAAAAATATGTTTGTATACTGGCCTCAATTAGATTTTCAGAATCTTATTATACAGAAATGATTACCCATCCCAAAGTTAAGAAATTGTTCCCCATTTAAAATATAACTTCCCTGCATTGGTAGCATATTGAGTTCTTCCCAACCTCTCCCACTTTAGTTAGGATGTATGTCAGTAATCCAGTTTTTCAAATTTTTCTCTTCTGTTAGCCTGAGAAGTATGGATTTGGAAAGAGAAGAAAAGACATTAAGGTATTTGGATACAGGAGGTAGAATTTACAAAAATGGAAGGTGAAAGGATATTACAAAAAAAACTTTACCTACTCTATGATGTTTGCCTAGGACAGGTATTGGCTTTTTGCTACCCAGTATATATAAATCTCTGACTTTCAAGATTCCTGAATTTATCACAGAATCTTGAAATTAAAGCTAGAAGGATCTTAGAAACTCTCTAGGCCATACCTTCTACACATATTTTACTGATGAGGAAAGTGAGGTACATAGAGGTAAAATCCCAGATCAATCATTGATTTAGTGGCATAGTCTTAGAGATCAGAATTTCTACTATTTCTACTGCCTTATGATATGAAGAAGGTACAGTGATGCAAAGTCAATAACTTTATGTTAAAAAAATTAAGGGAGCATTTTCCCAGTGTATGTTATAGACTATACAAAATTCCCACGATCTTTCAGTCTGAGCAAAGCCATTTTTACCTCCTTGTTTCTTAGTGTGTATACCAGGGGATTCAGCATGGGTGTGATCATTGTTTGGAAAATGGTTATAATCCTATCCATAACATGTTTTGAGCCTGGTCTTAGATAAATTATGAGACCAGGTACAAAGAAACAGAGGACCACAATGCAATGGGAAGCACAGGTCTGGAAGGCTTTGTGTCTGCCCTCTGCTGTGCGGATCTTCAGGATAGCATGAACAATGGACACATAGGAAAGAAAAATCAGGAAGCAGCATCCAGAGGCCACCACACCAATGTTGACAAAAATCACCATCTCATTGACTGAGGTGTCTGCACAGGCCAACTTGAGAATGGGGGGTGCATCACAAACATAATGCTCGATCTGGTTGGGGCCACAGTAGGGCAGGCGGAATGTCAGGGCAGTCTGGGCTGCCGAGTGGATAGCACCACTGAGCCATGTTCCTCCAGCCAGAAGGGCACAGATTTTACCACTCATCATGGTAGCATAACGCAGGGGATAAGTGATGGCCAGGTAGCGGTCATAGGACATGACTGTGTAGAGGAAACACTCAGTGCTTCCCAGACCATGGAGGAAATAGAGCTGAGCCACACAACTGGGAAGTGATATGGCCCCACCATCTGGGGAGAGGAGACCCATAAGTATCTTGGGCACAGTGACAGTGGAGAACCACATGTCAATGAAGGAAAGATTGGCCAGGAAATAGTACATGGGAGTACGAAGGTGGGAGTCCACCTTGATCACCAGCAGGATGAGGAGGTTCCCCACCAAAGTGAGTGAATATATCACTAAGAAGAACCCAAATAGGGGTTTCCCAAATTCGGATGCATGGGGAATCCCTGTGAGGATGAATGTAGTTACGAAGCTTTCATTTTGTCTGTCCATTCAGATAATGGACTCTTTTCCTAAAGAAGGAAACATCATTCAATCAGTTGAGAAGCATTTTAAATACTTACTAACCATTGTACTAGGTATTGGAAATACAAAAGGAAAATAGTTCCTGGACTCAAGAATTTTACACCATCTTGGGAAAAAAACACACCATAGAAACCTAAAATTGTAGCAGGGAATAAGAACTGACATTCTCTACTTGTAATCAACATGATTACCCCTCCTTTTACCTTTTACACATCCTTTTTTATTTATTATCCTATCTTCTTATAAGTCAATGGAGGAATTTTTTTTAATATTCTCTCACCTAAAATTGGAACAACTCTCTCATTACTTAATTAGTTCTAGGCCACTACCCCCAGTTGAATTACTTTATTTGTTAAATATACTAGAGAAGGAGGGCTGGGTAGAAAAGGTCAGAACCATAGAGAGTAAAATAATCTCACTTGTGAGCCAAACAAAAGATCTGGAAGTTTTACCCTTCATCTTGTGTGGCAAAGATGGCACACAAAGAGAACTCTGCAGGCTTTTTCTCATACTTCATTGGGAGATTTTTATGATATGTGGTATTGCTCAAGACCTGAGAAAGAACTGGTAGGGGAAGATTTGGAAGCAAAGGAGAAATACACAGCCAGAAAGGCAATGGAAAAGGAGACATCAGAGACTAGTTAGAAAGGAGAGAAGGGAGAAAGAGGAGGGAAAGACAGAGAGAGCTACTGTTATTCCTCTTTATGAATAGATGACTTTCCCAGAGGACACGTTATATTATGGATTGTAAATTGCTCAGAATGTGCATTACACATAAATTGAACTGTCACCAACTCAATGGTTTTTCTTTTATTTTCCTGATTATTTTAGTAAAATTCTTCCATGATATTGTGAATTCCATACAAAATTAGCAATTGTAAATTTCTGTTATATTTTCCAATACTAGTGTGTCTTGGATGCAAAAGTTACATATGCTTATTATTAATAAAAATCAGAAATTGCAAAGCACAGAATAAAATAGTCAATTTGTTATGTGATACTTAAACGCTGGAGAAATCCATGACAGCAAAGAGATGAATGTCTGCAAATATAAATAAAACATTAAAGGTCAAATAATCTAAACTTTTCCTATAAGGTAAAGGCATTTGAGGTATCAATTAGAACATAGAACAGGGATCTAGGAAATTTTGTATCATGAACCTGAGCTTTCTGACTTCAGTGTCTATGAACCTCTGATATCTCATTAAAAAATGAAGATAATAATATTTGTACTATGTGCTTCACACTATTGTTGTGAGGAAAATGGTCCATACACATAAAAGAACTGAACCAATGTGACAAATATGTGCATTAAGTAAATAAATATTATAATCTTGAGGTCCTGAATACATCAGTTGATGAGATGCTTCAGAAAATAAAAAAAAAAAAAAACAGAAACCATTATCCTGTCTTTGTGCATGACACCTGTATTTGGAATTCTGTGCCCTAAGTCTGATTTGCTATAAGTCAAGATAAACATATTGTAGCTACAAGGTATGTCTGCAACCAGAATCAGCCAGGTGTTGTTGAGTCTGGCTTCCAAAGAGAAGCTAAAAAGATTAGGAATTCATGCATATGTGATGGTTGTGAAGAGTTAGAACAACATCTATAAATTTGTGATGGAAATAGCTTGAACATATACCTAGTCATTATATCTTTACATATGCTCTGGATACCAACTCCTCAAATTAGAAACACAAATCAAAATAATAAAATAACCAATACTTGCTACAGTGGGTATAAATAATTTTCTGAAAGTCATTTTCCTAAGAAATTAGCTTAATTTGAAATATAAATGGCTTCAAAAAAATTTAGATCAGTTCCTGAACATTGAGAGTTGAAATACAGCTGAGAGTCCCCTTAACCCAATTTATTCATTAAACATATAAAGAAACAGAGGTAGAGTGGGGTTAAGTGATCTGCCCAAAGAAATTAGGTGATTATGAATAGAAATACATGAGTTCAACATCAATAATGTATAAATTTATTTTGTGTAAACAATACATTTGTAGTGAAACCTAATTTTTTGCCTCCTCCATGAATGAGGGAGTGAAAGGTGAAAGAGAGAGAATATGGAAATGAAAATAAACTATAATTTTAAAATATTTGGTTTTTTTAAAAATCCTATAAGATAAAAAATAATTGGGGAAATTTTGACAAAATGATTAAAAATATAACATAAAAGAATAAAGACCTGAATATAAGTCTACCTTATGCAATTGCTAGCTATGATTCTGGATGAGTCACTCTCTCTGTGCCTCAATTTCCTTATCTCTAAAGAAAATGATGACACCTGCCTCATCTTTTTTTGGTCAAGATAACAAAATTTAAAGCACTACATACATTCTTTCTTCTAGTATATGTGCATTGCTGAGGCTTGGGCCTGAGCTGGAAAGGACTTAATGATTACTTATTTACCTATTACCAACTCTTTTACTTTTCAGCTGAGGAAACTTTGATGAGAAAGTTAATATTACTTACCCAAGATCATACAACAGGAAGAAGTAAAAGCAACTCTCAAAACCAAATCTTCTGAGAATTGTGACTCCAAGTTCTTTGTTCTTTTGAATACACCACACCCAGAGGATTGGAGAATCCAGATATTCTGATTATACATACAATGCCATTACCACAGTGCCACTGCAGTCTCTCTAGGTGGCAGGAAATTAGAATATTTTAAGTGGATATAAGAAAGTATAGCTAGGTATATTGTTTCATGTCATTGGAAGAGAAATAATCCTGGGTGGGAAGGATCATGGACCTACTACTGCAGAGCAGTTGTCCCATTTTTATTGTCTAATCTCTCTCCTAGTCCTCTTTTAGGAAAAAATAAAACATAACTTTGTCCTCTTCTGGGATTCTTTCCCTTCCTTAAGTTGGTCTTGGAGGAATGTTGTGAGGAAATCTTAGAAGAAAATTAGGCACTTAAATTTTTCAGCAATGCAACAAAGCATAATAATTAAGGTCAGACCAGGGCAACAGATCAGGACAAATGCTGCCAATATTGTAACTGCGCTATAAGCCAAGCCCGGTGAGGAGTTGAGTTGGTACAACCCCAAAATAAATGACAGAAGTTACCAGACCCAGTACTGTATGTGTGGAGTGCAATTCTACATTAAACTTGAATATAAGTGAATGTGGATTATGCCAGTATTTAATTCCAGAAGTCTAGAAAAAAAAAATTTGACAGATGAGGAAAAATGAAGGCAGCTTTGGGTAAAGGAAAAAGGTTTAATAATCTTAATGGAAACAAAACCATAATAAGTATAATTTTCTGGAGTTCTAATTTTAACCCTCAATGAAATCATGCTAGGTTTTAGATAGATGTTTGTCCCTTGGATTTGCAGCAAACAACTACAACTGCAACAACAGACACAGATAAACAAAAGCAAAAAATATATAATGCAGCAAATAAAAAATTATGGAAAGCTAAGCAAAATGGAATTGCACTCAAACATAAGTTTTCTCCAAAGGAAGTAGTTCTCCTGTTTCTCTGACTTTCCCTCTATTTTCTTCACTGGTTGATGCAGGCTTCATCTAGACATTCTTCTCCTTTTTCTCTGTGTTTTATTCTTTCAAAATCTCATTCACTAACATGGCATCAACTCAATGTATACAGACTCCAAATCCACATCATTATTCATTAGCTCTCTCTTTTTAACTTCCCTATTGGGCATATTCCCTGTCTGGGTATCTCACCACCACTGAAAACTCATGAGTAACCTATACTTAATTCCCTTCAAACCGACTACCTCCCAACTTTTCCAAATTTATTCTGCCTCTACAATGTCTCTTCATTCCATCTGCTCTTTTCATTCCTGCTGCAATCAACTTAGTTGGAATCAACCACCCTCATTCATTATCCCTCCTCTACATTTTTAGTAACAAGTTTAAATGACTAGTTTGCCTGCCTTCATCCCACCTACTTACCCCCCAGCAAGTAGCCCAAACACTGCAAATTGTTGATTCAGTAGTACTAATTCACAGCTGTGTTTATGTTATGTCATGCCATGTTCAAGTGTTCTCCATGGTTTCTAATTGTGTACAGACTAAAACTCATATTTTGTAACATTAAATGTAAAGGTCACAAAGAATGATGAACCTTGGAACAGAATGCCGAGCTAAATATCCTTTTTCTCAAGTGTCTTATCTCCTCTACTACATGATAATGTGGGAAAAGCAATAGCATTAGATTCAAAAGATCTCTGTTCAAGTTCTATCTCTATCACATGATCCTAGATAAATCATTTCATCAATCTGCATCTTCATTTTTCCCATTTATAAAAATAGAAATAATCCTCAATGCATATTTTATTGGATGACTGTCCAGAAAGTGGCTTGAAAATTTGAAACTTCCTTATAAATAATGCCAAATAATTAACAATTTAATTTGTGATTTAAATTCCTTGAGGTCAGGAAGTATATCTTATTCATTTTGCATTCTCTAAAGCACTTAGAACAATGACTTGCCCACAGCATTTGCTCAATAAATGTCTGTTGAAGAATAAGGGAGGTAGGAATGGAGAAACAGAGGGTGGAAGGGAGTGAATCAATGAATGACTATATCCATATACTTTTTCCAATGAGGAAAGCTCATGTTTTCCCAGTCCTTTGCTACTGACCTGCTAGATGTAAGCTCTGAGTCAGGAGGTACATTTCAAAACCTAGAAAAAGGTGAAAGGGGGCAATTGCTTCTTTGCAATGAAGATTCCTCCTAAGACCAAACTCCAAAGGAATAATAATGTAAGTAATCCCACGCTCCTCCCACTCCAAAGTATATGAGCCTAAATTGTCTTTTTCCCACAAGAGATATGATTGCCCTGAGCTCCCTAGGTGCTCAGGAGAATCAAAGGCAAAACAACTAAGATATAAATATTTGCACATTTGATCCACATGCTGCAGCAAGCACCCCAGCATCCCCAGAGTGGCTGCCAACACAGGTTCTTAGATCTGCTTTTCTAAAGGAAAGCAATTCAAAATAGGTTAATGATCTTGCTTTAATCAATCAAACATATCATTTACCTAGTTGAGGGGGAAAATTCAGCACTCTGACTGTCAGAGTATACAGAGGTTACAAGCAGAAATTATAAGACAGAGAAACACTTCAAGCAGATAGGCCTCCAATCATCCAACTATTACATCCATACCTAGTCAGTCACCAGAGAGGGAAGCATCAACTTCTGGGTTTTTCAAAGCCAGGGGACTCTCAATGGCTGCCCAGAGTCTTGTCTGGTAAAATTACACAACATTTCTCAAAGTAAGCCCCAAAACAATGCCTCACATAAGGGATTATATAGCCTTCTCCTGGCTCCGAAAATGGGACATCCCTCTTGACCCACTGCCTAATCACAAAGTATGTCCTGAAAAACAAGCCTCCTACCACAGGCTCCAGGTGCACTTAAGGCTATCAAAGGGCCTAGGGGCAGGAAAGATCTTAAAAATTTACATTCCTATAACACCACATTGGATGATTTATACCTATAATTGTTTCCACAGTTTACACATGAAGAATTCAGGAACTCTTTTCTTGATAAAATATTTTTAAAATATTTTCAGCTAAATTATAAACAAAAGTATGGTTCTGATCTCTAAAGATGTTATACTTTAGTTTGATCCTCAGTCTCTTTGGTGACTCCTTATTTTTTTCCCCAGAAGTAATTTTAGTCACAGTTGGAAAAGGTGCCAGTGTGGACCAATAGGAGACAGAGTTCTTCATTTTCACTGTCATTTCATATTTACTGTGCAAATGAAATCTTTCCAGTCTCATCTTTTGAGGCTAGGAAAGTGTTAAGAATGTAACTTCCTTGGACAAGGGATGACCATAAAGCATACAGACCTGAATTCTTTCATCAATGTGGCAGGCATCTTGCTGCCACTACTCACTAAACTCAGATCACAACACAATAGAATTTAAAGTCACAAAATTAAACAGTAGAGAAAGACAGCAAATATTATCTAGTCTAGTCAGGATTTGAACTGGATTCCTAGTGGCAAAATCTCTGAAAGCTGATCACTAGTCTTTTCTCTAAGTTCTGAAGGGAGGAAAAGCCCCTTCTTCTTGAGGAAGTCCATTCCATTATTGTCAGCTAATCATTTATAAGTTTGTTTTTTCTCCTTATTATGAGTCTAAATTTATGGCTGTACCTTTTCCAGGCATTTCTACCAGTTCTGCCTTTTGGGACTAAGCCCAACAAGTCTAGTTCACCTTTCTAAAATTTCACCTTTCTTATTCTTAAAGTTCATCCCCACCACTATTTTCCCTTGAACATTTTGAAAAGTACAACTAGAGAGAGCTTTACTCCCCCACCCCTATTGGCTATACATTCTTTTATAAAATAGTATTTTCCTCAATTATATGTTAAGACAATTTTTAGCATTCATTTTTACACTATTTTGAGTTCTAAATTTTTCTCCCTCCTCCCTTCCCCTTCCCTCTTCCTAGAATGTTAGGTAATTTGTTATAGGTTATATATGTGCTATCATATAAAACATTTCCATTTTAGTTAGAGTTGTAAAAGAAGAAATAGATCAAAAATGGGAGAAACCATGAAAAAGAATAAAGAAGGAAAAGTGTGCTTTGATCTGCATTCAGAGTCCATCTTTATCTGGATGTGGAGAGCATTTTTCTTTGTGAATCTTTTGTATTTGTCTTAGATTATTGTGTTGCTGAGAAGTTCTGAGTCATTCATAGTTGATCATCACACAATGTTGCTCATAATGTCTACAATGTTTTCCTGAGACTGTTCATTCCACTTTGCATCAGTTCATACAGGTCTTTCCAGGTTTTTCTGAAATGTATCTATTCACAATTTATTATTGCACCATAATATTCCATTATGTTCATATGCCACAACTTGTTCAGTCATTCCTCATTTGATGGGCATAACCTCAGTTTTCAATATATTGCCACCACAGAAAGGTCTGGTATAATTTTTTTTTCACATGCAGGTCTTTTTCACTTTTCTATGATGCAGACATAGTAGTGGTACTGCTAAATCAAAGGGTATGCAAGTTTGATTACCCTGTGGGCATAATTCCAAATTACTCTCCAGAGTGGTTGAATCAATTTGCAACATCACCAATTGTGTCCCAATTTTCCTACATCCTCTCCAACATTTATCATTTCCCTTTTCTATCGTATGAGCCAATTTTATAGGTGTGAGGTGGTATCTCAGGGTTGTTTTAATTTGTATTTCTCTAATCAATAGTGATTTAAAGCATTTCTTTATATGACTACAGGTAGATTTAATTTCTTCATCTGAAAACTGCCTGTTCAATCCTTTGATCATTTATTAATTGGGGAATGATTGATGTTCTTGTACATTTGACTCAATTCACTATGTATTTGAGAAATAAAGCTTTTTCAGAGATACTGTACAGATTGTTTCCCAGCTTTCTGCTTTGTTTCTAACCTTGGTTGCATTGAATTTGTGCAAGAATTTTTTAGTTTAATATGAACAAAATTATCTATTTTACATTTCAAATATTCTCAATGACTTCTTTGGTCACAAATTCTTCCCTTTTCCATAGATCTGACAAACAAATTATTCCTTGCTTTCCTAATTTGTTTATAGTATCACTCCTTATATCTAAATTATGTACCTATCTTAACATATGGTGGAGGATGTTGGTCTATACATTGTTTATGCATATTTTTTTTCACTTTTGCCAGCTGTTTTTTTCTGAAATAGTAAGTTCTTATCTGAGAAGCTGGGGTCTGTCAATTTATCAAATTCTAAGTTACTATGATCATTTACTACTGTGTCTTCTGTACCAAACCTATTCCATTGACCCTCTATTTCATAGCTAATACCAAAGAGTTTCAATGAATGATACTTTATAATATACTTTTGGATCTGGTACATCTAGGCCCTCCTTTTTTGCATTAATTCCCTTGATTTTTCTTACTTTTCGTTCTTCTAGATGAATTTCACTGAATTTTTTTTCCAGCTTTATAAAATAATTTTTGGTAGTTTGTTTGATATGGCACTGAAGAAGTAAAATAGTTTTAGGCATAAGCATCAATTCTATTATGTTATATCCACCTACTCATGAATAATTGCTATTTTTTCCATTTCTTTAAATCTAATTTTATTTATATGAAGCATGTTTTGTAATTGTGTTCATTTAGTTCCTGAGTTTCTCTTGGCAAGTAGCCTCCAAACTCTTTTATATTGTCTACAGTTATTATAAATAGAAATTCTCTATCTCTTGCTATAGGAAAGGAGTCTGTCTTTGGTGAATTTTTGTCCCTATTTTTTCATTATTTGGTCAATTCTGCTTTTTGAGGCATTCTTCTCTTCTTTGGATTTTTGTGCATCTTTTACCATTTGATCAATTCCATATTTAATATGCTGTTTTGTTAAATATTTTTAGTACCTCCTTTCTCAAACTGTTGACTTTTTTCATTACTTTCTGGTATCACTCTCATTTCTCTTGCCAATTTTCTCTACCTCTCTTACTTGATTTTTAAAATCCTTTTTGAGCTCTTCCATGACCTAAAATCAATTCATGTTTTTCTTTGAGGTTTTAGATGTTGAAGTTTTGACTTCATTGTCTTTTGAGTTTATTTTTGATCTTCCCTGCCACCATAGTAACATTCTATGCTAAGGATCTTGTTCTTCTATTTGCTCTTTTTTTAACCAACCTATTTCTTGACATTTAAGTCTGTGATAAAGTAGAGTTCTGCTTCTGGAGTAAAGGGGGGATTGTCCCAAGTTTCAGGTTTTTTTGTGCAAATTTTCAGAGGCAATTCTAAGGTCCTGTAAGTTATTGGTATTTCCAAGGTGGTATGATCTAGAGATATATGTTTTTACTACTGTCCTGTATTGTGCTCTGGTCTGTGAATGACTACAAGCACTCTTTTCCACCCTGAAACTTTCAGCAAGGTCCCAGTTTCCCTGCAGCTCTGAACTCTATTGTTTTAGTTCTCCTTATTGCTCTGGGAATGAGATTGAGGACTGTGACACATGTACAGGCAATGCAACAGAGTCCTGCCCCTGGTGCCAGCAAAAGGACCCCTGTAATTTCCTTCTAACCTGTTGTCTGGTCCCCCTTTACCAACTGTGGACTGCGAGGTCCAGAAATCTCCTCTGTCCCCAATGATTTAGTTGCCTTCAATGCCATTTCCTGGGGGACAGCTTGAGCTCTACTCTCAATGTGATGCCACAGAAGTTTCTTGTTGGCCTTTTAAGTTTTATTGGGTTGGAATTTTTTTTCACTGTGTCCTTTTGTGAATTCTGCCACTCCAGAATTTGTTTTGAGTTATTGGGGTTTTTTTTGCTTTTTTTTTTTTTGGAGGGGAGAGGGCATGGCAATTGGGTTTAAGTGACTTGCCCAAGGTCACACAGCTAGTTTTTGTGTTGTGTCTGAGGCCAGATTTGAACTCAGGTCCTCCTGACTCCAGGCCCAGGGCTCTATTCACTGCACCACCTATCCACCCCATCTGAGTTATTATTTAAAGTTGTTTGGAGGGGTTCTGGAGAAAGTGCCTAACTTTTCTCTGCCATCATGGCTACCCAAAAATACTTTTACAATAAAACAAATAGCTAACAAATGGTCATCCATTTCATTTTCATGTTACTTTTCCTTTTTTTTTAAGCAATCAGGGTTAAGTAACTTGCTCAAGGTTACACGGCCAGGTGTTTCTGGGTAGGTGCTAAGTGTCTGATCTTGGGATTCGATCCCCAGGTCATTCCGACACTGCAGCCGGTGCTCTTACTCGCTGTGCTACCTGGCCGCCCCTCACTTTTACTTTTAAACCCATTTCCTAACAGTGATTTAATTTGCATCTCCATTTATAGGACTAGAGAAGTTATTTTCAAAGGAATATTTTAAGCTCAGTAATTGTGTTCTTAAAATAAGAGAAAACTTCATTGAAGTCTGTTATTTATTAGTTGTGTGATATTGGATAAATCTCTTAACTTCTATATCTACAAATTGATCAGATAAATCCATGATATCATTTCAATCAAACAATCAACATTTATTAAATGCCTACCATAAGTCAGGCATAAATTTAAGGGCTGGGAATACAAATACAAAAGAAAAATAGTCCCCAGCTACTTGAAGCTTCAATCTAATGAAAGAAGAAGATGATGATAATGATGGTGATGATGATGATGATGATTATGATGATGATGATTTGAAATTAGGTCTTCCTGACTCCCGATCAGGTGCTCTATCCACTATGCCACCTAGGTGTCCCCTTATATGTCTTTGAGTTTCAAGTACCAGATTAGTAGATTTGAAAATTATTAGAGATAATTTTTATAAAATTATAAAATTTATAATTTAATATATTTTATAAAATTATCAGAGATAATATCAGCAGAGATATAATAATTGAGTTTATGGTGGCTGATAAAATCACCAAATGAAATAATTCATGGACAGATCATCACACTCTGTGGTTAAAGACCAAATCCAGCCTACCATCTGTTTTTTCTCCAGTCCAAGAGGTAAGGATGGTTTTACAATTAAAAAAAAAAAGCTTGAGACATAGGGTTCATACAAGAACCATATGGCAGGCTGGATTTGGTTCTCGAGTGATGGTATGCTGCCCCTGGTTTAGAGTGAAAAGAAAAGAGGGCCCAATGCAGAGCCCTGAGGAACATCCACATTTGGCAGACATAACCTGGAACAAAATCATTCAAGACTAAGAAGAGCTCATATAGGAGAACCAAGTGAGTGTGGTGTCCGAAAGTCTTTAGAGATAAGATTATCAAGGAGAAGAAGGTAATCAACATTTCCAAAGGTTTCAAGGAAGTCAAGAAAGATGACACTTGAGAAAAAAACATCAGATTTGGCAATTAAGTGATCATTACAAACTTTGTAGAGAGCAGATTTGGTTGAATGAAGAGGTTGAAAGTTAGACTGTAGAGTTAAGAAGAATGAGAGGAGAGGACATGAAAGCACCTACTGTAGGGAGCTTTCTCAAGGAATTTAGCCCCAAAGGGGAGAAATTGTATGTGGTGATAATTAGTAGGGATGAATGGATCAAGTAATAATCTTTTAAGCATGGGAGAGACATGAGATATATTTTTATGCACTAAGAAAATAAACAGGGAGACACTGAAGATAATTGAGAGAGGAGGCAATCCGCTGGAGAAGACAAGATCTAATGCATTCACTTGTGTATGTAGAGATGTTTGCTTTGCCAAGAAATGTTACCTCAGCATGTGAAAGAGGTGAAAAAGAGGATATAGTGGCAAAAAGAATCTGGATGATATAAGGTAAAGAATAGAAAAAATTTGAGGGGGCATTCAAGGGGAATGGTATTAAGTATTAAAAAAAAAGTGAGGGATGGTAGATGATCTATAAGGAGGAAATTTGTTAGTCCTTTAAGGAAAATTTTAGAAAAAAATTTCCATGTCAATAAAATCATGATATCAGGGCCATTATTGAATAGTTTAATACATTTATACTTAAAAGTTTATTTTTAGAATTGTCTTTTCTTCTACTTAATCATTTTGTGTTGAATTTATTCTCCTCATCTTTTAAGCTAGTTCTTGCTGACAATAATATTTTTCATTGCACTACTGTAATGCTAATCTATCCACACAGTCTCTCTTTCAACCCCAATTCTCCTGGTTATCCTACCCCAAGTTCCTGAATTTACTTAAATTAAAATTTTTTTCTTGATTTTGTTTGTTTTTGTGTCTCTTCCTTTTTTAACCCTTAATTTTTCTCTGCCCATGTAAGGATGTGATTAACTCTTTTCTCTTCCCTAACTTCCCTTTCAATTATTTATTTTAAATAATACTTTTGCTGTGGCCTTTTACAAAACATTTTTCTCTGTTTTGTCCTAATTTTCTCTTTTATTTTTTAATGAATTTTATTTTATATCATTTTTGTACCTTCTATTTTTCTCTGTCCCTAAAGTAGAAGTTCTTAACTATTGCATTTAAAAATCTCTCCTCTATTCTATTTCCATGTTTGTGCATTTGTAGTTCTTTCCCCATCCTCAATATTTCCTGTTATGCTTCAATCATAAAAATATTAATTCAAGAAGTAATGTTCAATAGAAACAGGAATTTGAATCTGGAAGTAACTCTCTGTCACAAGTTAAGAAACACAATCTCACCTCTTTTCAATTTTTATCATGATTACACTTCTTTCTGAAGACCAGCATAACACATGCTCTGGCACTAATTCTGAATGTCTCCTGACATTGCCAGATTGCATCCAAAGAATAGAGCATCTACTTTCTTGAGGTTCTAGGGATAACCTAAGTGGTTAGAAATGATTTCTTGTACTTTGCTCATGAGGTTCTATAGACTATGTTCTCCATGTTAATTAGCCACACAGAAGGGATATTTGTTTATTTATTTATTTGCTTTTTGGAGGGCAATTGGGATTAAGTAATTTGCCCATGGTTACATGGCTAGGTGTTTGTGTGTGTGTGTGTGTGTGTGTGTGTGTGTGTCTGTATGTGTGTGTGTGGGTGGGTAGGTGTTAAGTGTCTGAGGCCAGAACTGAACTCGGGTCCTCCTGACTCCAGGGCTGGCACTTTACTCACTGTGCCACCTATCTGCCCCCCATATTTGTTTGTTTTTGTGATATTTGTTTTCTAAGAATATTTAAGTCCAAAAGCCTTGGGCACGTGTAGCAGCAAGCACCCCAGCATATCCAGGGTGGCTGCCAACACAGGCTCCTAGATCTGCTTTTCTAAAGGAAAGCAACTCAAAATGGGTTAACAATCTTTCTTTAATCAAACATATGTCACTTACCTAGTTCAGGGGAAAAAGGTCAGCACCCCAAACTTCAAAAAATACAAAAAAGTTACAAGCATACAGAGAAACAGATCAGCAGACAGGCTTCTAGCTTTCTGACCATTACATCCATACCTAGTCAGTTACCAGAGAGTGAAGCACCAACATTTGGGTTTTCAAAGCTTGGGGGCTCAACAGCTGCCCAGAGTCTCGTCTGGTCAAATCACACAACTCTTCTCAAAGTGAGCCCCAAAACAAAATCTCATATCACAGTATATATAGCCTTCTCCAGGCACAGAGAATGTCACAACCCTCTTGACCCACTGTCCAATCACAAAGCATCAAAGCATGGGAATTTCTGGAAAACAACCCTCCACAGGCTCCATGTGACTACATTCAGCCTATTAGTGGGCAGAGTATATTTTCAAATCAAGGAAGGTTCTCAGAGTCACTTAAGCCTATCAAAGGGCCTAGGGACAGCGAAGATCTTAAATTCCCTTTCCCATAACAGCATGCTCTCCCACAATGATTCAAAAAGTCTCTGGGTACAGTGGGCTAGAGAGCACATGTGATTAAGGGCCAAACTCAGAGTTGTTTGTTTTTGTATAGAAGTCATGTTTCCCTCTTGGAGTCCACATGAGGTTGCCCTGATAAATTCAATGACACTTTCCTGGGTTCTGAGGGTTGTAATTCCCACAGAATCTTGAAACTGTGCTTCTCTCCTTGTCCACAAAAGCTACACTTTCTGAAGCTTCCTTTTCTCAGTATGTCTAGTTTGTTCTCAGGAAGCTTCTATTTGGATATGATTTTTGTTACCAGTCTGGTCTCTCTAATGATAAAGTCAAAGGTGAGGAGGAGGGAAGGAATGTTTTCTATCCCCTGGTTATAGACACGAGGGTCTTACTTCTTAATGTACTACCAAAGCTCAACTTATTTACCGCTCAAAACATTTTTCTAATAAACCCAAAGGAGTGTGATTGTGTTGTGTCTGTCTGTCTTGTGTAGGAGATTCTTTCAATGGATTCTAATATATGTGTCAACTAATTTCATCCAATGACTTGAAGCATGCCACTCTATGAACCCAACATACATGTTTAGTTGATAGATTTGTTCAATGAAGGTATCTAGGAATTGTTAACACTTACTTTACATATTTTATTGAGTCTGTAGTTCAATATGAAAAGCATTCTTACCTGGTATTCATGTGAATTATCATCTTCTTAGTTACATTAATGGAGGCTGGAAGGTGAGTTAGCTTTCTTACACCAGATCTGTTTACTTGTGCACTGTTCACCTGTAGATTTTTATGGTGCAATTTTCTAGCTCCTCTCTGTCTCTTAAATAACCCTTACTCTTTTGACCAAAGTATCACTTATCCCTCCTACAAAAATAATTGATTCACTTATAATTGCTTCACAGTCCTAGAATTTAATCCAAGAAGTATTACTTTAGCTTTTCTTCTTTCCCTTTTCCTAATCCTTTAAATTCCCTCCAATCTTTACACACTTAGGTTTTGTTTTTTTTTTTAACCCCTCAATGATCTTTCATTGTTCTTTGTTTTACCCCTCCATTCAATCTCATTTTTTTAACATTACCCTCTAAACATAAGAGAATTGATTTCATTTCTAAATTATTTATTCATGATTTTACATAACTTCCCTGAAATTCTACTATTTGTTATATCTGCAAGTTAAATACTGTTGTGCATATTGTCTGAACTTAAGAAAGTGTTCATAACATAGATTAAACTTAGAAGTGCATATATATCAAAATCACACACAAGCTCTGTTTAGCAGTACACCTCTATATTGCTCTGTAAATATTGCCTGAGATTAACAAGAATACAGTAGAAAAGTCAGGGAATGAAGTCATCACCAGACTAGAGGTCTGGTGTCTGTCTATAGGACAATAATAACAATAACAATGAACATTTATATGGTGATTCAAAGTTTGCAAAGTGCTTTACATTCCTTAGTAAATTTAAACCTCACAATATTACATGTTGTATTTGTAGCTAAATTTGTGGGGATTCATAGAATGCCTCTTTTTGAAGGGCAATCTTTTTTTCATTGATTATTAGGCTCCGTTTTGTCAGATATATTATTTTAGGTCGCAACTCGGCCCCTTTCACTGTTCAAAATATCCTATTTCATCCTTTGCTCTGATTTCTCATGACTGTGGTATAATCCTGGCTTCTTTGAATACGCATTCCCCCATACTGGAAAATATTTCTTCTGACCTCTTACACCTTTGCTTTTTTGTCATTAAAATTGTGATGTTGACCTTCTTCATGTCTTATATTTTCAAGCATGAGGATTTCTTCTGGTGTTGATCTCTGCTTTCAATTAAATACTGCTTAGTTGTATTTATTCAGAACTCTGGACAGGTTGCTAATTATTTCCGTGTGTGTTATAGGGCTTTTATTGTTGTTTTTAAACATATTTCTGAGAAAACCCATGAATCTTAAGTTATACATGCATATTCCATCTTGAAGGTTGCTTTGTTTATGTATACAATTTATGTATTCTTTTACCTTTGTTGCCTTTTGATTTTCTTCTTTCAAATTTTTCCTCACACACACACACACATATATATATATATATATTTACTTTAAATATGTCTATTTTTCTTATAAAGACTTCACTTCTTTAGGGGAATGTCTGTCATATACACAAAGTTTTATGTTCTATTGTCTATTTCATTTTTCCTTTGACAACTTATTTCCTGCTTCATATTAGTTTTAATATCTTTGTTCAACAATTTATTTTACTTTTGAACGATCATGTTGTGTCTTTCTGTTTTTATATGATTTCTGAGGAGGCTATGAATTTTTTTTGTTCTAGGAATTCTGTTTCATGTCCCTTTGTAGCATATTATTCCATAGTTATCTGAGCTCTGTTTTTTTAACTTGTGCTTCAGTCTTTGTGAACTTCTCAACTGAATTACCTGCTTGTGATAAGTTTTGTACTAGGTTTTTTATTTTGACTTTCTCTCTTGGCCTTTCAGTCTTTAAATCTTTCTCTTATAATACTGGTAACTTGGTTTTTCTTGCCATTACTATCTTTGAACTTCCCCTTTAACTACTAAATAGACATTCATACTACTACCATCTACTACCATACATCAGGCATTGTCAGGGTTTGACTTAGGCTCCTGAGTAGAATAAATGCTGAGAGAAGAGAAGAGAGATCCAAGGTACATTTTCAAATCCATTTCCCTTGGACAGAAGCTCTTTCCATTCTGTCTTAAGGATCTATACTCTAATCTATACTATGCATTTTTCACTCACTCCTTGTAATTGTTGTTCATTCTCTCTCTCTCTCTCTCTCTCTCTCTCTCTCTCTCTCTCTCTCTCTCTCTCTCT
>NW_027187348.1:6279324-6327415 GCF_028583685.1 Petaurus breviceps papuanus | reverse complement strand
TCTCTCTCTCTCTCTCTCTCTCTCTCTCTCTCTCTCTCTCTCTCTCTGAGGCAAGATTCCTCAGGTCTAGAACTCAATCCATTCTATCATCAAGCTGCAAGCTGCCACCCAGATTTCAATCTGATTACTCTTCATTTAGGTGTAACATGTTCTGTATTGAAGCTATTATAAATTACAATTTGAATTTTATAAACCTTAAAAAGTGACACAGGACACCCATTTTCTCTAAGTATTTTCTACATGTTTTATATGGTCCAGAAAAGCAAACAATGGGTACATATGTGATAGATTTATATGATTCTTTGTTTAGTGAACATTGGTAACCAAAGCTGAATATCAATTTAATCCATGTTAACTGCATTTCAGTAGAAATGGTTTCCTTTGTAACATATGTATTTTATTTTCTGCATCTAAAAGCATTATTTTGAGAAGGGGGCCCAATATTTCAGCAAACTGCCAGAGGCATCCATTATACACAAAAAATCAGAACCTTCTTTTCTAGAATGTTACACTTAAAATCTCATTATAACCTTATCACTCTCATAGTTTAGGACTGCTATTGTATATTTATTATAAGAAAGCTAGGGGTGGCTAGATGGTGCAGTGAATAGAGCACTGGCCCTGGAGTCAGGAGGACCTGAGTTCAAATGTGGCCTCAGACACAACACAAAAACTAGCCATATGACTTTGGGCAAGTCACTTAACCCCAATTGCCCTCCAAAAAGCAAAAAAAAAAAGCTGAAGATAGGCTAAGAGCAGTTTGAGATCTGCAAACAGTGCTTTAAAAGTGAACAAAATGAATATTTTCTATTTTTGTCATAATAGAAAAATATGTTTGTACACTGGTCTGATTTTTTGCTTCTGCTGGCCTCAGGTTTTCAGAGTCCTATTATACAGTAATGATTGCCTGTCCCTAGGTTAAGGAATTTTTCCTTATTCAAAATAAAACTTTCATGGGTTGATGCATATTGAATTCTTCCCAACCTCTCCCACTCTAGTCTAGAAATATGTCAGTAAGTTGGTTTTTCAAATTCTTCCCTTGTGCTAGTCTAGAATCATGAGTTTGGAAAGGGTAGAAAGATCATTCAGCCATAGGGATACAGGGGTAGAGGTTACAAAAAATGGAAGGTGAAAGGATATTACATACAAACTTTGCCTACTTTATAATATTTGCCTAGTACAGGCATTGGCTTTTGTTACCCAGAACAGATAAATCATTGACTTTCAAGATTCCTGAATTTATCACAGAATCTTGAAATTAAAGCCAGAAGAATCTTAGAAACTCGAGGCCACATAATCCACACATATTTTGCTGATGAGGAAGGTGAGGTCCATAGAGGTAAAATCCAAAGTCAATTACTGATTTAGTGGCTTAGCCTTAGAGATTAGTACTATTTCTACTTCCCCATGGGAGAAAAATTTTACAATCATGATGTGCTAATTACTTAATATCAGAAAACCTAAAGGGACATTTTCCCAGTGATTATAGACTATACAAATTTCCCTTGATCTTTCAGTCTGAGTAAAGCCATCTTTACCTCTTTGTTCCTTAGTGAGTATACCAGGGGATTCAACATGGGTGTGATCATTGTTTGGAAAATTGCCACAATCCTATCCATAACATGCTTAGAGCCTGGTCTTAGATAAATAATAAGACCAGGCACAAAGAAACAGAGGACCACAATGCAATGGGAAGCACAGGTCTGGAAGGCTTTGTATCTGCCCTCTGCTGTGCGGATCTTCAGGATAGCATGAACAATGGACACATAGGAAAGGAAAATCAGGAAGCAACATCCAGAGGCCACCACACCAATGTTGACAAAGATCACCATCTCATTGACTGAGGTGTCTGCACAGGCCAATTTGAGAATAGGGGGTGCATCACAAAGATAATGCTCAATCTGGTTGGGGCCACAATAGGGCAGGTGGAAGGTCAGGGCAGTCTGGGATGCTGACTGAATAACACCACTGAGCCATGTGCCTCCAGCCAGAAGGCTACAGGTTTTCCCGCTCATCATGGTAGCATAGCGCAGGGGATAAGTGATGGCCAAGTAGCGGTCATAGGACATGACTGTGTAGAGGAAACACTCAGTGCTCGCCAGACTATAGAAGAAATAAAGCTGGGCCACACAACTGTGAAATGAGATGGTCCAACCATCTGGGGAGAGGAGACCCATGAGTATCTTGGGCACAGTGACAGTGGAGAACCACAGGTCAATGAAGGAGAGGTTGGCTAGGAAAAAGTACATGGGAGTGTGGAGGTGTGAGTCCACCTTGATCACTAGCAGGATGATGAGGTTCCCCATTAAAGTGAGTGCATATATCACTGAGAAGATTCCAAATAGTGTTGTCCCCTGTTCGGGTGTATGTTGAATCCCTGTAAGGATGAATGTAGTCACAAAGGTCTTATTCCGTGTCTCCATTTAAATAGTCTTTTCCTAAAGAAGGAAAAATCATTGAGTTAACGGACAAACATTTTTAAACACCTATTATATGTAAAGCAGTTTACTAGGCATTTGGAAGAACTAATAGAAAAATGAAACAGTTCCTGTACTCAGTAATTTTATACTATCTTGAAGAAAGTAACATATGTACCTAAAATTATAGCAAGGGTTTAGAGTCAATGCTGTCTACATGTAATCTATGTGATCACTCCTCCTTTTATCTTCTACTCATTCATTTTCCTTATTAATTCTCCTATGTTCTCAGGCAATCAAGGGATGTTTTGATATTTTCTCTTAACTAAAATTGTAACATCTTTCTCATTACCACTAGCCTGTTTATTAATATTTATTAAATACACAAGATAAATCTTTTCCATAACTTTTTGCTCATCTCAGTACCAAGTTGTCTAATCTTCTAGTCTTAAATTAGCATGATTTTATTATGGAAAAATTTTTAACAATTAAACAAATAATAAGGCACAAATAATTATATACAATTTATGAACTCTGAGAAAGATCATAGGCATAGTCACTTCTAACCATCTCTGATATATGTGACTTCTCATCATTTCAAAAACACAAGACCATTTTTCAGTTCTCTCAGAATATCAATTAAAATCTCTTATCAGGAATTCATTTCATGTTTCCTCAAAATATAAGTTAAAATACGCCTCTTATGAAAGAAGCACTACCTTAAACATAGGATAGAAAAGATTATGATAAATAGAAACTTCTCTGAATGGAAACTGAAAACAGCTTTGAAGTTATTTGAAATAAATATTTGGATTTTACTGCCATCTCTCTTCTATCCCAGTTAACTGACAATTTCTATGGATCTGAGTGAATACAAGTTGGAGGAGCATAAAAATACAGTTTTAGTAATGGTTGAGTTTGATAAGTGGTAGAAATAAGAAGTGAGAAAGGAAAAAAAATACAGTGGCACTTGTAATCCAAAGAAAAGCTTTTCCCTCATGTTGAATGGGAGAGATGATACACAGAGAAAATTCTACAGGTTTTTTCAGACATTGAATGGGGAGATTCTTAAGATGGGTGACATTTCTGAAGACCTGAGAAAGCATTGATAAGAGTAGGTTTGGAAATAGGTAGATAGAAAGACAAATAAAGAGTCACCGGAGAGACAGATAGAAAAATTAGGAGGCAGGAAGAATGAGAGAGAGCAAGAGTGAAGAAAAAAAGAGAGAAGAGAAAAGAGGACAGGAGAGGAGAACAGTTGAGAGGAGAAAGAGCACTATGGTCATCCCTCTGTGTGAACAGAGGACTTCTCTAGAGGAGACTTTATGTTGAAGATTGTAAATTCCTAGGAATTTGCATTTTACATAAGTTGAAATGACCGAGTTACCAATTCGATAGAATTTTTTTATATTCCTTATTCTTTTAATAAAATTATCCATAATGTTGTCAATTCCATACACAATTAGTAATTGCACCTTCCTGCTATGTTTTCCCATACCATGGAGACTTGGACACAAAAGTTACATATTTCTATTTTTAATAAAAATCTGAAGTTGTAAAGCATAGAGTGAAATAGTCACTTTGGTATGTGACATTGAAGTCATTAGGGTACAAAAATGCTAAGGCTGAAGAGATAAAATACTGGTAAATTTCATGATAACAGATAGTTGAATGACTGCAAATATGAATAAAATATTCAATGGGAAATATTCCAAACTCATCTTCTAGGACAAAGACCGATGAGGCATCAGTTGTGACATAGAAAAGGAATCTCAGAAATGTTATATTATTTCCCTGAGCTTTCTGACCTCAGCCTCTCTGAACCTCTTGTATCTCATTAAAAAAATAAAGATAAATCTTACTTCACACTATTGCTGTCAGGAAAATAGTTTGTACAAATTAAATAACTGAATGAATGATAAATATATGTACTGAATAAAAAACTATAATTCCCTGAATACATCAAGATTCCTGTCTAAACCTTTACAAAAGTAAAAAGAACTGAGGAAACTTTGGATCAGAAAGTTAATATCACTTACCCAAGATCATACAACAGGAAGGAGTAGAATGAAGTGTCAAAACCAAATCTGCCAAGAATTGTGACTCCAAGTCCTTCCTTCTTTTGAACATACTACTCTCAGAGGACTGGAGAATCGAGATATTCTGACTATACATGCAATCCTCTTACCAAGGCACCATTGCTACCTCTCTACATAGCAGGGAATTAGACTATTTTTTAAAGCAACTGGGGCTAAGTAACTTGCTCAAGGTTACACAGCCAGTTATTATTTTTGTGTGGGTGCCAAGTATCTGAGGCCAGAACTGATCCCAGGTCTCCCGACGCTCTTACTCACTGCACCACCTGGCCGCCCTTAGAATTAAACTATTTTAATTTAATATGGGATAGGATACCTAAGTGCATTCCTGCAGGTCATTGGTAGTGAAAAAATCCTGGGTTGGAAGGATCATGGACCTAATACTATAGCAATTCTCCTATTTTTATTCACGAATATCTCTTGTATTTCTACACTAGAAATAAATATTTCATCCTCTTCCTTGCTTGAGCTGGATCTTAGAATATTGTGAGGAAAATTTTACAAGAAAATTGAGTATTTAAACTTTTCAACAAGGCAATTGAGCATAGCAATTAAGGTCAGACCAGAGCAACAGACTAGGACAAATGCTGCTCATGTTGCAACTCTGCCAAGAGCCAAATCCCATACTGAGTTGAATTTGTAAAACTTCAAAATACATGGTTGAATCTACAAGATCCAGGATTCTATAGGAGTGGAATGCAATTCCACATCTCTGCTTACACATATAAGTGAATGTGGGTTATGCCAATATGTAATTCCAGAAGTCTAGAATAAAGAATGTGACAGATGAGAAATGAAGGCAGCTTTGGGTCAAGGAGAAGAGCTTAGGAATCTTAATGGAACAAAAACTCTAATAGGTATAAGTTTCAATCCTCAGTGAAATTACAGTGCCTGGTACTATGTTCTAAATTAGGTGCCAGTTCCTAAAGATTTCAGGGGGGAAAAAAACCTCAAAATGTCACATTAAATTGAGACATAAAATGCAGCCAATGAGGTTATGGAAAGTTCAGTAACAATGGAATTCCAATTGTATGTAAATTTTCTCCAAAGGAAGTAGTTCTCTTATTTTTCTGATTTGGCTTCTATTTTGTTCATTAGTTCTTCATCCTTATGAAATGTAGGAATCATCCAAGGTTTTTTTTTTATTTCCTTCTTTGCATTCTTTTTATTCCCTCTATGTTCTATTCTTTCACAATCTCATCCACTACCGTGGCATAAACTAAATGTGTATGAACTTCAAATCTGTATCACCATTCATTGCTTCTCTCTTTCATTTCAACCTCCCTGTTGGGAAACACTATCTCAGTATTTCACCAACACTTCAAACAAATGCCCAAAGTCAAACTTAATTCTCCTCAAGGTGACCTCCTGCCAAATTTTCATCTCTATTATTGACACCATCAATTTCTAAGCCACACAATCTAGAGTCCTTTTAAATTTCTGTTTCTCACTCAACTCCCTCAAATTAGTCACCAAAGCTAACTGATTCTGCCTCCACAATTTCTCTTGATTCCATCTGCTCTTGTCATCTTGATGTGATCATCCTAATTCAGGCCCATATCCATTATCCCTCTTCTACACATTTAGTAACAAACAAATATAACTAGTTTGCCTGCCTTCATCCCTTCCTACTTACTCTCCACCAAGTAGACCAAACTTTGCAAATGGTTGATTCAATAATACTAATGCACATCTTTAATTATAACATGTCATTCATTTCTCAAGTGCTCTCCATAAGGGCCAGGGTCTCCCATTGCATCCTGGGTCTTCTCCAGTCATCCTAATGAATATCTGATCACTGGATCCAGATGACTCTGGAGGTGAAAGCGAGGCTGGTGACCTTGCACAGCTCTTCCTCACTGAAATCAAAATCAACTGCAAGTCATATCGTCATTTTCCTGATGCCATGGTCCTTTTCAAAAATGGGACAGACACAACAACACAACTATGTATAGCCTAAAGCTCATACTTTGTACCCAGGAATTTAAAAGTCACAGAGAAGGAAGAGTCTAATAAATTATTATCCAGCTAACTATTCTCATTTCACAAGTATCTCATCCCCTTTACTATATGATAATGTGGGAAAAGCAACAGTCTTAATGCAAAAAATTTCTGTTCAAATCCTATCTTTAAAGTGTATTTTACAGGGTGATAGCCCAGAAAGTGGTTTGTAAACTCTAAATTTCCTGATAAATATTGCCTAATAAATAATAAGTATATGTGATTTTAAACTCCCTGAGTTCAGTAACTATTTTGCATTCTCCAGATTATTTTGTACAGTGCCTTTCCTATAGTAATTGTTTACTAAATAAATATTTAATATAATAAAGGAAGAAGGGATGGAGGGAAGGAAGGAGGTAAAGAAGGACTATATCTACATATTTTTACCAATAAGGAAAACTTGCATTTTCCCAGTCCCTTGCTACTGACCTGCTAGATGTAAACTCTGCACAAGGAGGCATATTTCAAAGCCTAAGAGTAGGTGAAAGGGGGTAGTTGCTTCTTTGCAATGAAGAGTCCTCCTAAGGAAAAAAATCCACTAGAAGAATAATGGAAGTAGTCCCTGTATTACCAAAGAGGATGAGCTTAAATTGGCTTTATCTCACAGGGGATGTGATTACCCTGAACTCCCTTGGTGCTCAGGAGAACAAGAGACAAAACAACTCAGATTTAAGTGTTTACACATTTGATCTATTTTTGATTTTTTGATATTTACACATGTATATTTCATTAGAACATGGCCGTTCCCCTAAGAAAAATCAGGTTTTATGATTAGTGGTCTCTGTACAGTTGTACATGAAGAATTTAGCAACTGATTTATTTTTCTTTATAATTTATTTTTAATTTATGGAATAAAACAAACATTTCCATAATACAGTATCATTTCTAAAAAAGATGATTGCACATGAAACTGCAGATCTATTCTGTACAACTTGTTATTCCTTTTAAATACATAATTAAGTTACTACATAAGTTTCTTTTCCCCTTTTTTCTTCCCTTCCTTCTTGCCCTAGAGATGGCTATTATTAGTCCCAAATATATGGGTGTATATATATATATACATACATATGCATGCATATATGTAAAATTATACTATATATTTATATTTGTCAGTTCTTTCCTCTGGATGCAGATGATGTCTTTTGTCATATGCCCATTAGAGTTAATTTGAACATTTATAAGAGATAAAATGGCTTATTCACTAAAATTTGTTATTGAAATAATATTGCCATAGGGGCAGCCAGGTAGCACAGAGAGTAACAGCACTGGCCCCAGTGTTGGGATGACCTGGGGATCAAATCCGGGCTCAGACACTTAGCACCCACCTAGGAACACCTGGCCATGTAACCTTGAGCAAGTTACTTAACCCTAATTGCTTAGGGGCAGCCAGATGGCTCAGTGAGTAAGAGCACCAACCCCAGTGTCAGGATGACCTGGGATCAAATCCAGGCTCAGAGAGTTAGCACCACACCCAGAAGTAACTGGTCGTGTAACCTTGAGCAAGTTACTTAACCCCAATTGCTTAAAAAAAAGAGAGAAAAAAATGATATTGCCATGACTGTATACAGTGTTCTCTTGTTTCAGCTCATTTCACTCTTCATTATTCATGCAAGTCTTCCCATGTTTTTCTAAGATCTTTGAGCTCATCATTTCTCATAATGCAGTGGTATTTCATCACAATCATATGCCACAACTTGCTCAGTCATTTCCCAACTGATAGTCAGACCTGAAATTTCCAGTTCTTTACCATGACAAAGAGGGCTGCTATAAAAATTTGTGAACATATAGGTTCTTTTTGTTTTTACCTAATCTTCTTTGGAAATAGACCTAAGAGTGGTATTGCTGGGTAAAGATGTATAGGCAGTTTACTAACTCTTTTGGCATAATTCCAAATTGCTCTCCAAAATGGTTAGATCAGTTCACAATTGCATCAAAAATGAATAAAATACCTCAATCCCATCCATTTGTTGCTTTTTTCTTCAATGTTAGCCTATATATTAGGTGAAAATTGATGTCTCAAGGTTGTTTTAATTATTATTTCTTTAATCAATAATGATTTAAACCATTTTTGTATGGCTATATAAATTGTTTTGATTTCTTCAATGCAAAACTGTTCATATCCCTTGACCATTTATTAATTGGGGAAAGATTTATATTCTTATAGATTTGAAAAAGTTCTTCATATATGTGAAGTAGGAGACCTTTATCTGAAAAACTGTCTATAATTTTTTCTGATATCTCTGCCATCCTTCTGACCTTGGCTTCATTTATTTGTAAACACTTTTAAATTTAATGCTATTGAAATTATCCATTTTACTCACTATGCTCTCTATCTCTTGTCCATTCATAAACCCTTGTCCTATCCATAAATCTGGTAAGCAATATGTTCTACATCTCTCTAATTTTCTTGTAATATTTCTCTTTATATCTAGGTCATATGTCCATTTTTATTTTATTTTGATAAATGGTATAAGATATTAGTCTATGCCCAGTTTCTGCCATACTGCTTTCACTTTTCCCAACAATTTTTGCCAAATAATGAATTCTTATCCCTAAATCTTAAGACTTTACAGATGTCGAATGCAAGATTATTATATTTATTTTCTGTTATAAATTGACTACTCTGTTCCATTGATCTACCTTTCTATTTTTTAGCTGGTACCAGATAGTTCTGATAATTATTGCCTTATAATATAGTTTAAGATCTTGTAATGTAAAACCTCTTTCCTTTACATTTTTTGATTAGTACCTTTGATACTCTTGACTTTTTGTTCTTCCATATGAATTTTGATGTATTTTCCTAATTTAGTAAAAAAAAATACCTTTTTGGTAATTTAATTGTGATGGTGTTGAATATATAAATTGGTTTATGTGAAATTATGATTTTCATCATATTAGCCCTGCCTACTCATGACAATTAATGTTTCTCCAATTCTTTAAATATGATTTTATTTGTATAAAAAACTTTGTATAACTTTATTTATTTAGTTACTGGTTTGGCAGATATATCCCAAGGCATGTAAGATTGTCTAGAAATATTTTATTTTTATAGGTAGTATTTTATTTTTTCCAATTACATATGAAGATAGTTTTCAACATTATTTTTATAAGATTTTGAGTTCCACATTTTTCTCCCTCCCTTCCTCCTAGCTCCCAAAGACAGCAAGCAATCTGATATAGGTTATACATGTGAAATTGTGTTAAAAATATTTTCATATTATGTTGTGAAAGAAGAATCAGAAAAAAAATGGGAAAAAAACCATGAGAAAGAAAAAAAAGTCAAAATATTCGGCTTCGATCTGTATTCAGACTCCATAGTTCTTTCTCTGGATATGGATAGCATTTTCCATCATGAGCCTTTTGGAATTGTCTTGGATCATTGCTTATCTAAGAAAAGAGCTAAGTCTATCATGACTAATTATCACACAATGCTGCTATTACTGGGTACAATGTTGTCCTGCTTCTGCTCTTCTCACTAAGCATCAGTTCGTATAAGCCTCTCCAGGTAAATACAAAGTCCATCTGCTCCTCGTTTCTTATAGCACAATAGTATTCCATTGCATTCATATACCACAACTTGTTTAGCCATTCCCCAATTGATGGGCATCCCCTTATTTTCTTTTTTTTAAATGCTTTATTAACTTCTTATTTACATCATTTGATTCCGCCAGATTTTGAGTTACAAATTTTCTCCCCATTTTCCCCCTACCCACCACCCCAAATAGCAGTCCCACAGGATATCCCCTCCTCCAATCTGCTGTCTCCCATATTTTCTCCCATACCACTCTCAAATTTTCCAGTGGATCTCTATGTCTCAGTGCCTGTATATCTTATTTCCTAGTTACATGTAAGATGATATTAATAATAGTATACACACATACATATATATATATATATTTGAATATTTGATTTTAAAACTTTCAATTCCAGATTCATTCCCTTCCTTCCTAGACACCCACCCTTACTGGGAAGATAAGCAGTTCAGTATACGTTGTCCATGTGTGTCTAATGCAAAACAATAACTTAGTAGATATATTGTGAAAGACTGACTATATTTCCCTCCCTCCTATCCCACCTCCCACTTGTTCTATTCTCTACTTTGATACCATCCCTTTTCAAAAGTGGGTGCTTCCAACTTCCCTCCTCCCCAGCCTGCCCTCACTTCCATCATCCCCCCTCTCATCTCCTTCCCCCCCATTTTCCTGGAGGGTGAGATACCCAATTTAGTGTGTATTTCACTCCCTCCTCAAGTCAGATTCAATGGGAATAAGGTTGACCCATTCCCTTTCACCTTGCTGTTCTTCCCCTCCATTAAAACCATTTTCCCTTGCTTCTTCTGTATGAGATAGTTTACCCCAATCTGTCTCTCCCCATCTCCTCTCATTATATTCCTCTCACCTCTGAATTTTAGCTTTTAAGTATCATCCCTTCCTGTTAAATTGATCCTGAGCCCTCTATCTATGTATGCCTGTAAACATATATACACACATTCACATATGTATTTATATGCCCATATACCCTCATATATATATATATATATATATATATATATTTCTAGTGCCTTCAACTACTGAGAAAAGTTTCTTAAGTTACAATTATTGTTTTTCCATGTATGAATATTAATACTTCAACTTTGATAAGTTCCTTATGATTTCTTTTCCCTGTTTACCTTCTGATGCTTCTCTTGCTTCTTGTATCTGAATGTCAAATTTTCTATTCAACTCAAATTTTTTCAGCAAGAATGCTTGAAAGTCCTCTATTCCACTGAATGACCATATTTTCCCCTGAAGTATGAAACTCAGTTTTGCTGGGTAGGTGACTCTTGATTTTAATCCCAGCTCCCTTGACCTCAAGAATATCACATTCCAAGCCCTTCGATCCCTCAGTATAGAAGCTGCCAGATCCTGGGTTATCCTGACTGTGTTTCCACAATATTCAAATTGTTTCTTCCTGGCTACTTGTAATGTTCTCTTCTTAATATGGGAATTCTGGAACCTGGCTATTATATTCCTAGGAGTTTTCTTTTTGCGATCTTTTTTCATGAGGTGATCGGTAGATTCTTTCAACCTCTATTTTGCCCTCTGGTTCTAAAACATCAGGGCAGTTTTCTTTGAGAACTTCCTGGAGGATGCTTTCTAGGTTCTTACTTTGGTCATGGCTTTCAGGTAGTCCAATAATTTTTAAATTCTCTCTCCTGGATCTATTTTCCAGGTCAGTGATTTTTCCCATGAGACATTTCACATTCCCTTCTATTCTTTCATTTGTTTGCATCTGTTTAACAGCGTCTTGATTTCTCATAAAGTCATTAGCTTCCATTTGCTCCAATCTAATTCTGAAGCAACGATTCGCCTCATCGAGCTTTTGAGATTCTTTTTCCTTCTGGCAAATTTGGCTTTTTAAGGCAATCTTCTCCTCATTGCCTTTTTGAGCCTCCTTTGCCATTTGAGTCAGTCTGTTTTTTAAGGTATTATTTTCCTCAGTCAGGCTGTTGACTCTCATTTCATACTTTTCTTGCATTGTTCTCCTTTCTCTTCCAAATTTTTCCTCCATTTTTCTTATCTGCTTCTTAAGGTCCTCTATGGCCTGTAACCAGTTTGTATTTTCCTTTGAAGCATTTGGTGCAGGAGTTCTAACTTCACTCTTTTCCTCCTGTTCCATGCCTTGCTCCTTCTTGTCCCCAAAATAGGAGTGTAATGTTGGAATCTTCTGCCTGCTTTCTTTCCTTTGCCTGCTCATTTTGTCACTCAATTACTTGATTTTTGGGCTTTTTGCCACAGTAGGACTCTGCCACCACACAGGGGGGCTTTCATCCCAAATGCTGGGGTTTTCTCAGCTGCCAGAGGTGTTAGTTGGGTGCCCTCTCTGAGGTCTCCCCATGCTCTGGCAAGCTGTACACGCACCCCAGGACCTCCACCATAGACTGCAATCCAGATCCAAGCAGGTTAAAGTAAGAGCGATTGCCCCTCAGACTGGTGGTTGGTCCCCCTACACTCTGCAGGCCAGGAGCTGAAACTGCCATGTGGCTGCTGGCTGCCTGTGCCAGAGTCTCAGTGGCTTCTTGCCCCAGGGGCAAAAGCCATGCACTCCCACTTACTGGTCCAGACTGCACTGGCCTCTCACTTTGTCCTTTGAATCTCTGTGTTGATAAATCTGGAAAGTGCCACCTCTGCTGCTGTTCTAGAGTCCCTCCTGCAGGGGGCTGGTCAGGCCTGCCCTGGGTCTAAAGACTAGGCATGGTGTTGGGCTAGGCTCCCGGAGCACTTCACTGAATTCCTGCTGACAGAAGGTTAGCTTCTCTGTGTCATTTTGTGGGTTCTGCAGCTACAAAGTTTGTTTAGAGTCCCCTTTTTCCATGGATTGGGGAAGGTGGAAGCCAGAGCTGTGGGAAGGTCGTGCTTCTACTCCACCATCTTGGCTCTGCCCCATTCCCTTATTTTACAATACTTTTCCACCACAAACAAGATAAGTATTCTGCTCACATGTTGTACCCAGCTAGTGTGCTAGAGCCAGTCAATTTTAATTGGCTCATGAGCTAATTGTTAAATTTTCAGAGTGAACATTTACACCTTAGAAATGAAAATGGAGAAGGTGGTTGAGTAGAAGCAGGGCTTCTGCTAGGCTCTGCCTCCCACCACCTCCAATTCATGTAAAAGGTGCCTCTAAACAAACTTTGGATCTACAGAACCCACAAAATGACACAGAGAAGCTAACATCCTGCTGAGGGTAGCCCAACAGGCTGGCAGAGAGCAGCTAATGCAGTACTCTAGGAGCCAACCCCAGCCCCATGGGAGACAGAGTTTTTAGGTCCAGGGCAGAACTGACCAGTTGCCAGCTGGAGGGATTTCAGATCACCAACAGCTGTGGCAATTTCCAGAATTACCAACCCATAAATGCTAAGGACAAAGTGAGAGATCAGTGCAGTGTTGACTTTGGGAGACAGTAGTGGTGAGTGCAGTTGGCCTTTATCCCCTGGAGGGAGAAGCTGCTGAGGCACTGTGGCTGTGGAGCCTCAGCCATGTGGCAGGTTCAGCTCCTGGTCTGCAGACTGTAGGGGGACCAAGCGACCAGTCTGAGGGGTAATTGCTCATACTTTAACCTGCTTGGACCTGGATTGCAGTCTAGAGTGGAGGTCCTGGGGTGTGTGACCAGCTTGTCAGAGCATATGGAGACTTCAGAGATGGCACCCAACTAATACCTTTGGCAGCTGAGAAAATCCTAGCATTTGGTATGAAGCTCCCTTGTCTGGTAGCAGGGTTATACTGTAGCAAAAAGCCCAAAGGTCAAGTAATTGAGTGGAACATGAGTAAACAAGAGAAACAAAGCAAACAGAGGAAATCAACATTAGACTTCTATTTTGGAGACAAAAAGGATCAAGGCATGGAACAGGAGGAAGACAGTGAAGTCAGAACTCCTGCACCAAAAGCTTCCAAGAAAAATACAAGCTAGTTATAGGTCATAGAGAAGCTTAAAAAGGATTTTGGAAATTAAATAAGAGAAGTGGAGGAAAAATTGGGAAGAGAAATGAGAACAAGGCAAGAAAATCATGAAATGAAAGTCAACAACCTGACTGAAGAAAATAACACCTTAAAAATAGACTAACTCAAATGGCAAAAGAGGCTCAAAAAGGCAATGAGGAGAAGAATGCCTTAAAAAGCCAAATTTGCCAGATGGAAAAAGAATCTCAAAAGCTCACTGAGGAGAATTATTCCTTCAGAATTAGATTGGAGAAAATGGAAGCTAGTGACTATATGAGAAATCAAGATACTATTAAACAGATCAAAAAAATGAAAAAATAGAAGGTAATGTGAAATATCTCTTTGGGAAAACCACTGACCTGGAAAATAGATCCAGGAGAGATAATTTAAAAATTATTGGACTACCTGAAAGCCATGAGCAAAAAAGTAACCTAGAAATCATCCTTCAAGAATGGAAAATTGCCCTAATATTTGAGAAACAGAGGGCAAAATAGAGGTTGAAAAAATCCACCAATCACCCCCTGAAAAAGATCTCCCCCCCAAATTCCTAGGACTATTAGATCCAGGTTCCAGAATTCCCAGATCAAGGAGAAAATATTACAAGCAGCCAGGAAGAAACAATTTGAATATTGTCGAAACACAATCAGGATAACACAGGATCTGGCAGCTTCTACACTGAGGGATCAAAGGGCCTAGAGTATGATATTCTGGAAGTCAAAGGAGCTGGGATTAAAACCAAAAATCCCTTACCCAGAAAAAATCGAGTATCACGTTTCAGGGGAAAATATCGTCATTCAGTGGAATAGAGGACTTTCAAGCATTCTTGATGAAAAAACCAGAATTGAATAGAGAATTTGACGTTGAGATACAAGAAGGAAGAGAAGCATAAGAAGGTAAACAGGGAAAAGAAATCATAAGGAGCTTATCAATGTTGAACTATTCAAATTCCTACATAGAAAAATAATTGTAACTTATGAAACTTTTCTCAGTATGAGAATAATTGAAGGAAATAGGAATGTGTGTGTGTGTATACACACATACATATATATATATATATATAGGAGGGTATAGGGGCTTGTGAATGCATACGTGAATGTGTGTATATACATGTACAGGTATACATAGATAGAGGGCACAGGACCAGTTTAACAGGAAGGGATGATACCTAAAGGTGAAATTAAAAGATGTGAAAGGTATATAATGAGGGGAGATGGGGAGAGACAGATTGGGTTAACTATCCCATATAGAAGATGTAAGGAAAAATGGTTACAATGGAGGGGAAGAACAGGAAGTCAAAAGGGAATTTGTAATCCTTATTCTCATTGAATTTGGCTTAGGAAGGAAATGACATACACACTAAATAGGGTATCTGACCCCACAGGAGAGTAGGGGGGAAGGGGATGAGAGGGGGGATGATGGAAGGGAAGGCAGGCTGGGGGAGAGGGAAGTTGGAAGTACCCACTTTTGAAAAGGAGCAGGATCAAAATAGAGAATAGAACAAGTGGGAGGTGGGATAGGAGGGAGGGAAATATAGTCAGTCTTTTACAATATATGTACTAAGGAAATGTTCTACATAGCTACACATGTACAACCTATATTGAATTGCTTATCTTCCTAGTAAGTGTGGGTGACAAGGGAGGAAGGGAATGAATCTGGAATTCAAAGTTTTAAATCAAATGGTTAAGATTTTATATATATACATATATATATATATATATATATATATATATTCTATTATCATTGTTATTTTACTTGTAAATTGGAAATAAGATATACAGGCACTGGGGCATAGAGATCCACTGTGCCCTACTGGAAAGTTGGAGGGGGTATGGGAGAAGACATGGGAGAGAGCAGATTGGAGGAAGGGATATCCAGTGGGATCACTATTTTGAGTGGTAGGTAGAGGAAAAATGGGGAGAAAATTTGTAACTCAAAATCTCGCAGAAATGAACGACATAAACTAGAAGTTAATAAAACATTTGATAAAAAAAGAAATGAAAACAGCTATAAATCAGGGCTTCATTTATTGTTGTCTATATAGTGCATGTGTATACATTCCCTACCCCCAGAGCTTTGTTAACCAGTACATCCCTATATTCCTCTGCAAATATTTCCTAAGCTCAACAGTAGTGCAGTAGAAGGCTCAGAGAATGAAATCATTACCAGAAGAGAGTCCTGCTGACAGTAAGCTAATAACAATAACAGCAGTAACAACATCAGGCATTTTTATTGTGCTTCAAGGTTGACTGAGTGCTTTACATTGATTAATTCATTTGAACCCCACAATATCCAATGTTGTAGTTGTAGTTGATTTTGTCACAATTCATCAATTGCCTCTTCTTCAATGTCTATCTTTTTTCTTTGACTATTAGGTTTAGTTTTGTAGGATATGCTGTTTTGAGTTGCAACCTGACCCCCTTTTCTTATCGAAAGATTGTATTTCATCCTTTCCTCGGATTTCTCATGACTGTGATATAATCTTGGGTTCTTTGAAGTTGCATTTCCTCGTACTGGAACATCTTTCTCCTGATAACTTGTAGCATTTGTTTTTTGTTATTATAATGGTGATGTTGACCTGCTTTATGCCTTGTAGTTTCTAGGATAAATATTTTTTTCTGGTGTTTATCTTTGCTTTTAATTAACTGCTGTTTTGTTATATTTATTCAAGACTATGGATTGTTTCCTTATATTATTTTCTAAGGTATATTATAAAGTTGTTTTTTAAGCATACTTCTAAGAGATCTATGAATCTTAAGTTATACAAACACATCCTGTTTTGTATGTTGCTTTATTAGTATATATAATTTATGTGTTCTTTTAGCATTGTTGCCTTTTGATTTTCTTCTATCATCTTTCCTCACTTCTGTTCATTTTTTGTTTTAAATATGTCTTTTTTCTTACTGTCTCTACTTTTTTCAAAGAATGTCATATACTCCAAGTTTTATATCCTAGTTTATTGTTTTTTGCTTTGAGAATGTATTTCCTACATTATATTAAATACCTTAGTTCAATAATATTTTTACTTTGAATCATGGAGATGTGTCTTTCTTTTGTTCCATGATTTCTGAGTAGTCTACAGAATTCTTTCTTTGATCTTGGAATTAACTTTCATTTCTCTTCATTATATATTTCTTCATAGTGTTCTGATCTCTCTGAATTTTTTATACTGATCCATCAGACTTTGTGGATTCTGTTGAATTATCTCCTTCTTATTGGTTTTGTACTAGGTTTTTGTTTTTATTTACTCTCTTGGCTTTTTAATCTTTCAGTCTTTCTCTTACATTACCAGTAAGTTGTTTGCTGTTTCCATCTACATTCTTTTACCTTCCCCTTTTCACTGCCCAACAGGCACTCAGGGATAGTGGCCATCTAATAGTATACATTAAGGGTTGTTGGAGTCTGACCTTGCTTTCTGATTAGAGTAAATGCTGAGAGAAGAGGAGATCCAAGGCATGTTTTCAGTCCCCTTTTTCTTTGGACTCTTTCCACTCTATATAGTTTAAGGCTCTATACTCTGATCTGTTCTGCTTGCATCTTTCACTAACTCTCTTCTAGTTTCTCTTAATTTCTTTTGTGTATCTGGACAAAACAGTGTCTTTTCCTGGGTAGGTAGGTTTAGGCTGAGTCACTATCAGTGGAGATGGAGAAAACAAGACAAGAGCTATCAAAGCCAGAATCTTAAGTCCAGCCCTGAAAAATTGTTTTTTCTTTCTGTGTGCAGAGCAGAGAAGTGGTTGGGGCAGGAGAGCTTAGAACTACCTGACTCCAGGTCTGGTATTCTATCCACTGTACCACATAACTACCTTTATTTTTCCTAGGGCACTGTTTTTTTTTCAAATTCTATGCATATGGAACCCAAGTTCCAGAAGGTTTTGCCAAGTTGAAAAGATTCATGTAGAGGTTGGGTGATGGACTGAATATGTATCAAAGAAGTTCATTGTTAAAAAGTTGTGTATCAAGTGTCAAATTTGCTTATCTTAAACAATGCTATTGTAGCAGCAAGCACCTTAGCATACCCAGGATGGCTGCTAGGAGAGGTTCCTAAATCTGCTTTTCTAAAGGAAAGCATCTCAAAATGGGTTACCAATCTTACTTTAGTCAATCAAACACTTATCATTTACCTAGTTCAGGGAAAAAAGCCAGTACCCTGAACTTCAGAGAATATAAACAGAAAATAACACATTTCAGAAGACAGACTTCCAGCTGTCTGACCATTACATCCATACCTAATTAGTTACCAGAGAGGGAAGCACCAACATCTGGGTTTTCAAAGCCAGGGGGCTCAACGGCTGCCCAGAGTCTCATCTGGTCAAATCACACAATTCTTCTCAAAGTGAGCACCTCATATCAGAGGCATATATAGCCTTCTCCTGGATCAGATAATGTCACAACCCTCTTGACCCACTGCCCAATTACAAAGTAACAAGGTTTGGGCATTCCTGAAAAACAAGCCACCTGCCACAGGCTCCATGTAACCACATTCAGCCTATGAGGGGGCAGAGTATATTTTCAAATCTAGGAAGGTTCTCAGAGTCACTTAAGAATATCAAAGGGCCAAGGGGCAGGGAAGATCTTCAGATTCCCATTTCCATAACAGCTATTCACTAATCCTTTGTAATTAAAACTGTGGGGCCATTGCATTTTCTGTCCTTGGGAAAGTATTTCTGTTACTGAAATGGATCTATGACATAAATGATTTTTTATTTTTATTTTTTTTTACTTTTTTGGAGGAGGGAAGGGCAGGCAGTTGGGGTTAAATGACTTGCCCAAGATCACACAGCTAGTAAGTGTTAAGTGTCTGAGGCTGGATTTGAACTAATGTCCAAAATAGAGCCAGTACTCTATTCACTGTGCCACTAGCTGCCCCAATATCAATGATTTGACAATTTTAACCAATGTTTACTCATTCTAAGTTATTCTTGAGTATATCCTCCCACAAATTCACAATAGAGAGTCCACCCAAAGTGCTAGAAGATGAAGTTACCTTGAAAAAATCAGGAAGTCACAAGCAGGAGTAAAACAAAATTATTAAAAAATATTTTAATTACACACAGTTCTGAAGTAAAGAATATCAAAGGAAAAAGGGGTGGGCTGTGGAGGGAGAAGTAAAGGAAGGAGGTTTAACACTACCAGAGCTTAAACTATGTTATTAGCCAGAAATTACCAAAACTTTCTGGTACTGGTTAAGAAATAGAAAGGTAGATCAATGGAATAGAGTAGACATACATTTTACAGCAGAAAATAAACATAATAACCTTATATTTAATGAGTGTAAAGACTTAAGATTTTGGGACAAGAATGCATTATTTGGTAAACAGTATTGGGAAAAATGGAAAACAGTATGGAAGAAAGAGTTCATAGGCCAATACCTTACACTATTTACCAAAAAGAAGGTCAAAATGAATACATGACCTAGACATAAGGAGAGGTTTTATAAGAAAATTAGAAGAACATGGGACATAATACTTATCAGACTTACAGATAGGTGAATAAATTGTGAATATATAAGACACAGAGAGCAAAGTTAGGTGTAAAATGAATCATTTTGATTACATTAAAATAAAGAGGTTTTAGACAAATAAAACAAATGAAACCAAGATCATAAAGAAAGCAGAAAAATGGGGAAAATGCTTATAGATAATTTATCAGACAATGGTTTCATATATAAAGAAATTTCTCAACTCTATAAGAATATGAGTCATTCCCTAACTGATAAGTTGTCAAAGAATATAAACAGCCAACTTTCCAATGAAGAAATAAAAACAATTTATAGTCATATGAAAAAAAATGCTCTAAATCATTATTGATTAGAGAAATGCAAATTAAAACAACCTTGAGATATCATTTTACATCTGCTGGATTGGCTAAAATGAAGGAAAGAGAAAGTGACGAATGTTGGAGGGGATGTGGAAAAATTGGGATACTAATTCATTGGTGGTGGAATTGTGAACTGATCCAACCATTTTGGACAGCAATCTGAAACTATGCTCAAATCGTTATTTAACTACTTGTGAATACCCTTTGACCCAACAATACCACCATTTGCTCTATTTCTGAAGATGAATAAGGGAAAATAAAAAGAACCTATGTGTTCTAAACTGTTAATAGCAGTTCTCTTTGTGTTGACAAAGAACTGGAAATTGCATGGATACTCATCAGCTGGGGAATGGCTGAACATGTGGTGATATATGATTGTAATGGAATACTATTGTGCTATAAGAAATGACAAACTCAATGATTTTAGAAAAACATGTAAAGACTTGCATGAAATAATGAAGACCAAAATGAGCAGAACAAAGAAAACGTATACTGCCAAGGCAACATTGTTTTAAGAATGGCTTTAAGTGAATAAGTCATTTTGAATATTATAAATACCCAAACTAACTATAAGGGATGTGAAGAAAAGTGTTATCTGCATCCAGAGAAAGAACTGATAAATTGAAGTATGTATAGAATAAATATATATGTGTGAGTTTGTGTATGTATGTATGTATGTATGTATATACATATATGTGTGTGTGCGGGTGTGTCTATACATATATGTATACATGTGTATATATATTCATGTATATGGATATATGGATGGAAAGATAGGTAGGTAGGTAGAGAGAGAGAGACAGACAGACAGACAGATAGATAGACAGAGAGATCAACTTATTTCTATCTAATGGTAGCCATCTCAAGGTCCAGCAGGCAGAAATTTACATGATAATTTTGTTTTATATTTGAAAAGAACAACAAATTGTAAATAGTAGACTTGCAGTTTCATGTTCAATCATCTTTTTTATTGCACTGTCTTATGGAAATGCTTTTTTAAAAATTCCATAAATCAAAATTAAAATTTAATCATAAAAGTCTAGATTCTTTTACAATGCACAATATTGGGCACAAAGAAAGAACATTTCTCTAATTTTTGCTATCTTTTTAGGATTGCTAAGGCTCAAAAATCACATAAAAGTACAAAATTTACTTGGGAATAGGGTTCTTATTCTGAGGTTCATGGACATGTTTAAAAAATATATAGTTAACTGCATTTCAATAAAATGGTTTCCAGTGTAATCTGGGGTATCATATTTTCTCCATAAAAAAGCATTATTTTCAGATGGGGGCCTAAGGCTTCACCAAACTGTCAAATACATAAAAAGATAGGAATGTCTGCTCTAGAAGGTAATACTTGAAACCTCATCACTCTCCTGGAGAATGATAACTCCTTCTAGGAGCACTATAATAGTTATATTCTGAGAAAGCTGAAGGCAGGGTTAGCAGACTCTTAGAGTTGCAAGTAGTGTTTTAAAATATAGGGAGAAATGACTATTTTCTAATTTTGTCATAATTAAAAAGTATATTTGGAAACTGGGTTGTATTATTTTTATCTCTGTTGACTTCAACTAATTTTTAGAGTTCTATTATGTAGAAAAAAATTACCCATCCCTGAATTAAAGAATGGTCTCTTTTAAAAATAAAAATTTTCTTGGGTTGAACATATTGAGTTCTTTCCAGCCTCTCATATCTTAGTCTAGACTTATGACAATATAGTTTTTCAAATGAGAGAATTATAGATTAGAATAGGGTAGATAGCATTTAAGGCATAGGGAGTCAGAGAGTGGAGGGTACAAAAATGAAAGGTGAAAAGATTTCCCATACAAACTTTACCAACTTTATAATGTTTGCCTAGGAAAGGGATTGGCTTTTGGATTTACAAATCTTTGACTTTCAAGATTCTTGATTTTATCACTGAATCCTAAAGCTAGAGCAAGAAGACTCCTGGAAACCAAGTTAAATTCTCAATACATATTTCACAGATAAGGAAAGTGAGGTTCATAGAAATAAAATCCAAGGTCAAAAATTGAATCAAAGGCTTAGCATTAGAGAGTCATACTATTTCTATTGTCATATGAAACAAAGAAACTATATTCATGACAAATTAATTGCTTTATATTAAAAAATGTTTGTAATCTTCCAGTGATTACAGATTATATAAAATTCCTTCGATCTCTAAGCCTGAGAAAAGCCATCTTTACCTCTTTGTTCCTTAGTGAGTATACCAAGGGATTCAGCATGGGTGTAATCATTGTTTGGAAAATTGCCACAATCCTATCCATAACATGCTTAGAGCCTGGTCTTAGATAAATAATAAGAGCAGGCACAAAGAAACAGAGGACCACAATGCAATGGGAAACACAGGTCTGGAAGGCTTTGTGTCTGCCCTCTGATGTATGGATCTTCAGAATAGCACGAACAATGGACAAATAGGAAAGAAAAATCAGGAAGCCACATCCAGATGCTACCACTCCAATGTTCACAAAGATCACCATCTCATTGACTGCGGTGTCTGCACAGGCCAATCTGAGAATGGGTGGTGCATCACAAACATAATGCTCGATCTGGTTGGGGCCACAGTAGGGCAGGCGGAAGGTCAGGGCAGTCTGGGCTGCTGAATGGATAGCACCACTGAGCCATGTGCCTCCAGCCAGAAGGGCACATGTTTTTCCACTCATCATGGTAGCATAGCGCAGGGGATAAGTGATGGCCAGGTAGCGGTCATAGGACATGACTGTGTAGAGGAAGCACTCAGTACTCCCCAGACCATGGAAGAAATAGAGCTGGGCCACACAACTGTGAAATGAGATGGCCCCACCATCTGGGGAGAGGAGACTCATGAGTATCTTGGGCACAGTGACAGTGGAGAACCACAAGTCAATGAAGGAAAGGTTGGCCAGAAAGTAGTACATGGGACTGCAAAGGTGTGAGTCCACCTTGATCACTAGCAAGATGAGGAGATTCCACACCAAAGTGAGTGCATAAATCACTAAGAAGATCCCAAATAGGGGTAACCTCATGTCTGGTGCATGGGGAATACCTGTGAGGATAAAAGTAGCCACGAAGGTCTCATTTTGTCTGTCCATTTAGATAATGGATTCTTTTCCTAAAGTAGTAAAAATCATCCAATCAATTAACAGTAATTTTTAAACACCTACTATGTGCTAGTAATTTCTTCATTACTCCCCAACTTTAATGTTTTACTGCTTCTGTACCCATTGTTGTTGAAAGAAGAAAGACCCTCAAAGAAATGCACACATAGAAAAAAGCAGGGTAATCAAAAATTCTTAAACATGTCAGGATGCATTGGAAATACAAATCAGAAAATAAAACAGGTCCTGCATTCAAGAATTTTATATTATTTTGGAGGAAATAATATGTACATCTAAAATTGTAGCAGGGGTTGAGAGTTAACTTTCTCTACATGCAATCTATATGATCACCCTTCCTTTCAACTTATACTCATCCATTTTACTTATTCATACTCCTACCAAGTTCTAACACAATCAAAGGATGTGTTTTGATATTTTCCTAACTAAAATTTAAATGTCTCTTTCATTAGTTAATTAGTTCTAAGCCATTACCCAAATTTATTAATATTATTTATTAAATATACTAGAGTAATCTCTTATCCCATAACTCTTTGCTCATCTCAATGCCAAGCTCCCTAATATTCTAGGCTTAAGAAAGAAGAAATTTATTATGTATAATTTATTAATAATGTAACAAATAATTAATAGAAGAAAGGCATAAATAAGAGACAAATAAACAAGAAACAAATCATCAGCATAGTCACTTCTAACCATCTCTGATATTTCTGACTTCTCATCAGTTCTAGAAATGCAAGACCACAAATTACTTCCCTCAGACTACCAATTAAAATTCCTCATAAAGCATTCTTTTGGGGGCAGCTAGGTGGTGCAGTGAATAACACACCAGCCTTGGAGTTAGGAGGACCTCAGTTCAAACCCGACCTCAGACACTTAACACTTACTATCCCTGTGAACTTAGGCAAGTAACTTAACCCCAGTTGCCCTGACTTCCCCCTCCATAAAGAAAAAGAAAAGAATTCTTTTCATGTTTCTTCAAAAGATAAGTTAAAATAGATACAAAAGGCAGTGGTAAATAGAAAGTTCTCTCAATGGAAAATGAAATTAGCATCCAGGCTATTCAAATCAGTGTGTGGGTTTTCCAATCCTTCTCTTCCAGTTAACATTGATATTTCCTGTGACTCTGAGTGAATAAATGCTGGAGGAGGCAGAAAAAGGCAGTGGTAGTAAGGGTTGAATTTGATAAATAGTAGAAATCAGAGGTGAGAAGGGGAAATTGTAAGAGCCATAGAAAGTAGAACAGTGGCAATGGTAAGCTCTTTAAGGTTTTCCCCTCATTTTGCATGGGAAAGATGGCACACAAAGAACTCTACCAGGTTTTTTTTTTTCAGACATGGCCTGGGGAGTTTAAGATGGGTGATCTTACTGAAGATTTGGCAAATTCAGTGATAGGAGTAGGTTTGGAAACAGGAGGAATATACAAACAGAAACAGAGATAATCAAAGAAGCGTCAGAAAGATAACTAGAAGGAGGAGGAGCAAAAATATAGAAGGAAAGAGAGTGGGAAGGGAGGGAGGAGGAGAAAGAGAGACAGAGAGACAGAGAGAGAGAGAGACAGAGAGAGAGAAAGAGAGAGAGAGAGAGAGAGAGAGAGAGAGAGACAGAGAGAGAGACAGAGAGAGAGAGACAGAGAGAGAGAGAGAGAGAGACAGAGAGAGAGAGAGAGACAGAGAGAGAGACAGAGAGAGAGAGAGCATGCTATGGTCATCTCTCTGTGTGAAGAGAGGACTTATCCAGAGGAGACTTTATGTTTAGGAGTGTAAATTACTAGAAATTTGCATTTTATATACATATATTTAACTGAGTCACCCATTCAATACTTTCTCTTTTGTTTTCCATATTCTTTTAATACAATTTTTCCATAATATTGTCAATTCCATATACAATTAGTAATTGCAACTTCTTGTTAGCTTTCCCTACTACATGGAGCCTTGGGTGCATATATCAATTTTTAATAAAGATCTGAATTTGCAAAGCACAGAGTGAAATAGTCATTTTGGTATGTGAAACTGAAGTCTTTAGTCTTTAAAAGGCTATGGCAAAACAAATAAAATGCTGTTAAATTTCATGAGAGCAAACAGTTGAAAGTCTGCAAATATCAATAAAATATTAAAGGGGAAATAACCCAACCTCATTTTATTGCACAAACACTTATGAGGCATCAGTTGTGACATAGAAAAGAGATCCAAGAAATTTTGTATCCTATCCCTCAGCTTTGTGACCTCAACTTCTCTGAACCTCTGGTATCCCATAGGAAAAATGAAGATAATGATATGTATACTATGTACTTCACACTATTTCTATGAGAAAAAATGTTTTTACACATTAAAGAAGTGAATTAATGTGATAAGTGTGTGTACTAAAAAAAGCCCTAGTTCATGTGATATTTCTGAAAATAATTTTTTTTAAAAAAACCAGAAACCATTATCCTGCCCTGTCTTTGTGTGAGGCCACATGACACCTGTACTTAGAATTCTGTGCCCTGACTTCAATTTGCTGTAACTCAAGGAAAACATATTGGAGCTAGAAGGCATGTCTGGAAACAGAATTAGCTAGGTCTTATTGAGTTTGGCTTCCAAGGTCAGACTAAAATATTGGGAATCTAGGGATGTTTGATGACTGAGAAGACTTAGAGCACCATCTACAAATTTATGAAAGAAATAGGCTGAACATATACTTGGTCATTAAGTCTTTCCATATTCTCTATAGTACATTGGAGACAACTTCTTCAAATTTGAAACACATATCAGAATAATAAAATAAATTAAAACTTTACATAATGGGCACGATTAACAAATTTTTGGAAAAATGTTTCCCTAAGACATGATCTCAGTGGGAAATATGATTTCAAAAAATTTCAGATCTGTACCTGGACAATGAGAACTGAAATAGCACTTAGAGCCATATTAAGCACATTTGTTCATTAAGTAGATGAAGAAACTGAGGCTGAGTGAGGTTGATTTGCTATAATCAAATAGGTAACAATGGCTAGAAACATCTTAGTTGAACATCACAGAAATTTGTTTTGCATGGTTATAAATATATATAATGGAACCTATTTTTCTTTCCTTCTTAATAGATGAGTGAGAGTAAGGGGAAAGGAAGGGAATTTGGAATTAAATATAAATTGTTTTTTTTTTAAATCACATAGGGGCAGTGAGGTGGTGCAGTAAATAGAGAACCAGTCCTGGAGTCAGGAGGTCCTGAGTTCAAATCCATCCTCAGACACTAAACACTTACTAGTCATGTGACCTTGGGCAAGTCACAACCCCAATTGCCCTGCCTTCCCCCTCCAAAAAGCAAAAAAAAATCACATAAAAATATAACAAATAAAAATACAATACAACATAAAAATTAAAAACTGAGAATGAATCCTGCCTTAGACCCTTGCTACCTGTGATCTCTACAAGTCACTGAGCCTCTCTGTGCCTCAATTGCCTTATCTCCAAAGTAAAGATAATAATGACAAATTGCCTAACCTATTTTTCTTATGAACATTGCAAAATTTTAAAGTACTATATAAATTCTATCTTCTATTATATATACATATCTGAACTTTCTGTTAAATCTGGAAAAGATTTCAAAGATCACCTAGATTCCAATCTAAGCCTTTACTTTTTAGCTGAGGAAACTTTGGATCAGAATGTTAATTTTGGGATGCTTAGGTGATGCAGTGAATAGAGCACTGACACTGTAGTCAGGAGTACCTGAGTTCAAATCCGGCCTCAGACACTTAACACTTACTAGCCGTGTGACCTTGGCCAAGTCACTTAACCACAATTGCCCTGCCTTCCCCCCTGCAAAAAAGAATGTTAATATCACTTGCCCAAGATCATACAACAGGAAGGATTAGAATCAAATCTCATAACCAAGTCTTCTGAGAATTGTGACTCCATATCCTTTGTTCTTTTTAATATAACACACTCAGAGGACTGGAAAATCCAGACATTCTGACTCTACATACAGTGCTCTTACTACAGCACAACACTGTCTACCTAGATGGCAGGAAATTAGAATATTTTAGTTTTATATCAGATAGCATAGCTAAGCACATTCTTGCAGGTCATTGGTAGAGACAATCATTGGTGGAAGGATTATAGACCTAATACTACACGGCAATTCTATTTTATTTCCTATTATTTCTCTTATTCCTATTCCAGAAAAAAAAAAACAACAACATACTTCACCCTCTCCTGGGATTCTCTCCTTGGTAGTTCTTAGAAGAATATCGTGAAGAAATCTTAGAAGATTAGGCACTTATGCTCTTTAACAATGCAATTGAGAATAGCAATCATGGTCAGATCAGAGCAAAAGTCAAGGACGAAGGCTGGTAATATTGTAACCATGCGATGAGCCAAGACCCATGATGAGTTGAGTGTGTAAAACCCAAAAATACAAGAGTGAAGCTTCCAGGTCATCACTGTAGGTGACTGGAGTACAATTCCACATTTCTACTTAGATATAAATGAATGTGGGTTATGTCAATACATAATTCCAGATGCCTAGAATAAAGAATATGAGAGAAGAGAAGACATGAATGCAGCATTTTAGGTCAAAGAGAAAGACTTAAGAATCTGAGTGGAAACAAAACTCTAAGAGGTATCAGTTTTTTGGTTGTTGTTGTTTTTTAAATCCACAGCAAGATTTTTTAAACTTATTTTCAGTTTTCAACATTCATTTCCCAAAGATTTTGTTACATATCTCCCCTACCTCCCACCCCAAGATGGCAAACACACTGAATACCCCTTTCCCCATTCTGTCCTCTCTTATATTCCCCTAACCCCCCCCCCTTACTTTCTTGTAGGTCAAGATATATTTCTATACCCCATTGCCTGTATAACTTATTTCCCAGTTGCATGTAAAAAGATTTTTTTTTTTGCCTTTTGGAGGGCAATTGGAGTTAAGTGACTTGCCCAAGGTCACATGGCTAGTTTTTGTGTTAAGAGTCTGAGGTCGTATTTGAACTCAGATACTCCTGACTCCAGGGCCAGTGCTCTATTCACTTCACCACCTAGGCACTCCAAGAAATTTTTTTTAACATAAGTGGTATCAGGTTTTTTTTTTTAATTCAAAATCCAATCCTCAATGGAATTATAGTGCCTAGTACTTCTAGGTTATTAGGTTCCTTATTTTTGTGGCAAAATATCAAACAGAAAAACTAGAAAAATAATATGAGAATAAAACATAAAATGTAGCAAATGGTATGGAAAGCTCAGTACAATGGAATTCCACTTATATGTAAATTTCTCCAAGGAAGTGGTTTTCTTATTTCTCTGATTTGCCTGTATGTCCCTTACTTGTCCTTCCTTACCTAATGTAGGCATCATCTAGGGTTTAACTTTGCAATCTTCTCCTTTTTTACTCTGTATTCTATTCTTTCATAATCTCATCTACTACCATTGCATCAACATAATGTGTATGAACGATAAATCTATATCATCATCCATTGTCTCTCTCCTTCAATTCAACCTCCCTATTAGGCATCCTTATCTTGTTATCTCACCACTACTTCAGACTCATGTGCACAGTCAAACTTAATTCCCTTCAAGTTGACCTTTTCTCAAATTTTCCATCTTTATTGTTGGCACTAGCAACTTCTTGGTCACATAGTATGGAGTCCTTTCAAGTTTCTCTCACTCAACTCCCTCATTTTACTCACCAAGGCTAACTGATTCTATCTCTACAAATTTTCTTGATTCCATATGCTCTTTTCAATCCTGTTGTAATCATCCTCTTTCAGGCCCTCATTTATTATCCTTCTTCTACATTATAGTAACAAACTTATATGACTATTTGCCTGTCTCCATGCCCTCTTACTCATCCCCCTAACAAGGACCCAAACCCTGCATATTGTTGTTTCAGTAGTACTAATGTAGTTTTAATTATGTCATGCCATGCTTAAGTGCTTTCCCTGGCTTCTAATTGTGTAAAGACTAATGCCCATACTTTTTCATCAGGAATTTAAAGTTCACAGAGAAAGAAGAGCCTTAGAAATGATTGCCCAGCTAAATAGTTTTCTTTTATAAGTGACATCTCCTCTACTATATTGTGATGTGGAAAAACCAATAGTCACAGTTTCAAAAGACCTCTGTTCAAGTCCCATCACTAATATATGATCCTAGGCAAATCATTTCATCAATCTGTGCCTGTTTTTCCATTTATAAAAATACAAATAACACTTTTAATATCTATTTCACAGAGTGATTATCCAGAAGGTGATTTGTAAATTTTAAATTTCCTTACAAATAATGTCAAATAAATAAATAAGATTTTAAACTCCTTCAGGACAGGAAGTATATCTTATGCATTTTGCATTCTATAGAGTACTTAGCTTAGTGTCTTGCCCACAGTCGTCACTCAATACATATTTTTTGGAGAATAAAGGAGGAAGTGAAGGAGGAAACAAGTGGATGAATGACTACATCCACACCATTTTTCTAATGAAGTATTCAAGAATTTTCCCAGTCCTATAATACTGACCTGCTAGATGTAAACACAGGATCAGGAAGTACATTTCAAAGGCTAGAAAAAGGTGAAAGGTGGTAGTTTCTTTGAAATGAAGAGTCCTCCTAAGAGCAAACTCCTTAAGAATAATAAGGGAAGCAATCCCTGCCCCCTCAAAGTGTATCAGATTAAATTGACTTTATCCCACAGGGCATAGGGTTGCCCTGAACTCCCTTGGTGCTTCAGGAGAACAAGAAGTAAAACAATTAAGATTTAAGTGTTTACACATTTGTTCTACATTTAGTTATGGGTATCTCGACAGGTATATTTTGTTTTGAAAGATGAGTATTCCATGAAGAAAAAGCAGGTTTTATAGGTTATTCTATGTGAACACAGTATACATAAAGAATTTTGGAACTCTTTTTTATTAGTATTTTTGTTAAGTTCTGAACTGTCTCCTTCCCTCTCTTTCAATTCTACACTAAAAAAGGCTACAATTTGACATTTATATGTATATATATATACATGCATGTATGTAAAACATTTTTACACAATTATATTTATTGGTTCTTTGAAGGTAGATGATATCTTCCTTCATAGATACTTTGTATTTGATTTGAGTATTTGTAATACACGAAATGGCCTAATCATTCACAGGTGTTCCTTGAACAATATTGCTTTTACTGTATACAATGTTCTCTTGGTTCTATTTATTTAACTCTTCATTATTTCATGCAAATCTTTCTATATTTTCCTAAGACCAACCTGTCCATCATTTCTTACAGCACAATAGTATTCCATCACAATCAAATGCCACAAGTTGTTTAGGCATTCAGCAATTGCTAGGCATCCCTGCAATTTCCAGTTCTTTTCCATCTCAAAGAAAGCTGCTATAAATATTTTAAAACATAGAAGTTATTTTCCCTTTTCCTTGATCACCTTAGGAAACATACCTAATAGTGCTATTGTTGGACCCTGTTGGGTTGTAGGATATACACAGTTTCATGACTCTTTGGGTATAAATCCAGATTGCTCTCCAAAATGTTTGTATCAGTTCAAAGTTGCATTGTTAGTGTATTAGTGTCCCAGTTTTTTCCACATCCCCTTCAACATTTGTCATTTTCCTTTTTTATCATTTTAGCCAATCTGAGAGGTGAGAGATGGCACCTTAAAGTTGTTTTAATTTGCATTTCTCTAATTAATAATGAATTAAAGAATTTTTCATAAAACTTTTATCTGAGAACCTGTCTATAAATTTCCCACCAATTTTCTGCTTTCCCTTCAATCTTGGGTACATTAGTTTTAATTGTAGAATACCTTTTTAATTTAATGTAATAAAAATTATCTATTCTATGCCTCAAAATTCTATCTTTTGTTTGTTCATAAATCATTATCCTCTCTTTTAAGTCTGATGGCAATATGTTCCGTGTTCTTCTAATTTTCTTATGGTATCTCCCTTTATGTGCAGGTTATGCATCCATTTTAACCTTGTCTTGGTAAATGGTGTAAGATGTTGGTCTTTACCCACTTTCTACCAGACTGCTTTTCACTTTTCCCCCCAGATTTTTTTTTTTTACCAAATAATGAGTTTATTCAAAAAGCTTAAATCTTCATATTTGTTTTAAAAAGATAAGTAAAATCATTTACTGCTGTGAATTATGTCTATTCGGTTCCTCTATCTACCTATCTATTACTTAGCCAGTACCAGACAATTTTGATAATTACTGTCTTATAATATAGTTTTAAGAACTTATACCACTGGGGTGGCTAGGTGTCACAGTGAGTAAGAGCACCAATCCTGGAGTCGGGAGGACCCGGTATAGGTTCGGGCCTCAGATACTTAACACCCACACAAAATAACTGGCCGTGTAACCTTGGGCAAGTTACTTAACCCCAATTGATTTTTTTAAAAAAGAACTTATACTACTAAACCATCTTTCTTTATAATTTTTATTAATTCATCTAATATTCTTGACCCTTTGTTGCCCCATATTAATTTTATTATTATTTTTCTAGGTCAGTAAATTTTGGGGGGAATTTTATTGGGGTGACATTGAATAATAGCTTGGGTACAATTGTGATTTTATATTATATGACAATATATATTACATTTTATTATATTACATTATTATATTGACTCTACCAATCCATAAACAATATTTCTCCAATTAATGTTTTATAATTATCTTTATGCAATTGCTGGGTTTTTCTTTGCAAGTATAGTCCCAAGTATTTTATATGTTCTACAACAGCTTTTATATATCTAATGATCTTCCCCAAGTCCATTCTCCCTTGAAAATTTTGGAAAGTAGAACTAAAGAAAAGAGATTTCACTTACACACACACACACACACACACACACATCATTCCGCCTCTTGGAAAAAAAAAACTCCATTGCTGGAGTCTAATAAAGGAATTGTTCAATTGAGTTCAGTTATTGTTAAGAATTGAAAGTACAATATCTGAAGCAGGGATCCTGTTTCTCATATGGAAAGGCCCAGAACTGGAAGTCTTGCTTGTTTTATGATACAAGTTCCAGTTCTTTCCAAAAAGAACATAGTGGTACCCTAGTCGAGGATTTCAGCTGAATCAAAAGCTGATAAAGATGGAGAAAATGGCCATTATTGTATCCTTTTTTATCAGCAGCACATGGAATCTTTACCAAAATTGACCATATTAGACTTTATGTGAAAAAAAACTTTATAGTGAAATTCAAAAAAATCAGAAATGTTAAATACATTCCTTACAGATAATAATGAAATAAAAATTCCTTTTAATAAAGGACCATAGAAACTCAGATTAAAAATTAATTGGAAATTAAACAGCCTAACCACAAAGAATGAGTAGAAAGAAAACATCCTAGAAACTAATTTTATTAAAGAGAATAATAAGAATGAGATAATATATCAAAATTATTGAGATACAGTAAAAGCAGTTATCAGAGGAAAATTCATTTCTCTAAATACTTACATCAATAAATAGCAGATCAATGAACTTGATTTTCAATTATCAAAAACAAAATAGAACAAACCCCCCCCAAAAAAAACAAAAAAAAGAACAAATTTAAAGTCCTCAATTAAAGACCAAATTGGAAATCCTAAAAATTGAAGATGAGATTAATTAAATTGAATTAAGAAAATGATTGAGTTAATAAATAAAACCAGGAGTTGGTTTTATGAGGAAAACAACAAAAATAAATAGACCATTGGTTAATATAATTTTTAAAATGAGAAAAGAAAGCCAAATCTCTAGTATTAAAAATTAAAAAGTATTAATAAGCCACTAATGAAGATATAATTGAAGCAATCATTCAGAGTTAGTTTGTTCAATTATATGCTAACAAATTTAACAATTTAAGTGAAATGGTAGAATACTTTAAAAAAATAAGCTATCCAGATTAACATAAGAGGAAATAGAATATCTAAATAAACCTACTTTGGAAAATAAATTGAAGACACCATAAATGTGCTTCCTAAGAAGGGGTATAGCGGAGGGACTTTAGAACCAGATGGATTTGCAAGAGAATTCTACCAAACATTTAAAAATCAACTAATTTCAATATTAAATAAATTATTTAGGATAATAAGCAAAGAAGGGGTCCTATCAAATTCTTTCTATGAAATAAATATGGTGCTGATACCTAAACCAGAAAGAGCAAAGACAGAGAAAGAAAATTATAGACCAGTTTCACTAATGAATATTTATGCGAAAATCCTTAATAAAACACTAGCTAGGAAACTACAACAATGTACCACAAAGAATATACATTATGACCAAGTAGAATTTATACCGGGAATGCAGGGCTGGTTCAATATCAGGAAAACTGCTGACATAATTGATTATATCAATAACAAAAGTTGTATAATTATATAAAAATGAAGAAAAAGCTTTTGACAAACTATAACACTCATTCCTATTAAAAACACTCAAAACTTAGGTATAAATAGTTTTTCCCTTAAAATGATAAAAAAGCTTCTACCTAAAGCCATTGACAAGCATTATCTATAACAGGCATAAGTTCTAAACCTTCCCAATAAGATGAAACAAAGATGCCCTTCTCCAATATTATTCAAAATTGTACTGAAAGTGCTAACAATAGCAAGAAGTAAAGAAAAAGAAAGAGAAGGAATCAGAGGTAATAAGGTAATAAAACTAGCTCTTTTGTAGATGATATGATGGGAAATGTTAAAAACTCAACTAAAAGTTATTTGAAACAATTAATAATTTTGGCCAGGTAGCAGAATAAAAAAGAAACCCACATAAATCATCAGCATTTCTATATATCATCAACAAAGTCCTGAAAGAAGATATATTAAGAGATAGTTCATTTTAAAACCATAAACAATATAAAATACCTGGAAGTATATCTGCTGAGACAAACCCAGAAACTATATGAATATAATTGTAAAACACCATTTGTACAAATAAAGTCAGATATAAATAATTGGATAAATATTAATTGTTCTTGGGTGGGAAGAACAAATATAATAAAAAAGATAATTCTGCTTCGATCAATCCACTTATTAAATGCAATCCCAATTAAATTATCAAAACATATTGCTATATTGAGCTAGAAAAAAAGAATTACAAAATTCATTTTGCAGAACAAAAGGTCAAGAATTATAAAGGTATTAATGAAAAAATGCAAAGGAAGGTGGTCTAACAGTAACATTTTAAACTGTATGACAACATGGTAATTATCAAAGCCATCTGGTACTGGCTAAAGAATAGGATAGTTGATCAGTGGAAAAGAGTAGATATGCAAGACACATTAGTAAATGAAACTAGTAACCTTGTATTTGATAAGGGCATAGATTTAAGTTTTTGAGATAAGAATTCATTATTTGGTTTAAAAATGTTGATAAAACTGGAAAATAGCTTGGCAGAAACTAGGTATGAAACAGTATCTTACACCATTTATCAAGATAGGGTCAAAATGGATACTTGATGTAGAATTAAAGGGAGACATCATAAGTAAATTGGAATAAGATGGAGCATGTTTCTTATCAGACTTATAGATAGGAGAATTTGTGAATAAACAAGAAATAGAGAGCACTGGGAAGTGTAAAATGAATCCTTTTAATTACATACTGTACAAATAAAACTAACATAACCTAAATTCATAGGAAAGCAGAAAATTGGGAGGAGGGATTTTTATAGACAGTTTTTCTTTTTCTCTTTTGTATTTTTTTTCGAGGGGGGAAGGCAGGGCAATTGGGGTTAAGTGACTTGCCCAAGGTCACATGGCTAGTAGGTGCTAAGTCTCTGAGGCCAGATTTGAACTCAGGTCCTCCTGACCCCAGGATGGTACTCTATTCACTGTGCCACCTAGCCTCCCCATTGTACACAGTTTTTTAGGAAAAGGCCTCATATCTCAAATATATAGAAAACTTCATCAAATTTATAAAAATATGCATAATTTCCGCAATTGATAAATGACCAAAGCATATGAACTAGCAGTTTTCAGATGAAGACATGAAAGCTATATATGATTGTAAGAAAAAATTCTCCAAATAATTATTGATTAAAGAAATGCAAATTAAAATAACTTTTAGATATCATCTCACACCTCTCAGAATGGTTAAAATAATAGAAAGGAAAATGAAAACTGTTGGAGGGGATTTGGGAGGAAAAATTTGAACACATACGCTATTGGTGGAATTGTGAACTGATCCAACTATTTTGGAGAGCAATCTAAAATTATGCCCAAAGAATTGCAAACTGTATTCCTTTTCACCCAGCAATACTACTATTAGTTTTCCAATGTAAACATGGGAAAAGGAAAAGAATCTATATATTCTAAAATATTTATAGGAGCTCTCTTTGTGATTGCAAGGAACTGGAAATTGTGGGGATGCCCATCAATCTGAAAATGACTGAATAACTTGTGGTATATGATTATGATGTAATACTACTGTAATGTAAGGAATAATGAGCAGGTTGGTTTTAGGAACACTTGGAAAGATTTACATGAAATAATAAAGAGTGAAATGAGCAGAACTAAGAGAATGTTGTATACAATAAGAGTAATATTGTTTGAAGAGTAAATGTGAATAACTAAGCTATTCTGAGATATATTGTTGGAGGGGATTTGGAAATCAAATCAATTATAGCTATCCCTTTCCAGAAAAAGAATTAAAATATGGAATTGTGTATTATATAATTTCATGTGTGTCTGTGTTGGTGTCTACATCTACGTCAGTGTCTGTATCAAATGTCGACTTCTCTAGTGCAGGGTTCATAGAGACAGGGAAACAGTTTAGAATTCAAGAACCAAGAACCAAAGCAAACCAAAAAAGGTATTTAAAAAGTGGAGGGAGAAAGAGTCGAGCTCAGTAGTATTCTATTACCTTTCCATACCATAACGTGTTCATTTATTCACCCTTTGGACAGTCCCACAGATTTCAATTCTTTGTCATCTCAGAAAGAGTTAAGAATATTTTTGTGTAACTTTAGAGTTGGTTTTACATAGGAATAATCCCTCCCTTAATCTATCATCCCTCTAATTTCCCCATTTTGCTCCCACTTTTTTCTCCATTTTCCTGTTGAATGTAATGAATTGTTATACCTAACTGTGTGAATATGTATTCTTTCTTCTTTTGACCAGTTTAGATTAGAGTGAGGTTCAATTTTCTTTTTTTTCCTTTTTTTAAATTAACTTCTGATTTACATCATTCATTTCCACCAGATTTTGAGTTACAAATTTTCTCCCTGTCTTCCCCCACCCACCACCCTAAAATAGCAGTCCCACAGGATATCCCCTCCTCCAATCTGGTCACTCCCACACTTTATCCCACACCCCCTCTGACTTTTCCAGTGAATCTCCATGCCCCAGGGCCTGCACATCCTACTTCCCAATTACAAGCAAAACAGTATTAATAATAATAATAATTTTATATATATACACATATAAATTTAAATATTTGATTTTAAAATTTGAATTCCAGATTCATTCCCTTCCTCCTTTGTCACCCACCCTTACTGGGAAGATAAGCAGTTCAGTATACATTGTACATGTGTGGCTAATGCAAAACAATAACATAGTAGATATATTGTAAAAGACTAACTATAGTTCCCTCCCTCCTATCCCACCTCCCACTTGTTCTATTCTCTACTTTGATCTCATCCCTTTTCAAAAGTGGGTGCTTCCAACTCCTGCCCCCCAGTGTGCCCTCCCTTCCATCACCCACCCTCTCATCCCTTCCCCCCCTACTCTCCTGTAGGGTGAGATACCCTATTTAGTGTACATTTCATTCCCTCCTCAAACCAAATTCAATGGGAATAAGGTTGAGCCATTCCCTTTTGCCTTCCTATTCTTCCCCTCCATTGTAACCATTTTCCCTTGCCTCTTTTATATGAGATAGTTTACCCCATTCTGTCTCTCCCCATCTCCTCTCATTATATTCCTCTCTCACCTCTTAATTTCACTTTTTAAGTATCATCCCTTCCTGTTAAATTGGTTCTGTGCCTTCTATCTATGTATACCTGTAAACATATATACACACATTTGCATATGTATTCATATGCCCATATACCCTCATATATAGACAAATATATATATACATATATATACATATATATATTTCTAATCCCTTCAACTACTGAGAAAAGTTTCATATGTTACAATTATTGTTTTTCCATGTAGGATTGTTAATAGTTCAACTTTGATAAGTTCCTTATGATTCCTTTTCCCTGTTTACCTTTTCATGCTTCTCTTGCTTCTTGTATCTGAATGTCAAATTTTCTATTCAACTCTGGTTTTTTTCAGCAAGAATGCTTGAAAGTCCTCTATTCCACTGAATGACCCTATTTTCTCCTGAAACATGATACTCAGTTTTGTTGGGTTTTTGCTGGACTCTTTGTTTTAATCCCAGTTCCTTTGACCTCCGGAATATTATATTCCAAGTCCTTCGATCCCTCAGTGTAGAAGCTGCCAGATCCTGGGTTATCCTAATTGTGTTTCCACAATATTCAAATTGTTTCTTCCTGGCTGCTTGTAATATTCTCTCCTTAATCTGGGAATTATGGAACCTGGCTATAATATTCCTAGGAGTTTTCTTTTTGGGATCTTTTTCAGGAGGTGATCAGTGGATTCTTTCAACCTCTATTTTGCCCTCTGGTTCTAAAACATCAGGGCAGTTTTCTTTGAGAACTTCCTGGAGGATGATTTCTAGGTTCTTACTTTGATCATGGCTTTCAGGTAGTCCAATAGTTTTTAAATTATCTCTCCTGGATCTATTTTCCAGGTCAGTGGTTTTTCCCATGAGATATTTCACGTTGCCTTCTCTTCTTTCATTTGTTTGTATCTGTTTAACAGCATCTTGATTTCTTATAAAGTCATTAGCTTCCATTTGCTCCAATCTAATTCTGAAGGAATGATTCTCCTCATTGAGCTTTTGAGATTCTTTTTCCATCTGGCAAATTTGGCTTTTTAAGGAATTCTTCTCCTCATTGCCTTTTTGAGCCTCTTTTGCCATTTGAGTTAGTCTGTTTTTTAAGGTGTGATTTTCCTCAGTCAGTCTATTGACTCTCATTTCGTAATTTTCTTGCATAGTTCTCATTTCTCTTCCAATTTTTCCTCCACTTCTCTTATCTGCTTCTTAAGGTCCTATATGGCCTGTAACCAGCTTGTATTTTCCTTTGGAGCTTTTGGTGCAGGAGTTCTGACTTCACTGTTTTCCTCCTGTTTCATGCTTTGCTCCTTTTTGTCCCCAAAATAGGAGTGTAATGTTTGAATCTTCTGTCTGCTTTGTTTCCTTTGCCTGGTCATGTCTCCCCTCAGTCACTTGACCCCTGGGCTTTTTGCCACAGTAGGATTCTGCCACCAGACAGGGGAGCTTTTGTCCCAAACACTGGGGTTTTCTCAGCTGCCAGAGGTATTATTTGGGTGCCCTCTCTGAGGTCTTCACATGCTCTGGCAAGCTGGACACACACCCCAGGATCTCCACCCTAGACTGCAATCCAGATCCAAGCAGGTTAAATCAAGAGCAATTACCCCTCAGACTGGTGCTTGGTCCTCCTACACTCTGCAGGCCAGGAGCTGAAGCTGCCACCTGGTGCTGGCTGGCTGTGCTGGTGTATCAGTGGCTTCTCACCCCAGTGGCAAAAGCCACACGCTTCCATTTACTGGGTCCCAAAGTCCAGACTGCACTGACCTCTTGTCCTTTGCATATATGTGTTGATAAATCTGGAAATGGCCACAGCTGCTGCTGATCTGGAGTCCCTCCTGTAGGCTGCTGGTCAGGCCTGCCCTGGGGCTAATTCCTAAGCGTGGAGCTGGGCTTGGCTCCCAGAGCACTGTGGTGGCTGATTCCTGCTGGCCTGCTGGGCTGTCCTCAGCAGGAGGTTAGCTTCTTTCTGTCATTTTGCGCGTTCTGCAGCTCCAAAGTTTGTTTAGAGTTCCCTTTTTACATAGATTGGGGAAGGTGGGAGCCGGAGTAGTGGGGAGGTCCTGCTTCTACTCCACCATCTTGACTCCACCCCTCGTGAGGTTCAATTTTCAACTACTGTCTGCCTAATTCCCCCTACTTGTTTGTATAGATAACTACTTGTGTACTATGATTATGTGACATAAATTTCCCTAAATTTCCTTTCCCCTTCAGTGTATTCCTCTTCACCTCTTTTCCTTTATTTTCTTAAGATCACCAAGACATAACAGTACTCCTCCCAGGCATTGTCTAACTGGACTCCTTCTGTGGAACCCTGATGACAATACAGTTCAGAGAGGCCAATGTATCATTTCTCCAGACTTGCATGTAAATAATTTATCTTTTATAAAACTTAAGAACTGTTCATTTATATTTATCTTTTTATGCTTCTCTTCACTCAAGTGTTTAAACTTCAAAGTTTCTCCACACTCAGCTTTTCATCAAGAGTGTCTGAAAGACCTCAATTTCATTAAAAGTCTATTTCCCCCCTATGTTATCTTTCTTAGTTTTGCTAGAAAATTATTTGGGACTATAAGCCCACATTTGGAATATAGTATTCCAGATTTTCCATTCTTTTATAATTGTTGTTAGTATTATTTAGTCATTTCAGTCTTTCTGATTGACTTTCCATGACCCGATTTTGGTGTTTTCTGGGAAAAGAAACTAAATTGGTTTACCATTTCCTTCTTCAGTTCATTTTACAGATAAAGAGCTGAGGCAAAGCAATTTGTTTACACTTACAACTAGTAAGTGTCTAAGGCCAGATTTGAACTCATGAAGATGAATTCCTGATTCCAGTCCAGTGCTCTATGGACTGTACCACCTAACTTCAGCTTACCTCATAATAGTGCCTGATAAACTTCATGTTATCTTCCCTATAGCTCCTCAGTTTCTATTGTTGAGTCACTTCAGTTGAGCCTGAATCTCCATGACCCCATTTGGGGTTGTCTTGGCAAAGATAAAGACGTAGTTCACCATTTTTTTCTCCAGTTCAATTTATAGATGAGGAACTAAAGCAAACAGGGTTAAGTGACTGTAATGGAAATGCAAATTTAAAGATCTTCCCTGCCCCTAGTCTAAAGTGCACCTGGATCCTGGGGTTTGATGTGATTTGATCAGATGAGACTCTGGGAAGCCGTTATTGAAAGCCCCCCGGCTTTGAAAAACCCAGATGTTGATTTGGTATGGATGTAATGGTTGGACAGTTTGGAAACCTGTCTACTTGATCTATTTCTCTGTCTTGATAATTCTATCTGTATACTCTGAAGTTCGGGGTGCTGACCTTTTTCCCCTGAGCTAGGTAAATGATATATGTTTGACTGATTAAAGTAAGTTTGTTAACCCATTTTGAGTTGCTTTCCCTTAAAAAAGCAGATCTAAGAACCTGTGTTGGCAGCCACCCTGGGGATGCTGGGGTGCTTGCTGATACAGTTACTTGCCCAGGATCAGCAAGTAAATATCTGAAGCCAGATTTGAAGTTAAGTCCTTCTCACTCCAGGGTCAACACTCTATTCATTCACTCTATTCATACCTTAGTAACTTGGTATTTTAGCTCTTTCCTTCCAGCTGCTTAAAATATTTTTTGGCTTGGAAGCTTTGGTTTTTGACAATAATGTTCTTGGAAGTTTTCATTTTGAAGCTCTTTTCTGGAGGTAATCAATGAATTCTCTCCATTTCTACCTGCCATCTAGTTCTAAGAGGTCTGGGAAGTGTTTTTTGTTTGTTTGTTTGGAATATTTCTTTGAATAGGGTGTCCAGGATGTATTTTTTTGTCTTGGTGTTCAGATAGTCCTGTGATTCTTATGTTTTTTCTCCATTTGTTTTCCAGGTCATGTTCTTGCATTTTTTCAGCTTTTTTACTTTGTTTTAATATTTCTTATTGCCTCATGAATTCACTGGCTTCTCTCTAGTACATCTGAATTTTAAGGAGTCTGTTGCTTGGGCAAGGTTTTGTACCTCTTGTACTAAGCTGTTAACTCACTTTCCAATTCTTTCTTATATAGCTCTCATTTCTTTTGCATTATTTTCCTCATCCCATTTATTAAAAAGAATGGCTAAAAATATTAACCTTTATTTCATTTCTTCTAGAAAGTTTAGCTGAGCTTGTGCCCATATTTTTCTCGAAGGCATTACTTGTAGATGTTTTTGAATCATTCTTCTCATCTGTGTTTGTGTCTTGAGTATCACTACCATCATAATAGCTTATTATGGTATGGTTCTGTTCTTATTTGACCACTCTTCCAGCCTAATTCCTGACTTTAGACTTAATATTATGACTGGGCTCTGTGGAACTTCTGGAGGAAATGTGTGGCTGGTGCTATTACTCCTTTTTTACTGAATATTATGTTATGCCAAGATCTCAGGGACCATTTGGAGACTTCCAAGTTTTCAGTACTCCCAGAGTAGTCTGATCCAAGGAAAAGGGTCATTTTGGCCTTCCTAGTAAGAGCTTTACAAGTTTCAATTCACAGAAAAACCTTCAGAGACTTAAATGAACTGGTGCAAATTGAAGTGAGCAGAACCAGAAGAATAATCTATGTAATAACAACAATATTGTAAGATAATCAACTATGAAAGGCTTGGTAACTATGCTAAGTGCAGTCATCTACTACAACTCAAAAGAACTCATGCCATAAAATTCTAGTCATCTCCCAATAAATAACTGATGGATTACAGATTGAAGCATATTTTTCCTGTATTTTTCTTCCTTGGGAGGGGGAGGATCATGTATAATGCACATTTTGCTTGATTTCAAATTTGTATTGGGTTTTTTATTTCTTGCTTACTCAATGTGTAGGGGACAGTTTGGGGACAGTAAGAGAATTTAAAATTAATAACCATTTTGAAGAAAGAATAAAAATGAAGTAGAATGTAGAAACATTCATTCAGCAAAACAATTACCTATTTTAATTTAATATTTTATCTTTCCCAATTAATTACCTGCAAAAATAACTTAACATTCTTTTTCAAATTTTGAGTGTCAAATTCTCTCCCTCCCTTCCACTTCCTCACGGAGAAGGCAAGCAATTTGACATAGGTTTAAATGTGCAGTCAGGCAAAACACATTTCCATGTAAGTCATGTTGTGAAAGAAAACACAGACAACTTACCCCCCCACACAAGAAAAATAAAGAAATAGTATCTTCCATCTGCATTTATGCTTTATCAATTTTTTTCTCTGGAGATGAACAGCATGTCTCATAAGTCCTTCAGAAATATCTTGGATCACCATATCAATGAGAATATGCATGCATGGTTTTATAGCTCTTTGGGCATCAGTCCAAATTGCTCCCAGAATGGTTGAGTCAGTATAGAGCTTCACCAATAGTGCATTAGTGTTTTAATTTTCCCACATCCTCTCCACCATTTGTCATTTTCCTTTTCTGTCATATTACCCAATATTATAGCTGTGTAGTGGTAGCTCAGAACTGTTTTAATTTGCATTTCTCTAATCAATAGTGCTTTAGAGCATTTTTCATATAACCATAGATAGCTTTGGTTACTTTTTCTGAAAAATGACTGTTCATATCCTTTGACCATTTATCAGTTGAGGAATGCCACCTATTTCTATAAATTTAACTCCTTTTCCTATATATTTGAGAAATGAGGTCTTCATTAGAGAAATGTGCTGTTAAATCCTCTTTTCCTGTTTATCCTACTCACTCTCTCTCTCTCCTTTCACCCTGTCCCTTCTCAAAAGTGTTTTGCTTCTGACTTTTACATTCCCCAATGTGTCCTCCTTTCTTTGAGCTTGCTCCTCTTATCCTTGTCCCTTCCTACTTTCCTGTATGGTAATCCAACTGAAGATGTGTGCTCTTTGAGACCATTCCAATGAGGGTAAAGTTCATGTGCTCCTCTTCCCTCTTACTCCATCTTCTCCTCCACTGTAAAAATCTCTTTTGGGCCTCTTTTATGTCAGATAACTTGCCCCATTATACTTCTCACTTTCCCTTTATCCCATGCATTCTTCTTTTTCACTCCATAATTTTTTTTAATTTTAGATAATCATCTCATCATATTCAACTTACACCTATACTTTCTGTCTATGTATACTTCTAACTGCCCTAATAATGAGAAAGTTTTTAGGAGTCATAAGTATCATTTTCCCATACAGGGATGTAAATAGTTTAACCTTATTGAATCACTGATGATTTCTCTTTCCTGTTTACTTTTTTATGCTTCTTTTGAGTTTTGTAGTTGAAGGTCAAATTTTCTAGTCAGTTCCAGTCTTTTCATCCAGAATGCTTGAAAGTTCTCTATTTTATTGATTATGCACTTTTTCTTTTGAAGGATTATACTCAGTTTTTTTTGGTGGATGATTCATAGTTGTAATCCTAACTTTTATGCCCTTCAGAATATCATATTCCAAGTTCTTCAATCATTTGATATAGAAACTGCTAAATTTTGTGTTATTCTGACTGTGACTCCATGATATTTGAGTGGTTTCTTTTTGGCTGCTTGTAATATCTTCTCCTTGAACTGGGAGCTCTGGAATGTCACCATAACATTCCTTTGAGTTACTATTTTACATTTTGATTCTAGAATATCAGGACAGTTTTCCTTGATAATTTATTGAATGATAATGTCTAGGGTCTTTTTTGGATCATGGCTTTCAAGTAGTCCAATAATGCAATGAGATGTTTCACATTTTTGTCTATTTTTTATTCTTTTAATTTTGTTTGATTCTTGATGCCTCAGAGAGTCATTAGCTTTCACTTGCCTAATTCTAATTTTTTATTTTTGCTTTTTGGAGGGGCAATTGGCATTAAGTGACTTGCCCAAAGTCACATGGCTAGTTAAGTGTCTGAAGCTGGATTTGAATTCAGGTCCTCCAGACTCCAGGGCCAGTACTCTATTCACTGGACCACCTAGCTGCCTCCCAATTCTAATTTTTAAGGAAATATTTTCTTTAGTGAACTTTTGTATCTCCTTTTCCATTTGGCCAACTCTGCTTTTCAAAACATTCTTCTCTTCATTGGACTATTGTGCCTCTTTTAACATTTGGGCTATTCCATTTATAAGATACTTTCAGTATTTTTTGTGCCACTTTTATCAAGCCATTGACTTTTTTCATGATTTTCTTACATTGCTTTAATTGCTCTTTGCATTTTTCCTCTACTTTTCTAACTTGATTTTTAAAATCCTGTTTGAGTCCTTCTATGGCCTGGGGTCAATTTCTATTTTTCTTTGAGGCTTTGGATGCAGCAGTTTTGATATTTTATTCTTCTTCTGAGTGTGTGCTTTGATCTTCCCTGTCACCAAAGTAACTTTCTACAGTCAGGATGGTTTTTATTGTTTACTTATTTCCCAATCTATTTCTTGACTTTGAACTCTATGCTAAACTATGCCTCTAGTAAGGTAGAAGGTAGAAGTAAAATAGAGGAGTTAGGAGGAATAAGAGATAAGAAATATACACAAACATAAAAACAAATATCAGGAGTAGGATTTGTTAAGGAAAGTATATATCTTTATATGTACATATGTGTGTATGTATATATCTATGTGTGTGTATATATCTATGTCTAAATATATCCACACTTAATTGTAGCCTTCTTGGGGCAGGGAACAAGAAGGGGAAATAACAAAATAAAAAGTAAAGACAAAACAAAAGAAAATATGGCATCCTCTCAACACAATGTAGTATTTATCACACAGGTTTTCTTGAAATGAAAATTTATCACTATATATTTTGAATCCTCTAATGTTCTGCTATGCACATGATTTTTTCCCCTTATTTTGTATTTAAGTTTTAATATTCAGGTTTATGTTATGTTCTTTTCTTTATTCTGCATTTGTATCCTGGCATTTGAATTCAAAATAATAAAAATTAAGTAAATAAATGAAGTGTGACCTTGCTTCCAAAGCAGAGGAAGCTTTCCCAAGCTTCAACAATTTTTTGTGTAACTGTTTTCAGTTGGAGACTTGTAAGTTTTTGGTTCTTTCAAGGTAGTATGATCTAGGGAAAGGTGTGTTTACTACTCACCTGTACTGTGAGTCTATCACTGACCACAAGTACTCTTTTCCACCCTGGAATTGTGGCCAGGATCCTCACTCCCTTGCAGTCACAAGTTCCTATATACTAATGCTCCTTTTCACCCTGGAACTGAGACCTATATCTAAGTATAGTCAATTCAACATAGCCTTGCCCCCACTGACAGATAAAGGACCCTTGTAATCCCCTTCTCACCAGTTGTTGCTTCCCTTACCATCTTTGGACAGAGAGTTCCAAAAACTGCCACTGCTGCCACTGATTCAGTTGTCCCAAGTCTGTTCCTCTTTTGCTGGGACCTGGTCTGCACTTGTGTGATCTGTGCCAGACTGAGTTCAATTCTCACTCTGGTATAACAAACCTTTCCTGGCAAGCTTCTAAGTTGTCTTGGGCTGGAAAATTTTTTGTGGGTTTAACTGCTCTAGCATTTGCTTTGAGGAAATATTGAAAGGTATTTGCAGGGGTCTGGTGGAAAGTTCAAGTGAGTCCCTGCCTTTTCTCCATCAGTGTGGCTCCCTGAACAAAGTAATTTCTATAGGAATATGAAATGTTTTCATAAAAAAACAGAAATAACTATTAAAGAAAAGCACATGGCCTCAATTAAAGGTAGAAATAGTACTAGTAATAGTACAGGATTTATTGATAGAATAATAGTAACAACAACAATAAATGTGTTGTTCAGACCTGAAACTGATACCCTTTGTTTGACTATGTCAGAGTTCTGAGATGTTACAAACACATTTGCATTGGATATTATTGTGCCTCCTTAAAATCAAATTAAATATTATTTTTGAAGTCCTTTAAATCCCCAGAAATTTGAAGGGTCCCCACTAGTTCATTCTGGGCCAGCTCTAATTACAAAGTTATTATTTCCTATGGACCTGAAATGTTCTTTTCAGTAACATCAACTCAGCACTCTTTGGTTCTGTCTGTGGCCAGATAGAAAGGATAAAGGATAAACATTAGATATTGTCAATTTTGTGCATCAGTATTTAATTCTTTGATTTAACAAGTATTTGTTGAATATTTCTTTACTTTTCTTTCCTGTGCTTTGTTCTTTTATTTCTTTCCTTGTATCCTTACCTTGTTTTTTTTTTTAGAGAATTTAAATGATTAAATGGGCATGGAGGTGCAATGATATTCTTAGAAACTAACCAGACCTTGTGTTCATCTGGTACCATAAAGGATAGGGCATTTTCTAAGGTACCATTTTATATTCAGTTCTGGGCAACACATTTTAAGGACGCCATCCTCCTGGTTACCCAGGTTTAGACCCTGAAGATCAACCTCAAATCCTCACTCTCTCATGCCCAATATACAATAAGTTGCTGAGTTTTGTCATTTCTATCTTCATAATATCTCTCCTATATGCCTCCTTCCCTCCTCTGACAATGCCACCTTTCTGATGCACACCCTCATCATCTCATGCCTGTACTATTGTGATTGACTTTTGATTAATCTCCATTCCTGGTTGCTCCACATTTTCATCCATCCTCACTAACCTGTGAAGCTGATACTCCTAAAGCACATTTCTAACATGTCAATTCCCTACTCAATCAACTTTCAGGATTAAACATTAAATCCTCTGTTTGGCCTTCAGAGCCCTTTATAACTTGATCCCCTCTTATTTTTCAGCCTTCTTACACCTTACACCCCTTTGGATATTCTATAAACCAAAGGCACTAGCCTGGCACTTTGATGAACTTACTGTTCCTCATGCAAAATACTCTATCCTCCCTCAAAAATATGTTGTGTTTCTTTACTTAGGTTTATTTCTTCAACATCCTTATTTTGAGTTATTGTAATAGCTAGCAATTTAAGAACTATATCAAATAATAGTGGTTATAGTGAACATCCCTACTTTATCTGTTCTTATTAGAAAAACTTCCAGTATTTCACATTATGAATTATGATCATTCTTGGATGGAGATACACTGATTACAAAATTAATAGAAGGTCCATGTGTTCTTCTTTTTTATGTTATTAATAAAAACATATATTTTGCATCAATTTTCTCCACATACATTATCATATGACTTATTGTTATTAACATATTGTTAATTATTATAAATATTATAATTAAATATTGTTAAATAGTTAAAATATTGTATTAATATTTTCCAAATATTGAAATATTTCTGAATTTCTGGAATAAATTCAAATGACTGATAGTGTGTAATTTTTTAAAATATGTTTCTGTAGCTTATCTGATAATATTTTCCCAATTCCCATCAACATTCATTAGAAATTATCTATTTATCTATCCTTGGTTAAAGTACCAGGATTGCAATTTTTTCAGAGAAGGAATTCATTTTCTGTCTCTAATTTTGTATGCAGTTTTTTTTGTATTATTAAAATTATGGGTGACATCATCCCATTCATATTTACTGTTATGATATGTTAAAATTATTTTTATTTATTTTTATTTTTATTTATTTATTTCATTAAATATTTCCCAAGGACAAGTAAAAAAAAATTAACAATCTTTTTTTAAATTTTGAGTTCAAAATTCTCTCCTTGGCTTCAGTCCCTCCTCCCTCCTTGAGAAGGCAAAGAATATGATATCGATTAAACATGTGAAGTCATGCAAAACATTTCCATATTATCTATGTTGCAAAAGAAAACACAAACAACATAAAGCAATAAAAATAAAGGGAGCATCAATGAATAGAGCACCGACCTTGCTCTATTTATTCAGTCAGGAGGACCTGAGTTCAAATCCCGCCTCAGACACTTAACACTTGCTAGCTGTGTAACCTTGGGCAAGTCGCTTAACCCCAACTGCCCTCCAAAAGGAAAAAAAATAAAAATAAAAAAAATAAAATGACCTTTAAAAAGTGTGCTTCAATATGCACTCACAGTTCATCAGTTCTCTCTCTGGAGGTGGATAGCATTTTTCATCATAAGTCCTCTGGAATTGCCATGCGTCATTGTCTTGATTAGAGTGGCTAAGTCTTTCATAATTAATTTTCCTTAAAATGTTGCTGTTATTGTGTACAACATTCTCACATTCTGCTCACTTTGCACCAATACATATGTCTTCCTAAGTTTTTTTCCCTAAAACTTCCTGCTAACCATTTGTCATATCACAATAATCTTCCATTACAACCATGTAAGTCATTCCCCAGTTGATAGGCATCCCTTGATATCCAATTCTTTGATAGCACAAAAGGAGCTGCTGTAAATATTTTTGTACAAATAGGCTATTTCAGCGTTATGATTGTTAATTTTGTTTTCCCCTCCATTATACCTTCCTGTAATTTTTCCTATCTTTTACTCCTTCACCTCTCTCTCTCTCTCTCTCTCTCTCTC
>NW_027187348.1:6232981-6279224 GCF_028583685.1 Petaurus breviceps papuanus | reverse complement strand
TCTCTCTCTCTCTCTCTCTCTCTCTCTCTCTCTCTCTCTCTCTCTTTAAGCAATAGGGGTTAAGTAACTTGCTCAAGGTTACAGGGCCAGTTATTTCTGGGTGTGGTGCTGAGTGTCTGAGACTGGGATTCGATCTCCAGGTCATCCTGACCCTGGAGCCGGTGCTCTTACTCGCTGTGCTACCTGGCCGGCCCTTCGTCACCTCTCTTTACAAAGAAAAATAAATATGAAATGAAAAAGAATGAGATCAACACTAACTATCTGTAAATGAAGTAATCTAAACCCATTTCTCTGTCTCTCTTCTTACCACTTAGTCCAGACCCTGATCACTGACTGCTGTTTACACTTTTCCCCTCACTTTTAACCCTTTCTTTATTAGATACTTTCCAAAACTTAAATTTTTTATGCTTATGATTCTTCCTTCACTCTTTCTCAATCTTCCTTCTTCCTCTTTTCTGTTCCCACTTATTTCTCTGCTAAATTTATTGTATTGCTATACAAAACTACATGTTTGTGGATGTTTAAAACTCCTTTGCTCAGCTGAAATTAAAAAAAAAGATTTTTGAGATGCCCACTCCCTTTATCCTCTTTTCTATGTTTGTATACTCTACTTGCACATTTTGGCAACTATGGAGAAGGTGGATTGGAGTAGAGAGAAGAGGAAGGAAAGGAGAATAAATATCAGATTATTGCAATAGTCCAGGTAGGAAATGATGAGGGTGTGGACTCAGAAGGTCACCATGGGAAAGGTGAGGAGGAGACATATATTAGAGATGTAGAGATAAAAACTGGCAAGATATTTAAGGTGCGTGTGGGTAGAGGAGTCAAAGGTGATGCTTAGAAATTTTTCATTTTCTCATTTTTTTTACCTGATGTAACCAAAGCCTATGTTTTCTTATTAATAAAGCCCATGACAATTCATTTCAGAAGAACATAATTGCTAATAGTGATGATGTTAGCGAAATGTCATTAACCTTGTGCCCCCAAGGGGGGGTTTCCATAAGGAGGAAATCCCAGTGAAAGAAACCTCTGAGATAAAAAGGTTCGGGAAAATTGAAAAGGGAGATGAGTCCAGTGCTTCAGTATGTTGGAAGAAGCTTGTGACAGGTCAAGGAGAAGACCTTGAAGAGGCAAAGAATCTACCAGATTCAGAAAAGGAAACAAAAAGGAAAGGGGAATAGGGAAGGAGGCCAAAGGAGACTGAAGATTACTGCTCCAGCTTGCACAGGTGGTGACATCTAATTTTACACGTTCACAGGTAATGAACTGAGAATAGACTATGCAAAGGGGTAATATTCTAGTGTGGGCAAGGAATACTAATGGGATATATTCTTATTAAAAGGAAGTGGAGAAACACAGAAATAGATGAATCACATTAATCCAGACATTACTCCCCTGAGATTCTAGTTAAAATTTAAGATTAGGTAAAACAAAAATACTCTCCACTCAAAATCCTCTAAAATATGGTCACTGTGCAAATTCCTTAAGCTATATCTTTTCTGTTCTGATTCAGATGGGATCAACGTTTGACCTCATTCTAATTTAATCCAACCAGATGTTGTAAATTTTGGTGTGACAATATTTCTTCTTTTAATGTTTGTTGATACAAAATAACTAGAGTAGTGAATTATTAATCAGGAAATCAACAAGCATTTATTAAGTACCTACTATGTAGTAGTCATTGTGCTAGGTGTTTAGCATGCAAAATAAAAAACAAATCAGTCCCTGCCTTGAGTTTACAATGAATCGGAGAGAAAGGTACAATGTACATAAATTTCAGTTGTTCAATCTTTTTTCACTTGTGTCTGACTCTTTGTGGCCCCATTTGGATCTAAGAAGAAGAGAGAAAGATAAGATTGGATGGAATGTGTGATATTTTAACAAAATTAAAATTTTGCCTTCAATACTCAATGATGTAAAAAAAAAACTGGGGCTGTTAGCGCTTAATCAATAAATGAAAGAGGTCTCCCTTTCTGCCTCAGGAAATAATCAGTAGCTGTGGGTTGAAATTGCAAAGGACCCAGGAGTCAATACTGAAGAAAGGCAAAAGAAAGAGTTTGGTTTAGAAGAATTAAGACTGGAAAGAAAACCTTTCTTGAACATCACAAAGTAGGTGAATTCAGCTCAAATTGAAAGGAAGAATTCATCCAGGGAGATAATCAATATAGACAGCTTAGGCATTTGGGAAACAGGACTCTGGATTCAGAGAGTAAGAAATAGATATAACCCAGCTGTGGGAAGTCACTGAGATGTTTCCCAAATATTTGGTCAAAGCTGGACTTTTATTTCTATGTTCTCTTAACTGTTAAAACTTCATAATTTGTACCTTTATGTCTTCTCACAAACTAGAAGAGTTTCTGTAGTCATTGAAAAGACTACTGTGAAATACTAATGGCATCAATAACTTACAGGGGGAAGGATGGAGAGAGGAGCAGAGGGCTGTGGATGTGAGGCCAAAGCTACAACATTTTTCTCCTAGAAATTACCTTTTATTTATTTATCTGTATACATTATGTATAAGTACAGAGGTTCTTGAATTAGGGTTCTTAATAGATTTCAAAGGGCATTTAAACTTTTAGGGATAAAATTGCATCTTTATTTCAGCATAATAAGCTTCCTTTATAATCTTATATAATTTATACAATTAAAAACTTTATTCTGAGAAAGGTGTCCATTGGTTTCATCAGATGGCGAAAATGATCCATGGCACAAAAAGGACCCTTGCTCTACTGGAATTAAAGTATCTTATGGGTAGATGTCCAATATTTTCCTTTAAAACTTCAAGCACATAGATGTCTTATAAATTGAATTGTGAATAAAAGCATTGCTCCAATCTCTTGTTGGGGAAAGCGTAAATGGGAAATCAAAAGGAAAGCAGTCAAAGAGGAGAATTAGAAGACATTAGTTGCTGTGATCACACACAGCTTTTGGAGCATGGGTGTTATTTTGTGGCAGTGCTTGGCATTCAAAAAGGTGAGACATCTATTAGACCATTTCTTTATTTGTAGTTTAATGCAATTAAGGTGCTATGATTAATATGAGTAACAACAATTCCTCTCACTCTTATAAGATTTTGAGCAGGGGTGGCTAGATGGTGCAGTGAATAGAGAACTGACCCTGGAGTCAGGAGGACCTGAGTTCAAATCCAGCCTCAGACACTTAACACTTACTAGCCATGAGACCTTGGGCAAGTCACTTAGCCCCAATTGCCCTCCAAAAAGCAAAAACAAAAAGACTTGGAGCATAGACCTAGCTCTCTGTGCTTCTTTCTGATAATCTTCCCCTTAGAAGCCACTAGAACAAACCATGAGGCCACTTGTAGAGAAGCTTAATACAGCTACAACAAAGGTGGTATCTCAAAACTCTCACTAGAGAGTTGGCCAGTGGCTGCAAGACCTGCAGCAGACTTGGCAGCAGCTTCTGGCTGACTCCTTTCTCTGCTTCACTTTATTTTAACTTTACAGGTTGTGCTGGAGCTCTAATTGAAAGGAATGGTCCAGGTATCATGGGGAGGAAACGGCACATATAATGCTGTAGGGTTTTTGCAGAGACAGGTCAAGAGGCATCATAGAGGGGGTGATGACAGACTGCATTTTTTCTTTCCCCATAGAGAAAGGAAGACTTGGGGTTATTTACTTATGTGAGCTAACGTAGGAAGGAATTGGGAAGGACTAAGGATCAGGAAATCTGGGTTTCTCTGTGAATTTAGTCCCAATATCTGGTTTTCTCATCCATAAATTAATGATCTTATACTCTGCCTCTTTTCTAGCACCTGGATCTAGCTCCCTCCCCACTCCACCCACCAGTATGCTTAGAACCAAGAAAAAGAGACATCTTCTGTTAATGCCTACCAACCCTTAGATTTTGAAAAATAAATGTGATAATGATCTAGATTCTTTAAGACTCAGTTTAGAAATCAGGATGAAGGAAATTTACATAAAACACTTTCTCCACAGGTTTCTGGAAAGTTGAGATATGCACAACATTTTCCCCTCCATAGGAACTGAACAGTCACTAATTCTGCGGGGTTGTGTGGCTGTGTTGGGGCTATTTGTGAAGGTTACTGATAGGAAGCAATTTTCCTCTGGTTTGAGCCTAACCTCAGATCCAGATATCAGTGTCAACTTAAATTCAATCTACAAGAATTTATTTAGTACCTAATATATGCCAGGCACTGTACTGAGAACTAGGGATACAAAGAAGACAAAAACAGTCCCTGCTCTCAAAGAGCTCACAATCTAATGGGGGAGACCAGATGAACAACCATGTACAAACAAGACATACAGGATGAGGTGGAAGTAATCTCAAAGGGAGGGCACTGTCATTAAAGACTGGGGAAGACTTCTTGCAGAAGGTGGAAGTTGAGCTGAAAATGAAGGAAACCATGGAAGCCAGGACAAGGAGGAAGAGAATTCCAGGCATTCGGTTTCAGTCAGTGAAACTGTATAAAATCAAGAGATGGGGTATTTTGTGTGAAGAATAGAAAGGGGGCCAGTATCACTGCATCACCAAGTCTATATAAGTGCATAAGGGGTAAGAAAACCAGAAAAGCAGTGTTGTTGGGGTGGGAAGGAAGGTTATACAAAGTTTTAAACATCAAACAGAGGATTTTATATTTCATTCTGGAGGCAATAGGAGTCAATGGAGTTGACTGAATATGAGCAGAAAGACATAGTTAGACCTGTGCTTTAGGAAGATGAGTTTGATAACTGAGTGTTGAATAAACTGGAGTGGGAAGACATTTGAGACCAAAAGATCATGAGATGGATATTACCATAGTGTAGGCAAAGTATAATAAAGGCCTGCATCAAGGTAGTGGCAGTGTCAGAGGACAAAAAGGGGTAAATATGAGACATGTTGGGAAGTTGTATCAACAGAATTTGGCAATGAGTGAGTATGGAGGGAGTGAGAGAGTGAATAGTCAAAGATGAGCCATACTTTGCAAGCCTTGGTGACTAGGAGAGTGCTGTTGCCCTCAGTAGTAGTAGGAAAGTTAGAAAGAGAGGAAAGGGGAGTCAAAATGGTGGAGTAGATGCAGGACCTCTCCGCTGCTCCGGCTTTCACCTTCCCCAATCCATGTAAAAAGGGGACTCTAAACAAACTTTGGAGCTGCAGAACCCACAAAATGACACAGAGAAGCTAACCTTCCACTGAGGACAGCCCAGCAGGCTGGCAGGAATAGGCCAGCACGGTGCCCTGGGAGCTGAGCCCAGCCCCACACCTAGGCTTTAGCCCCACGGCAGGCCTGACCAGCCACCACCTGGAGGGACACCAAATCAGCAGCAGCTGATTTATCAGAACATAGATGCGAGGGACAAAGTGAGAGGTCAGTGCAGTGTGTACTTTGGGAAACAGTAAATGGGAATGCGTGTCTTTTTGCCCCCGGCAGAGAAGCCCATGAGATGCCAGCACAGCCAGCGAACTAGCACCAGGTGTCAGCTTCAGCTACTGGCCTGCAGAGTGTAGGGGAACCAAGCACCCATCTGAGGGGTAATCGCTCTTGCTTTAACCTTCTTGGATCTGGATTGCAGTCTAGGGTGGAGGTCCTGAGGTATGTGTCCGGCTTGCCAGAGCATGTGGAGACCTCAGAGAGGGCACCCAACTAATACCTCTGGCAGCTGAGAAAACCCCAGCATTTGGGATGCAAGCTCCCCTGTCTGGTGGCAGAGTCCTACTGTAGCAAAAAGCCCGGGGGTCAAGTGACTGAGGGGTGACATTACCAGGCAAAGGAAAAAAACAGACAGAAGATTCCCACATTAGACTCCTGTTTGGGGACAAAAAAAAGCAAAGCATGGAACAGGAGGAAGACAGTGAAGTCAGAACTTCTGCACCAAAAGCTTCCAAGAAAAATATAAGCTGGTTACAGGCCACATAGGACCTTAAGAAGCAGATGAGAGAAGTGGAGGAAAAAATGAAAGAGAAATGAGAATGATGCAAGAACATTACGAAATGAGAGTCAACAGTGTGACTGAGGAAAATCACACCTTAAAAAATAGACTAACTAAAATGGCAAAAGAGGCTCAAAAAGGCAATGAGGAGAAGAATGCCTTAAAATGCCAAATTTGCCAGATGGAAAAAAGACTCTCAAAAACTCAATGAGGAGAATTATTGCTTCAGAATTATATTGGAGCAAATGGAAGCTAATGACTTTATGAGAAATCAAGATGCTGTTAAACAGATCCAAACAAATGAAAGAATAGAAGGCAACATGAAATATCTCATGGGAAAAACCACTGACCTGGAAAATACATCCAGGAGAGATAGTTTAAAAATTATTGGACTACCGGAAAGCCATGATCAAAGTAAGAACCTAGAAATCATCCTCCAAGAAATTCTTAAGGAAAACTGCCCTGATGTTTTAGAACCAGAGGGCAAAATAGAGGTTGAAAGAATCCACTGATCACCTCCTGAAAAAAATCCCAAAAAGAAAACTCCTAGGAATATTATAGCCAGGTTCCAGAATTCCCAGATTAAGGAGAGAATATTACAAGCAGCCAGGAAGAAACAATTTGAATATTGTGGAAACACAATCAGGATAACCCAGGATCTGGCAGCGTCTACACTGAGGGATCGAAGAGCTTGGAATATGATATTCCGGAGGTCAAAGAGCTGGGATTAAAACCAAAAGTCCAGCAAAACACCAGAAAAACTGAGTATTATATTTCAGGGGAAAATATGGTCATTCAGTGGAATAGTGGACTTTCAAGCATTCTTACTGAAAAAACCAGAGTTGAATAGAAAATTTGACATTCAGATAAAAGAAGCAAGAGAAGAATGAGAAGGTAAACAGGGAAAAGAAATCATAAGGAATTTATCAAAGTTGAACTATTAACATTCCTACATGGAAAAACAATAATTGTAACTTATGAAACTTTTCTCAATAGTTGAAGAGAATAGAAACATATATATGTCTATATATGAGGGTATATGGGCATATGAATACATATGCGAATGTGTGTATACATGTTTACAGGTATACATAGATAGAGGGCACAGGACCAATTTAACAGGAAGGGATGATCCTTACAAGGTGAAATTAAAAGGTGAGAGAGGAATATAATGAGAAGAGATGGGGAGAGACAGAATGGTTCAAACTGTCTCATATAGAAGAGGCAAGGGAAAATGGTTACAATGGAGGGGAAGAATAGGAAGGCAAAAGGGAATGGGTCAACCTTATTCCCATTGAATTTGGCTTGAGGAGGGAATGAAATACACACTAAATAGGGTATCTCACCCTACAGAAGAGCAGGGGTGGAAGGGGATGAGAGGGTGGATGATGGAAGAGAGGGCAGGCTGGGGGAGAGGGAAGTTGGAAGCACCCACTTTTCAAAAGGGACAGGATCAAAATAGAGAATAGAACAAGTGGGAGGTGGGATAAGAGGGAGGGAAATATAGTCAGTCTTTTACAATATATCTACTATGTTATTGTTTTGCATTAGCCACACATGCACAACATATACTGAACTACTTATCTTCCCAGTAAGGGTGGGTGACAAGGGAGGAAGGGAATGAATCTGGAATTCAAAGTTTTAAATTCAAATATTTAAACATATATATATATATATATATATATGTGTGTGTGTGTGTGTGTGTGTGTGTGTGTGTGTATATATATACTATTATTAATACTATTTTACATGTAATTGGGAAATAAGGTATACAGGCACTGGGGCATAGAGTTCCACTGGAAAAGTCAAAAGGGATATTGGAGAAAATATGGGAGACAGCAGATTGGAGGAGGGGATATCCTGTGGGACTGCTATTTTGTGGTGGTGGGTAGGGGAAAAATGGGGAGAAAATTTGTAACTCAAAATCTGGTGGAAATGAATGATGTAAGTCAGAAGTTAATAAAGCATTTGAAAAATAAAAAAAGAGAGGAAAGATTTGGTGGCAGGGTTGGGGGGGGGAGGAATATAATTTGTTTAGTCTGGGGCATGTTGAATTTAAAATATTCACTTTGAGATGCCCATTAGAGAGCTAGAGATGTGAGGCTATAGGTTGAGAGAGGTTATTAATAGATCTGAGAAGTTGTACAAGGGAGGAAGGTGAGAAAACACTGAAGTATTATAGAATTATATAATTAAATCTGTAAGAGAATTTAGTGATTCTCAAATTCAACCCCCTCATTCTAGACCTGAGAAAACTGAGACCCAGAGAAGTTTAACAGGGACTTGCCTAAGATCACATAGCTAGTAAATATCTGACCTAGGATCTGAATGCAGACCTTTCTGATTACAACTACAGTGCCCTTGCCACTATACAAAGCTGCCTATTTTCTCCTCCCTTCTCCATGCTTGCTAAATACATAGAGTCTATGTATGTCTACAGGATTCAATGCCATAGGACAGGTCCTAAATTCTCCTTCTTGCCAGTTTCTCTACCAGCAGGAGTTAACATCAAGGCAATGCAAAGTGGCAACCAAACCTTTGTGACCCATTTCATCCTGGTTGGCCTTCACCATCACCCAAGGCTTGGTGTCCCACTCTTTCTCATCTTCTTTGCCATCTACCTCCTCACCATCTCTGGTAATGGGCTAATAATACTCACTATACTAGTCGATGCTCGGCTGCATCGACCCATGTACTGGTTTCTATGTCACCTCTCTTTTCTGGACATGACCATCTCTTGTGCCATTGTCCCCAAGATGCTAGCTGGCTTCCTGTTGGACAGCAAGGTCATCTCCTTTGGAGGCTGTGTGATTCAGCTCTTCTCTTTCCACTTCTTGGGGTGCACTGAATGTTTCCTCTATACCCTCATGGCTTATGATCGCTTTCTTGCCATCTGTAAACCCCTGCATTATGCTACCATCATGACCCGAAGTGTCTGTAATTGTCTGGCCTTAGGCACTTGGCTGGGTGGCTCTCTCCATTCAATCTTCCAGACTTGCTTCATGTTCCGTCTACCCTTCTGTGGCCCCAATGAGGTGGACTATTTTTTCTGTGATATTCCTGCCATGCTGCGGCTTGCCTGTGCTGACACTGTCATCAATGAATTGGTCACCTTTGTGGACATTGGTTTCTTAGCCCTCACCTGCTTTGTGCTTATTCTCACCTCCTATGGCTATATTGTAGCTGCCATCCTGCGCATCCGCTCTGCTGATGGGCGCCGCAATGCCTTCTCTACCTGTGCTGCACACCTAACTGTCGTCATTGTCTACTATGTGCCCTGTACTTTCATTTATCTGCGGCCTGGCTCCCAAGAGCCACTGGATGGGGTAGTGGCTGTTTTCTACACAGTCATAACACCTCTGCTAAATCCCATTATCTACACACTCCGTAACAAGGAGATGAAGTCAGCATTGTGGAGGTTGGGGGGGCATAGGGCAGTGCAGCCCCATTGACCCCACCTAGCAAGGCAGATTTAAGCAAAACTGAGCCAAGGAAGGCAAAAGACCAGTATGAGAGGAATTTCCCAGATGAAGGAGAGATAATTACACAGATAGAGGAACATAGATGTCCTGAGAGGGAGCCCTGTATAATATCAGCACAGAAACTATTTACCTTATTTTCATTGTAGTTTCAATAAAAACACAATAGATAAACTAAGAAAAGAATTAGAAATGAGTAAAAATGAATCTAATAAGAATATCTCCTCCTGAGGAACCTGTTTAGCTTAATATTCCATCTAAGTTTGAAGAAAACAAAGATTTCTGGAGTTTTTAGCTTAACTAAGAGAATAAAAAGTCACTCAAGGATCCTTAGGACTCCTGAACTGTAAAATCCATGAAAAGCACACTCCAGCTAAGAGACAAAACTTAAAATGAGCCTGAAAATATGGTTTTCTGGATTAATAGCAACTATTCTACCTTATTAAGCTATGGGAAGTAAGCCAAGGGCACCAATTCCATCCCTTTCCAAGAATATTTAGCTGTGCCTTCTACCTCTTAGGATGAGTGTGTATAGTGAATGAACAAGGAAAGTTAACTTTAATGGACATTAAAAAACCAGGCATGTGCTCAGTAACCTGGGAAAAAACTTGATTTTTGGATATTGAAGGTGTGAGAGAGAGACACACACATCATAAGGAGTCCTTGTTAACCTCCAGAGGATGTGTTTAGTATACCTACTCCCAAACCATAGGATACAGGGAATGAGAAAGGCTCCTACAAAAGGCTTCACATGCAAACCTAGTAGCCCAAGTGTCTTTCAATTCACTCTATCCCCAAACTTAACTCCCTAACCCCTCATGTTTTCAAAATGTCAAGAACTCTGTGGAAGTGGAGAGAGGTTGCTCAGAAGGGGATGGAATATTTCTGAGAACAAACGTATGCTGCCTGCACATATTTTCTGTGAGCAGTACAAGAGAAATGGAATAAGGAATAAGAGGAAATGAGACAAAAAATATTCCAGAAGATTCAGTACATGTCTAGTATGATTTATCAAGTACCTCACATGTGTCCAGAATGATACAAACACACAGGGATGTCACAGCTCTTGTCTCCAAAGAAGTTCTAGTCTTGTGAAAGAGCTTATGGATATGAAAAACAAACAGATTATTATATAAAGTAATAAATATTTAAGTCCCAACATACTGTATCACGGAAATTTACAAATATGACAGATGAGTTACAGCTAAAGGATTTTAAGAAACACTCACAAAAGAGATGAAAATTGCATTTGAACTTGTCTTTGATGGATGATCAGAATTTATTTTTGACAGCATTATACTATTTAAGTTTTTAAGGGTATTGAAATCATGTTAAATTCTGGCTTTGGCATAATTTATAGAAGCACAGAAAAAAGGAAAAAAAGGGACAAACAAATCCATTGGTTATTTAGAGAAGTTATTCCAAGCATTCTTTTTCACCACTCAGCTTTCCCTAATACAAACACACAGTATGGGGAATGAAGATAATTTGGTCAATCCCTTTGCAATCCTTGGGCAATACAGGAATAGAGTAATCCAGGAATAATAGTTATGAGTTCATGAGTGCACCAAGCCACAGGAGGAATTTGGCCCAATATTTTAAATTTACATAATATGCACAGACATCCTTTATATTTATTTAATTATCTAACATAAATTTGAATGATTAGAATTTAGGAACATATTTGAATAAAATTATGGTAACCTTAAGACTTCTCTTTTTTTTTTTAATCAATTGGGGTTAAGTAACTTGCTCAAGGTTACATGGCCAGTTATTTTGTGTGGGTGCCAAGTATCTGAGGCTGGAACTGATCCCAGGTCTCCCGATGCTGGGCCGGCACTCTTAGTGCACCATCTGGCCACCCCAAGACTTCTCTCCCTGACATTAAACACTCTAAGTTCCTTCAAATGATTTTCCTGTGACATAGTTTGAGCCCCTTTATTATCATAATCCCCCTCACAAGGTAATCTCACTAGGGCATAATATAGAACCAGGGATATTATTTCCTTTATTCAAGATATCATACATACATAAGATATCATACAATTCAGACTGAGAATAAATTATCATTTTTGTCGGTTACATTATACTGTTGGCTTACATTGATCTGGAAGTCCACTAAAACCCAAAGGTTATTTTCATATGTACTGCTATCTATCTATATTTTCCCCATCCTGTATTTGGGGAATTGATTTTTTTAAACCTATATGTCAGACTCTACAATTATCCCTATTACATGTATATGTGGGGAAGGGGTGACAGTAGGATTATTTTGTTGCTTTTCAGTCACTTCAGTTGTGTCCAACTCTTTGTGAACCCCACTTGGAGTTTTCTTGCCGAAGATAATGGAGCGGTTTGTCATTTCCTTCTCCAGATCATTTTACAGATGGGGAAACTGAGGCAAATAGAGTTAAGTGAATTGCACAGGGTCCTATAGCTAGTAGATATTTGAGGGCAAATTTGAATTTAGGAAGAGGAGTAGCACAAGAGAAACACATCCTTCCTGCATTTCTCGAACTTTCTACATGACAAAGGTGTCCTACAAAGAGAGAAAAATACATATACAGAGTCTTTCACAAAATAATATTTCCTATTTGTTGTAGCCTCTTACAGAATTTTCCTTGACTATTAACATTACATACAAAATATTTCATAATTCATTGTGCCATTTTTTAACCATAGGTATGAGCAATACCATTAACCCTCTTCCCCAGCAAGTGATACAATGCATAAGGATAGTACCTGCGGAGTAGAATTCACTTGGAGTATCAACTCATATATGTAGTCACATAGATAGAACTAGAGCCAGGGATTGTCTGAGGGGATAATATTCCCCAAGGGATAGTCTGTTTAAACTGTGTTTCTAGGTTTGCCACAAGTGAACCTTGGCTGGTTAGCTGTGAAGTAAATCTTCCAGCCCACCAGAAAAGTAAAAATATAGCCCATGCACAAATGTACACATGTTAGAAAACTAAGGTCATATCTGCTGTGGTTTGTCTTAGAGGTTTCCAGATGATAGGTGTGCCTTTGTCTGTGTCTATAACAGAAGACTCAAGACACTATTCAGTGGGCATATGAGCATATCACTCTCAAATGGGAAATACTGTAATACAGCAAGAACCTAAGGAAGTCAATATAGCCTTTCTTATAAAGAGAATAAGACCCATCCCTGAAACATGTTGTTGAAGTTTCTTCTGTTTTTCTGCTTCTTGGTGGTCTTAAGACAACAGTTAGCTAAGAAACAATCAGCTGCACACAGGTTTGGGTTACTTGACCCTTGTTTTTCAACAGTATTGAATTTAGCAATATACATTCTTCTATCTATACTTGCCCAGATGACAAGGCACTCCTCTTCTATAATCTATAGGACTATAATTCCTGGGAATTTGGGCAAGGAAGCTGGTGGTTTAGGAATAAAGGGAAAGCAAAGGCTTTTTGTCTTTTTCCTAAGATATTTAACTAAAAGATTATTAAAATTAAATGCCAAGGGGGTCCAAAGGATCCATGGAGAGATTTCAGAGTTTCTGAACCTGGATAGGAAGCAATTACATATGATCATCGAACCAAAATTTTGCTTCTCCTTAATTATGAATGTAGACAGCAAAGCATTATTTTGAGATGGGGTCCATTCAGTTTACAAGACCACTAAAGGGGCACATGACACAAAAAAAGGTTAAAGATCCTTGAGTTAGATGATCAATAAGGGGTCTTCAAGTTCTGGAATTCCATAGGTCTATTTTACCCACATTGGACTGTACTCATGGAATCTGTAATTGGAAATAGAACTTCATTCCATCCCTCAAGAATCAACTTGGAAAAAATCCCAAAGAAACAAACATAGATTACTTCATTATAATGTGGGGAGGGGGAGTGTGGATTGTGCTTGGGAAAGAAATTAGAGTGGTAGGTTACTATTTTGTATTCCTATAAATCCTGAAACAAAAAAGAAAAAAGTTTTCTTTGCCATCACATTAATTCTATGTAGGAGTCCACTTTGAATCATCTGCCTTCCTCTTTGTTCCCCAAATGATCAGTTTTGAGTTATTATAGGTTCTACATTCAAAGAGAGTCTCAAATCTGTTCTTCCTATCTACTTCTACTGCCAACACCAGGCTCTAGTTTCTTCTCATCTGGGCTATAGCAACAACTCTATAACTGACCTCCCAACTTACAGTTGCTTGACATTACGATGCATCCTACATACTACCAACAAATTAACCTTCACAATAAATAGGACCATAGAATTCACCTATTCACAAGGTGACTCATCCCCTGAAGCATGCCCCATTACCCATTGGATCAAGTCAAAATTCTTTAATGTAGTGTTCAAAAATCTCCACAAATCTACTTCCTGCCTAGCTTTTTTTTAACTTTATTTTACATTATATAGTGTACTGAAAACAACACTGAACAAAAAGAAAAATGAGAAGACCTCAGTTTAAATACTGTCACTGACAGTCATAAGCCATAATATGATCAACAAGTCATTTGCTCTCTCTAATACTTGGTGTCCTCATCTGTAATGTGAAAAATTATATCTGTTTTACTTAATTCATAGGGCTGTAGTGATGAAAGTGATCTATAAATCTTAAAGTGCTACACAAATGTGTTAATATTATTATGTGTATTTTTCACGGTCCAAGTAAGTTAGATTACTTGCTACTCCCTGATCGTATCTGCTTCCTCTATTCACAAGATCAATGATATAAAAATGGAAAGGACTACAGAATCCATCTATTCCAAACCTTTCATTCTGTAAATGTGGAAATCAAGGCCCAGTGAGGTTACTTTTTCCGCATCCCCATTGGTTGAAAGTATTATTGATGACATTCAAACCCATGTTCTCTGGCTCTAGAACTTACCATCTTTACACTGCATTGCTTCCCTTTTGAAGGATGATATGGTGTAGTGGAAATAGCACAGACTGGGAGCTAGTCATTCCAGGATATAATCCTAGCTCTACCACTAACCAGCCTTGTTCCTTTTAACCAAGCACATCTTTGCTTTGTCATCTGCAAAATGAGGAGCTTGGACCAGATGACTTCTAATGTCTCTTATAGTTATAATAAACTATAAAGTTATTCCTTCTACATCACAACTTCCCCCATCATGGTTTTATATATTGTGAATGAGCATAAGAAATTAAGTAAGAATTTTGGAGGAATTTTGTGGAAGCTGCAGACACCACCAGTAGTACAGCAGATAACACAGAAAAAGTTTAGAAACTTAAAAATGCCAAAAAATGTATAGTACTATAAATACCCCCATAAAAGAAATAGAAAAAGTCAGACTCCTTCTCTGGTACAAAGGAAAGGTCCAAAAATTTTTCATGGACTTTCCAGATCTCAGAAGTTCCACACCTCTAACCCTCAGAGTCTTGAAGGAGGAGCTGTAATTCCATGGAACCCCTTCCTATCCCTACCTACTGACAGTCTAAACATCCTTGAAGGTCCAGCTCAAATGCCACCACATTAATGGAATCTGCTTTAATCCTTCCAACTAGAAATAACCTCCTCTTCTTCTAAACTCTCAAAGGAATTTTCCATTTTTCTTATTATACTCCACTTCGAATCATATCAATTTGGCCTCACAGTACTAAATCATAATATGCTGCTTGATTCTGTCTTACTTATCTTTGCAGATTTCTCAATTCTAAGTGTAGTGTTTTATATACAGTAACCACTAAATAAATGTATGTGTTGAATAAATAAATGGTTTATTGACTCAGTGAGTGCTATATATGTATATGTAAATATACATATATATGTTTAATATAGATAACAATGAAATGGAAAGAATCAAATTTGACTTATTTTAAGTCCTAGAAACCAAGAGAATATCAGCTAGGCATATTAAGAAGATTATAGAAAGGCAAGTTTATTGAAATTCATGTGAAAGATTGACATTAACTGCAATAATTCTTGTGATAATTATTACTTTACCCTTAAAGATCTCATTATTACACTCAGTGTTAGTGTGTATAATTGCCTGATACCCTCCATATGGTCAGACAATAGAATGAATTCCTCTCTATAAAAATTAAATATCTGGACTGCAAATGCCCAGGAGATGCTGTGTCCAAGATTCACCCAAAGCTTCTCAAGGGACTAAATTGTATCCCCTAGGTGGTACATTAAGCATAAAACACTGCTTACCCACAGCTACAGGGTTAGAGAAGAAGTCTACAAAAAAACGGAAGGCTAACAGCACCTAGAAGAGAGCCAGATCCATTGGAAAGCTAAAAAGATGCGACTTGCAGTCCCAACTAGGCACACTGGCTCTCTATCTGAGTGGGAAACTCAACTCAACATCCATGACTGGTATTGGAATGACTCAAATATGCCATTCTCAACACTAACAGAGTGAGACAGAAAGAAGAAAGAAAAGCTACATATTAGGGATCACGGATACCATCCAGGTAACCATATCTTCTTTTCCTTCTGAGACTTTGACAATGGAACAAGGTCATTATATTAGGAATCAATGAATTATCATATTCCCAGAGTGATAAAGTATCCTCTAAATTGTCTATCAAAAGCCAAAAAAAGAGCTAGAAATTAGTTTGACTAATATTCAGTGCCTATTATGTGAAAAGGGTCACTTCCAGGCACTGGAAGGGGAAAAAATTGTGATCCCTCCTATCATAGAATTTACAGGTCAACAGAAGGATCACACACACATTGACACAGACAAATATACACACACACATAATTATGACAACATATGTGCTAAGTGCACCAGAGAAGGACAAAACAAAGTTCAATATAAAGTCTAAAAGGGAAGCTTGTTTCCAAGGGGAAATGTTGGCAGAGGATGGAATAAGCAAAGACTTCTTGATCATGGAGCAGGTAATATTTGAATTATTACAATGATTTCATGGGAAGAGTTAAAATTCACAGTTAGAGCAAAACTATTCTGGGAACTGGGGAAAGGGTAAGGAAATACATCAAGGCAGTATAATGGGATGCAATAATTCAGTTGTCCTTATCAGACAGGGTACCATGGAGACAAAGTGGCCAAACCAAACACTGGTGACCCACTTCATTCTGGAGGGGATGGCAAACACACCAGAGCACCCCATATTTTTCTTCATTCTCTTCTTCCTCATATACACCACCACTGTGGTGGGGAATTTTTTGATCCTGCTGACAGTGGGCTTGGATCCTCATCTTCGCTCTCCCATGTACCACTTTCTGGGCCATCTCTCCTTCCTAGATGCATGTCTGTCCACGGTGACTGTACCCAAGGTCCTGGCAGGGCTCTTAACTCCAGAAGGAAAGGTGATATCCTTTGAGGGTTGTGCTATACAGCTCTATTTCTTCCACTTCCTGGCCAGTACTGAATGTTTCCTCTATACTGTTATGGCCTACGACAGATATATGGCCATCAGTCAGCCATTGCGATATCCAGTTGTCATGAGTCAGAGGGTGTGTGCAGGGTTTGCAGGGGCTACTTGGGCCACTGGTGCCATACACTCTGCCATCCACACCTCCCTCACCTTCCACCTCCCCTATTGTGGGCCTTCCCACATTGCCTACTTCTTCTGTGACATCCCCCCTGTCCTGAAGCTGGCTTGTACAGAGACTGCCCTCAATGAGATAGTCTTGCTGGCTAACATTGGCATTGTTGGTACAGGCTGCCTATTACTCATCATCATCTCCTATGTCTTCATTGTGGCATCTGTGCTAAGGATTCGTACTGCAGATGGACGCCGCCGTGCCTTTTCTACCTGCACAGCACACCTTACAGTGGTATTCCTCTACTATATGCCCCCGCTATGTATCTATATTCAGCCACACTCCAGTGGGGCAGGGATAGGAGCCCCAGCTGTCTTCTACACAATTGTCACCCCCATGCTCAACCCCTTCATTTACACCTTGAGGAATAAGGAAGTGAAACGGGCTCTGAGAAGACTTCTGTGCCATGGGCCTAGAGACTCACCTGCTATTAGTCCACCCCCGTGATATGTAGTATAACCCATTTCCATGACCCTTCCAATATAGCACTTGCCCAATGATATGATGAGATGGAAAGGACATCAATATGGGAGTGAGCAGATCTGCTCCAGGCCCAATTGTAACAAAGTCACTTTATATTTCTAGGTTAATTTCTATTACATGTAAAATGTGGTGTTTGGAGTAGATGCTCTCTAGAATCTCTCCCTCCTTTTATTCCATGCTTCTCTAGAACAAGGATAGGGGACCTGCTCTAGACTCACAACAAGAATAGAGAAGTTAGTAATAATCTTGTGCCTTTGCAGATAGAACCTTCTTTGGCATCAGGATTTCTGGAGCTTGGAGCATTACTTAACCTTTATAAGGGGACTAGGTGATGAAGTTCCATGAGAAAAGCAAGTTCTGGTCATGGGACTTGGCAAAATATCAGTGTTAAAACTAATAGACTTATATAGAGATACTGACTGTCTCCATCTACAAGGAGTCTCTATGGTAGACTCAAAACAGTCCAGAATGTTTTCTGCCAGTGGATCTGGGTTTTACTGTATATTTAGGAAAACCACTTCTATCTGGGACTAATTTTTATTATCTTTCAAATGAGAATTCTGGAAAAGATTTTTTGTCTCTATGGCTCCTTTCCACTCTAAATCTTTTGCCTTCACAAGATCCTTCCATCAGCCCTTGATTTGAAACTATCACAGGCATCAAGAGACCACGAGGCATCATGCGTTAGCCTAGGAAAAAGATGAAACTATTGTTAGGGAAAAAAGTTGCCTCCAAAGCTGACTTAGGCGCTAGGAATATTTCTCAACTTTTTTTCTTCTACTAATTCTCCTCTAGTTGTATTCAGAATACTTTTTAATAGAGAACATATAGAATGTGATCCTGACCCTGCTCCAGCAGCTTTTTTCAGAAAGGTGAAAAACAACACCAATTAATTTTTAGTCAGCTTATCCTTCCAGATAATTATCTTTCTCCTCTGGTGTCCAAAAAAGTGAACATCTAAAATCAACTTTTCCTCAAGCTAGCAGATGTCCCTATACCAAATAGTCTTGTTAAATCTGAAATTATAGGTCTGCCATCATTTAGGAGGCAACAGGGATTTTTTCTTTGGTAAGGGTAAGAGATGGTGTGGCAAAATTGATAGGAAACTGGTCTCAGAGGCGAGAAACTTGAGTCCAAGACTTACTTTTGCTACATAAAGACTGGGGTCCTTAGGCAAGCTACTTAACCTCTCAGTGAATCCCAGGCAAATCTCCAAGACTCAAAGTTGATTATTTGCATTAGCGAATAAGTGTCTCACTGAGAGTTTCCTACATAGAAGAAATTCAATGAAAGACAGAGAGAGAGAGAGAGAGAGAGAGAGAGAGAGAGAGAGAGAGAGAGAGAGCTACTAACCTAGGGAAATAAGCATCAGAGCGAGAATATAAACATAAGTCTTTCCTAAATTCATATCCTGTGCTCTCTCCGTGATACTATGCTGATTCTCAAGAAGGAAACTCCCCTTAAGAAAATAAAGTAATTTGATTTCTTCATTAAGGAAGATGAAGGATAAACAACTTATTTCCACAGCATCTTCCCTTCTTTAAAATGTAAGGCATTAATAAACCATTTTTTAAATATGGAAGGGGAAAAAAGAAAGTTGAAAAGAAACAAATGTAATCCATAAAGGAAAAAACAAGAAAGTAAAATTTTGGGGAAGAAAAAAAGTTATTTCCAGGTCAGAGTTTGGGAAAACATTAGAAAACAGAAACGCAGGGGTGGCTAGGTGGCACAGTGAATAGAGCTCTGGCCCTGAAGTCAGGAGGACCTGTGTTCAATCCAGTCTCAGACACTTAACATACACACGCACACACACACAAACACACACACACACACAACTAGCCAAGTGACCTTGGGCAAGTCACAACCCCAACTCCCCTCCAAAAAAAAAGAAGAAAACAGAAATGTAGATGTCAGCATACTCATTCCAAATCTCAGTCTATCAAGATTATTGAAAGTTCTCTGAAGGGAAGGAAGAGGTGATTGGCAAAAAACTCCAAAATATGCATGCACAAATGTCTACATATATAGGAGAAATGGTTAACTATAGGACTGACTTAACTAGAACTAAAAATAGCTACTTATTCCCCACCTTCCATTGTTTTAATTTTCCTCTTGGTATCAATTTGTCTTCCTATCTCTCATTCTCTTATTCAACTTTATAGTTCGCAAAATGCTTTTCCCAAATCAACCCAAGTGAAAAAAAGAGACGAGAAGACCATAGACTGTTGCTCTTTCCTCCTTCGTTTGGTTTTCTTTCTTTCCTTTACACTTATCTACACAGTCTTTCCACCCAATAGGAATCCCTTGCCCTTATGCACCATAGCCTCTCTCCATGTGTATTCCATTAATGATATATCCAGATGTGTTCACTATTTACCCTCTTCTCCCTTCTGGCTTCATCCTATGTGGACTCCCCATAAAGGCTAACTGATGGTTTTAACATCCATTTTTTCAATTAAGCAAATTTGCCTTGTATTGTAATTTAAATATTTAATATGTGTATGCCTTCTGTCTTTAACTAGGTCATAAGGTCATTGATACCAGGAACTATATGATATATTTCTCTCGTGTACCTTGCAGCACCTGTCACAGAAGGGATTAACTACAATGCTCAGTAGGTGTGTGCTGGAACCAGCTTCAAACAGCTTGTGAGAGTAGATTGTTAAATTTTCAGCATGAAAACTTACATTTCTAAAATTAGCCAATACTACAAATCAGGAGATTTTTATTTCTTAAGAGAGTGCTGGCAAAAAAAATTAATACTTCAAATTAAATGAAAAGTGTGTTGGGTAAATAATTTTTTAAGAAAGCTAGTCATTTGCCAGCACACTTTTAGTGCTAAGCAAAAAATTATTGGCTGAATACATGAATGAATGAATTCCTGATATTTGGGATACATAGGCTAAACCCAAAAGCCTACCTTTCTTCGGTGAGCAGAAGATGTGTTTTAAACTCAGAAAGAAGATAATAGCATTGGCACAATCATTTTTCTTCTTCAACTTCTTGGACATATATGCATTTTCAAGCTTGTTTAGGATTTGCTGGGATGCTGGATGGGATGATTAAGGCTAAGAAAGGTATGAAGGGGTGAGAAACATTAGAAAATCAAGGGAAAAGGATTTATATCTGACAAAGATCTATAAATAAGTCATCATGTTTCTCCTTAGTCATAGTTATAATAAGAAAAGTATACAGATAAGCATATCTTTGTGTAAAGGTTCTGCCAGGGAACCAAAGACAGCAGTTGTTATACATAGCAGTTAGGGAATATATCATAACTAGTTTCTTCATAGGTAAGCTATATTTCTCTGGGCCATTCATAGAAGAGAAAAGCAATTATCACATAGAAAAGAATGAAAATTTACTCAGGTTAGTGTAAACATGTCTAAGAATATAGACTTTTGGAAAGAACATTTGCAGTCAAATAGTGAATGTGTTAAAAATAAATAGGTTTATCTATTATGGCACTTAAAATGTTCTATTCTGGACACACTATTTTGGGAAAAATATTAATCAGCTGGAATCCATCAAAAGGAGGTGGACAAAGATGTTGAGAGTATGCTAAGTAACATTATATGAAGATGAACTAAAAGAATTAGAGATTTTTAACTTAGAGAAGAGACTTGAGAAGAATGGTAGGAGGGTGAGTGATAAGATTATTGTCTTCAGATTCTACCACAGAGGAAGAGAATTGGTCTTCTTGGCCTCAGAAGGCAAAAGTAAGAACAACCTATGGAAGTTTATATGGAAACAAAATAAGGAAAAAACTACCAAATTATTAGAGCTATCTAGAACTCGGGTGGGCTCCCTAATTAGGTAAGGAGTTCCCCAACACTGAAGAGTTTTAGAGATGTTAAAGAGAGGATTACTGCATCAGGTCCAGGTTTGAGAAGGCAACCACAAAAGACTCCTTTAACTCTAAGATTCAATGATACTACATATCGTCTAACATGTATGATAGTGTTCCCCTTCCTCTGTTAGCAGTGTTACTCAATGTACTTTAAAATAATAAAACTATATTTCTTTAACATATTCTTTAGACTCTTCATTGATATTTCTATGATCTTTCTTTGTTTCTTTTCCCTCCCCACTCAAATAACTTTTTTTCTCTTGAATCCCTGAAGACAGTTTAAAAAGGAGTAAAAGGCAGAGAATTAGTACCACAATGAAGAAGCAATTGTGTAAAGGTTGTGGAGGGACATTGTAGGTATAAGGGAGCAGGAAAGAAAACAGTAACAAAAAAATGAAACTTAAAGAGATGTTCAGTAACTTTTTGTGTGACTTTGGATGTATTACTTGACCCCTGTCATCCATGTCACAGAAGAAGTGAGATTACTAGATGGCTTACTCAGTGTTACATGACTAGTTCATATAAGAGGCAATGCTTGAACCGAAGCTTTCTTGACTCTGAGGCTGGTTCTCTATCCTTTTTGAGACACTGTGTTTTACTTCTTGAAACTCTGAAATTTAAAAGGTTTTAAATAAAATTTTTCAAGAAGAATCTTTATATGAATTCCCACTAAAAATGAGATGCAACTGTTGTCAGAAGATGAGAAGACATACACATACATACACATATATGTGTTTACATATACATATATATGCACACATAGATTTCTGAATGTTTGGGATATATGTACATGCATATCTATATCTATCAATTTATTAATGTATTATGTATACATATACATTCATATGTATTTCTACATGTAAATATGTATGTACAAATATATATTCATATGTGTATATTTATTTGATATACTATGGAATTTTTCTAGGGTTTTTATGTGGCATTCACTATGCTAAGTGCTAGTGCCACAAAGAAAGGCAAATGATAATCTCTGGTCTCAAAGAACTCACAGTCTAATAGTAGAGACAATATGCAAACAAGCTATGTATAAGTTAAATTGGAAATAATACCAGAGAATCATTAGATTTAAGGGGAATTACAAAAGACTTCCTATAGAAGATAGAATTTTAGGTGGGACTTGAAGGAGCCAGGAGGAGGAAAAGGACAAAAATTGTAAGCATGGGATCTTGCTAGTGAAAGTGCCTAGAGTCAAGAGTTTCTGGTTTGAGGAGCACAAACTTGGGTTGTAGTGAAAATGTAAAAGGGGTAGCCAGTGGTGACTGATAGGGGAAGTGGGGAATAAGTTTTTAGGTTGCACCTGCTATGTGCCAGACACTATGCTAAGTGCTTTAAAATTATTCTTTTTCAATCCTCACAAAAACTCTGCATTGTGGGTGCTCTTATCCCATTTTTACAACTAAGCAAACTGGGCAGAGAGAGATTGAGTGACTTCCCTGAGGCCACACAGCTAGTAAGTGTCTGAGGCTAGATTTGAACTCAGGTCTCCGGATTCAGCACCTGACTGTCTATAAGCATAGAATGAAGAATCTAATACCACAAAAGAAAGGATTTCTATGCAAGACAGGAACAAGTTTCTTCCTCCTTTAAAGAAAATAAGTAATTTCAAATGTAGCCAGATTAAAATAAACAGAAACAAATGCTTCTTGTATATCTTTGAGACCCTGAGGTGGATTCTTGAACACATTATTGAACCTTTTTCTCTTGAAATTACAGTATTAACAAAAAAAGATACACCTCAGGGGGAATCTTATAAGCCTAAATTTTCCTCTCACCATTCTAACCTTTCAGAGGAAAATCAGGTTCATCAGATAAAAAAATCCATATGCACAGAGAGATAGTAGTGAACTGTGGGAGTGAGGTCCTGCAGTTGCCCTATTCCTACTCTCTAACCCCTTTCTTATCCCAACTTGAGACATTGGGCCTCTCTTTATAAGCACAAAAAGCTGTCAGTTAAAATTTATGACCATGAGAATTTTTTGATAAAGGACCTGGCTCACCACCATATGGTCCATAAGTCCTCAGGGCATAGAATTATTTGCATATGCTAAATGTATTTTGACCTCTACCCAAGTCCTTCTAACCTTACCCTCATCTCTCATTTTACCTTTGACTCTAAGGAAATACAGGAACATTTCTTTCTTAGGGTTTCCTATATATTCTCATATCCCCTTCTTTGGCCTGTCACAACAACCTAGCTGTTAAGCTAACCTATTGTAAACGGAAAAAAGATGGAGTTTGACCATAGGGGTGAGAGGTACATTGAGTTGTGGGTTTTTTTTTCTTCCTCAGCCCCAAGGTTTCCCTCTGTCTGAAATTCTGGGTTCTCCCTCTGGCTTACTTTTTACTTTTTCAAGGTAATTAGTGAGAGGGAAGATGATAAAACTTCTCATTAACTATGGTATTTTCAAGTGTATTGCAAAGGATGCAATTAAAAATCGAAGACTTGTAAGTGGAAGGCAAAGATTTAATAAGCTCCCTTGGGGATCCAAAATTATTCCAAAACACTGAGCTTGAATCTCCCTGGGGTTTGACGTAAGACTGTAGAGCATTTCTGTGTGTAGTAGTTCCCTGTCCTTCCTTCTCTTAATTACTGGGTAAGTTCAGGCTACAACAAGAAATCTCAGTCTCCTAAGATAACAGATAAAGTATTTGAAGGGATGTCAGAGGCCTTCTAGTACAAACCTTCCATTTTACAGTTGAGGAAACCAGAGCCCAGGGAGGCTTAAGTGGGTTTAATTGACTTGGCCAAGACCAGATACGTACTGGGTCATAAGAGTTGGGATTTGAACCTAGACCCTCTGACTCCCAAACCAGTGCTTTTTCTTCTCTACCATATGTCCTTCTTCTGATCTATGTTGTCCTTAAGGATCTTGAAGAACCTACTGTCTAACCTTTCTGAGCAAGTGATCTGGGTATCTACAATTCTATGAAACACTTTTCATTAAACCTAATTCCCTGTAACAGCTATGTGGACTCATTTCTTATCATTCTGATTCCAGATGGTATAAATTATATCCATATCACAAAGGGAATGAAGAGGAATAATGAATGGATAACACCACTGACATTCATGGCTATTACAATTACAGTCGTGCCTTATTTGTTCATGCTTGATATAAATGGAAATCTTGGTTTACAAGAATATTCAGTAATTTCCTTTACTTAGTAATGTTTTCTTTTATCATAAGACTCCTTTTAACAATGCAACCCTAGTTTATTGACTTGACTTTTAATTGTATTGGGTTTATCTTTATTTACTAAAAAAAAAATTGACACATAAATTTTCATGTCTACATCCATTTTGTAAAGTTAGATTATCCAATTTTAAAATTAACACTGAATCTACCTTCATAGAATCCAAATTTTTAGGGTTGGACAAGACTTTTTCTACAATATTCAGCAAATCTATATGAAGCATCTACTTTGTCCAAGGATCATCAACTCTACCCCCATTTATTTCACTGATTAAGGAACTGACTTCTAAAGAGTTACAATGACTTGCTCAAAGTCTCTTGGGTAGTGCCAGGTCTCTGACTAGAATTGGGGTCTCCTGACTCTTAATAATGGCTTTTTCTGTTATAGCAGAAAGCATGCTACTTCTAAAGATGCCTTTACCTTGACGAAAACTTAGATGAGAGGGAATGAGTGACTTATTCAAGGTTAAATGCTTACATTGCCTCTAATAGTAAGACAACTCTGCACATAAACTCCTTAGAAACATCATTTTGCCAACTAGTGGAACAAATTTTAGAGAGGAGAGGCCTGGGGTAGGAAGAACAATTATAAAGCAATGGCAAAAGCCTCAGAAGGAGTTGTTAAAGGTCCAAGTTAGGATGGTGGGTATGTGAATTGAAAAGAAGCTGATTTGAGAATTAATATAAATGTAGGAATCATGATTGGATATGTGGGCTGAGGGATATTGTGAGTCAAAGATGAATCATAAGTGACTAAAATATGGTAATGTACTATGGAAAAAATAGGGAGTTTGAAGGAATAGGGGTGGGCAAGATATTGGGAAACCATTAAGACTTTCTGAATGAAGTAGTGGAACTATCAAAATAGTGTTGTACATAGGAAAATTAATATAGCTATGTTGTTTGGATGAGAAGAATATTTGTAGCAATTGAAAACCAATTTTAATAGTTCAAATTTATGGTAATTCCAACCTGACACGTATTAGGGGGAACATACATAAAGAAAAAATAGGTTTTTTTTAAGGAATATACTAAAGGATTGATGGCTAACTAGATATTAGGTTATGTTACTGGTGGTAGTATCAAGGAAGGGAAATGATTCAAAGTTGGCTCAGGGGCTTTGAGAATTAATGTTTAGATGTGATTGAAGCTCATTGACAGAAACAGGGAAGTAAGGAAAAGGACCTCATTTGTAGCAGGAATTGTAGAGTAAGTTGGAAGTGAATCACTTCATATAAAAGTAAGAGTGAGCATAGGGAGAAAATAAAAGCCTCCATCACATATGTGCATTGACATTATTCTTGAGTTACTACTTGTTAGTTTTATCTTTCTTTCCTTTTTTATGACATTTATCACATTCTGTTTTCTTTTTAAATATTTGTATACATGTCTGACCTTCCCTAATATATTGTATACTGATTGAGGATAGATTTTATTTCATTGAGATATAATGTGGCTAATCTCTGTGGAGCTAGGTCAAACACAATTTACTTATCTTTTGTTTCCAGTGGAGGAAGGAACTGAATAATTCCTTTTATCCAAATTATGATATTTCACTGCATGGGCAGTCTACAAAGTTCATTCATAATGTAATGCACCTTCTGCATTAAAAGATCAGAGGACTTGGAATATGATATTCTGTGAGGTAAAGAAGCTCAAATTACATCCAAGGACCATCTACCCAGCAAAATTTAGCATAATCTTTCAGGCAAGAAGACGAACATTCAATGAAATAGGGTACTTCCACACCTTCTTGATGAAAAGAACAGAACTCAATGGAAAATTTTATCATCAAATATAAGACTTGAGACAGACATAAAAAGGCAAACAGGAAAGAAAAAAAAAACATGTTATTCAATAAGGAAAAACAGTTTACATCCCTATATAGGAAGATGATACTTGTAAATTATGAAAATTGTATCTTTTTTACATTTAAAGGGATATACATAGACAGAGGGTGTGTGTATAAATGAACTGCTGTGATAACAAAAAAAACTAATTAAGGAGAAAAATGGATTGTAACGGGAGAAGAAGAAATAAAGCATAAATTATATCACATGAAGAGGAATAAAAACATATTAAAGTAGAGTCAAAGAAGGGAGAGCAGTGTTTGAACTTTACTCACATTAGATTTGGTTCCAGGAGGGAATAACACACTCAGTTAGGTATAGAAATATAACTTGCCCTACAGGCAGTAGGAGGGGAAAGGGGAAAGAAAAGGTGTGTGTGGCGGAGGGGCGGGGGTGAGGGGGGCGCTGATAGAAGAGAAGAAAGACTGAAAAGCAAAACTTTGTTGAGAAGGAAAAGGAAGAAATAAAAGGATAAATAGAGGGAAATAGGATGGAGAGAAAGACACAGAGAGTAATCATAACTGTGAATGTGAATTGATAAACTCTTCCATAAAACGGAAGCAGATAGCAGAACAGATTAAAAACTCTAATCCTACAAGATGTTGTTTACAAGAAACACATCTGAGATGGGGGATACACACAGAGTAAAGGTAACAGACTGGAGTAGAATATATTGTGCTTCAGCTGAAGTAAAAAACAATGTAGGGGTAGCAATCAGACAAAGCAAAAGCAAAAATAGATCTAATTAAAAGAGATTAGGAAGAAACTGTATCTTGCTCAAAGGCACCATACACAATGAAGTAATATAACTACTAAAGATATATGCACCAAGTGGTTTAGCCGCCAAATTCTATGAGAAGAAGTTAAGGGAGTTACAGGAAGAAATAGACAGAAAATCTATACTAGTGAGGGAACTCAACCTCCCCCTCTCTGAACTTGATAAATATAAACTCAAAATAAACCAGAAAGAAGTTAAGGAGGTGAATAGAATTTTAGAAAAAGTAGATACAGAGAAAATTGAATGGGGATAGCAAGGAATATACTTTTTTCTCAGTAGCAAATTGTACATATACAAAAATTAATAATGTACTAGGGTATAAAAACCTCACAATCCAATGAAGAAGGGCAGAAACATTAAATGCATCCTCTTCAGATCTTGAGGCAATAAAAATTATAAGTAATAGAGGATCATAGAAAGATAGTATAAAAATTAATTGAAAACTAAATAATCTAATCCTGAAGAATTAGTAAGTCAAACAATCTTAGAACCAATGAATAGTTTCATTAAACAAATTTAGCAAAGTTGCAGGATTTAAAATAAATCCATACAAATCATCGGCATTTCTAACAAAATTCAACAGCAAGAGAAATTCCATTTAAAGCTACTGAAGTCAGCAGAGGCAGGCCCAGAAGGGGCCTAATCAACTTGGAGGGCAAGTCTTCCCACCAACCACAAGGGCCACTACCAGGCCTATGACCAAAGGGCTGGGACTGGAAAGAGCAAGGTAAGAAGCAAATACAGGGGCCCCTGTCCTGGACAGCAAATACTCCTGGGGCAACCAATTCATAGCCCAGAAATTTTTTTTTAAAAAGCCCCTATCAGGACCTCCATGGACCAGGATAACAGAGTGAACCTCACCTGCTGCAAACCTTCCCCCACCTCTGACCCTGAAAACATAGTAACTCTTGCCCCAGGGCAAAAGCCTCTAGAGTAAAGGCTTGGGATCCCTAGAGGAAGGGCGTGGCTAGGGCCCTGCCGCAAAATGGGTAGAAAGCAGACTACAAAGACAAAGACTTTGAAGTCCTACTATCCTCAGAGGGAGGAACCAAACTCAGAGGGAGACAATGTGGAATCCACACCCACAGCTGAAACATCAATAGGGAATGAGTCCCAAGCACAGAAGGCTCTCTTAGATGAGATCAAAAGAAACTTTGAAAACTGAATGAGAGAGATAGAAGACAAGATGAATAGTTCTCTCAAAACCAAAATAGCAGAATTAGAAAAACCTTATAGTGAAGAAAACATCTCTCTAAAAAGAAAAGTGTATGATAGGGAAAAGGAGCTCCAAAAATTAACCAAGGAAAATGATTTGCTAAAAACTAGAATCAACCAAATTGAAACAAATAACTCTATGAGGAACCAAGAATTAGTCAAACAAAACAACAAGAATGAAAAATTAGAAAAAGAGGTAAAATACCTCAAAGAAAAAATAACTGACCTGGAAAACAGATCCAGAAGAGATAAAATGAGAATCATAGGCCTACCACAAAATCATGATGAAAAAATGAGCCTGGACAACATTCTCCAAGAGCTCATTAAGGAAAACTGTCCTAAGATACTAGAACCTCAGGGTAAAATAGAAATCAAGAGAATCCACCATCTGCTGAAAGAGATCCCAAACTGAAAAGTCCTCGAAATTTTGTGGCCAAACTCCTGAACTACCAGATAAAAGAGAAAATACTACAAGTGGCCAGAAAGAAACAATTCAAATATTGAGGGTCCACAGTGAGGATCACACAGGATTTGGCAGCCTCTATACAGAAAGATCAGAGGCAGTGGAGATGACAATTTTACCTAAATTAAATTATATATTTAGTGCCATACCAATTAATTTACCAAAAAATTACTTTATAGACCTAGAAAAAAATAGCAACAAAATTCATTTGGAAGAATAAACGGTCCAGAATATCAAGGGAATTAATGAAAAGAAATGTTAGGGAAGGTGGAATAGCTATACCAGATTTCAATGTATATTATAAAGCAGCAGTCATCAAAACTACTTGGTACTGGCTGAGGAATAGAGGAGTGGATCAATGGAATAGATTAGGCACACGAGATTCAGAAGTCAACGACTATAGTAATCTATTGTTTGATAAACCCCCAGGCCCTGGTTTTTGTGATAAGACCTCACTATTTGACAAAAACTGCTGGGAAAACTGGAAATAGTATGGCAGAAACTGGGCATAGAACATTATCTAACACCATATACCAAAATCAAGTCTAAATGGGTGCATGATCTAGGTATAAAGGTTGATTGTGTAAACAGTCTTGTAAAATAAGGAATAGTTTACCTGTCAGACTTGTGGAGAGGGAAAGACTTTATGACTAAACAAGAATTAGAGAATATTATAAAATGAAAAATGGATAATTTTGACTACATGAAATTGAAAAGCTTCTGTACAAACAAAGCCAATGTAATCAAGATTAAGAGGGAGGTGGGAAATTGGGAAAGAATCTTTACAACCTATGTCTCTGACAAAGGACTCCTTTATAAAATATACAGAGAATTGAGTCAAATTTATAAGAATACACGTCATTCCCCAATTGATAAATGGTCAAAGGATATGAACAGGCAATTTTCAGAGAAAGAAATTAAAGATATCTATAAGCACATGAAGAAATGCTCTAAATCATTGATTTAGAGAAATGCAAATGAAAACAACTCTGAGGTACCACATCTCACCAGTCAGATTGGCTAAGATGACAAAACAGGAAAAATGGCAAATGCTGGAGAGGATGTGGCAAATTGGAACACTAATGCATTGCTGGTGGAGTTGTAAACTGATCCAGCCTTTCTGGAAAGCAATCTGGAATTATGCCCAAAGGGCTATAAATACTTTCATACCCTTTGATCCAGCAATACCACTCCTAGGGTTATATCCCAAAGAGATCATAGAAATGAGAGAAAAACCCGTATGTACAAAAATGTTTATAGCAGCTCTTTTTGTGGTAGCAAAGAATTGGAAATTAAGGGGGTGCCTATCAATTGGGGAATGGCTGAACCAGTTGTGGTATATGCATGTTATGAAATACTATTGTGCTATAAGAAACGAGGAGCAGACGGTCTTCATATTTACCTGGAGAGGCTTATACAAACTGATGCTGAGTGAGAAGATTAGAACCAAGAGAAATTTGTACACAATTACAGACACAACGTATGTGTGACGACCAGCTTTGATAGACTGGACTCTTTTCAGCAATACAGTGATATAAGTCAATCCCAAAAGACTCATGATGGAGAGAAATATGTGCATCCAGAGAAAGAACTAGAGAGAACTGAGTTTATATCCAGGTGGAAGCAAAATACCTGATCTTTTTCCTTCTCTTGTTTGGTTTTATGTCTTCTTTACCATGTTTCATTCCATATGATACAATCCAATTTCATAATCTGACTAATGTATAATGTGAAAGTATTTACAGATCCTATACTTTATATATGCCACCATGGGGGGGCGGGGGAGAAGGGGACAAAATGTGAAACTCAAGGAATTGTGGAATTGAATCCTGTAAACTAAAAGGAAACAAACTAATTAAAAAATAAAAAAGTAAAAAAAGTTACTGAAGTTATTATAGAACATTTGAGAGTCTACCTGCTAACACAAACCCAGGAACTACATGAACACAATTGCATAACACTTTCCACACAAATAAAGTCAGATCTAAATAATAGGAAAAACATCAGTTGCTCATAGTTAGGCCAAGGTAATATAATAAAAATAACAGTTCTACCAAAATTACTTATTCAGTGCCATAGCAATCAAACTACAAAAAAAAGTATTTTATAGACTTAGAAAAAATAATTACGAAATTCATCTGGAAGAACAAAAGGTCCAGAATATCAAGGGAATTGATGAAAAGAAATGGTAGGGAAGGTGACCCAGCCATACTAGTTCTTAAATTGTATTATAAAGCAGCAATTATCAAAACTACTTGGTGCTGGATAAGAAATAGAGGGGTAGATCAGTAGGAAAGGTTAGGTACACAAGACACAGTAGTCAATGACTATAGTAATCTACCATTTGATAAAACCCAAAGACCCCAGTGATGCCTACCCCAAAGGGGCATAGGCCAAACATGAGAATATGGAAATGAAATGAGGATGAGAGCCAGGTGGGAACAATCAGGGTAGTCCACTTATTTTTCCTGTGATTAGGGCCTTTATAACAAAGGTGGTTTACATCCATTTTTCTCATGGAAAAAGGATTAACTAGCTTGTACTTAATTATGAGTGGCTGTGCAATCTTTGGTGGCCACTTCTCAGTAATCACTCCCGTTTTCCCTGCTAGTTACAGAAAAATGGTGAGTCAACACCCTGAGCCATAATTAGCCCACATGGGGAGTGAGGTCTAGGGTAATCCTGAATTACCCTCTACCGGTGACTGGACTGGCTCACATTGGCCCTCAATACCTGAGCTTCTGGGATAAGAACTCACTATTTGACAAAAACTTCTGGGAAAAATGGAAAATAGTATGGCAGAAACTGGGTATACAACATCTGACACCATATACCAAAGTAAAGTCTGAATGGTCACATGATTTAGATATAAAGGTTGAAACTATAAGCAAATTAAGGCAGCAAGGAATAGTTTACCTTTCAGATTTATGGTGAATGGAGGAATTTATGACCAAAACAAGAAATAGATAACATTATGAAATGCCAAGTGGATAATTTTGATTACATTAAATTGAAAAGTTTTTGCACAAAGTCAATGCAACCAAGATTAGGATGGAAGCAGAAAACTCTGATAAAGGCCTCATTTATGAAATATATAGAGAACTGAGTCAAATTAATAAGAATAAAAATCATTCCCCAACTGATAAATGGCCAAAGGATATGAACAAGCAATTTTCAGAGGAAGTAATTAAAGCTATCTATACTCATATGAAAAAGTGCTCTAAATCACTATTGATTAGGGAAATGCAAATCAAAACAACTCTAAAGTACCACATCATACCTATCAGATAGGCTGATATTACAGGATAGGAAAATTACAAATGTTGGAGAAGATGTAGGAAAATCAGAACACTGAATCATTGTTGGTAGAGTTGTGAATTGATCCAACCATTCTGGACAGCAATTTTGAACTATGCACAAAGGGCTTAAAAAGGTGCACAACCTTCGACCCAGCAATACTATTTCAAGGGCTGCATCTCAAAGAGATCATAAGAATGGAAAAAGAACCGATAGATGCAAGACTGTTTATGGCACCTCTTTTTGTGGTGGCCATGAACTGGAGGTTGAAGGGATACCCATTTATTGGGGAATGACTGAAAAAATTGTGGTATATTAATGTAATGTAATGTTGTTGTGCTATGGGAAATGAACAGGCTAACTTCAGAAAAACCTGGAAAAACTCATATGAACTGATGCTGAGTGAAGTAAGCAGAACCAGGAGAACTTTGTACGTAGTAACAACTAGTTACATTGTGTGATTTCAGACTTCGATTGACTTAGCCCTTCTCAGAAATACAAGGAGCTAAAACAATTCTAAAGGATTCATGATGGAAAATGCCATCCACATCCAAAGAAAGAAATATGGAGCCTGAATGCAGAACAAACCAGATGAGTTTCTTTTTTTCTTTTGTTTTGTTTTTGTCTTTCTCACAGTTCCTCCCATACGTTCTTCTTCTTCTACACAACATGACTAATGTGAAAATATGTTTAATAGGATTATGTATATAGAACCTATATCATATTGCATGCCATCTTGGGGAGAGGGAAGCTGGAGGGGGAGAAAATTTAAAACTTGTGGAAGTGAATGTTGAAAACTAAAAATAAATAAATTAACTTAAATTTTTTAAAAAAGAATCATCTGGAACTTACTACCCAATAAAATAGCCAGATCTTTTTCACAATTGCTACATATCTACATCTCCCCTAACTGATACTTGAAAGTGTGAATATGTTTGTACTTAAGTAGAAGACTTTATGGAATTTTATCTTATATTCAGACCAGTGCTCTAGCCTATCAAAATCATTTTGCATTCTGATTGTCAGTCACTCTATTAACTATCCCTACAGTTTTGTGACATCTTCAGATTTTATAAACACAACATCCAAATCAGTGATTAAAAGCATTAATTAGCTCTACTATAACCCCAGTTCCAAAGCCCATTGGGGGTGGGGCATCTCTCCTCTTTGGTGGAGATAATTTGGTGCAATAATTCTTATGATAATTATTCAGTCAACCCTTAAAGATTTCATTGTTACAATCAGTGTTAGTGGGTATAATTGCCTGCTACTTACCACATGGTCTGATATAGTATGAATTCCTCTCCACAATAATGAGATAAAATCTGGACTGAAAATACCCAGGAGATGTCATGTCCAAGATTCACCTAAAGCTTCCCAAGGGGGTGAATGGTATCCCCTAGGTGGTACATTAAATATAAAATGCTGCTCACTCACAACTACAGGGTTAGAGAAGAAACCTACAAAGAAAGGAAAGGCCAACAGCACCTAGAAGAGAACCAGCTTCTTTGGGAAGCTACTAAGAGGTGATCTGCAGGCCCCCTAGGCACACTGGCTCTCTCTGAATGGGAAACTCAACTCAGCATCCATGACTGACATTCAAATGACTCAAATTTGTCATTCTCAACACTGAGAGTGAGACAGAAAGACGAAAGAATAGCAAAATATTAGGGACAACTCATACAATCCAGGTAACCCTATCTTCTTTTCCTTCAAAGCACTTTGACAATAGAACAAGGTCATTATATTAGCACCCAATGAATTATCATTTTTCAGGGGTGATCAAGCATACTCTAAATTGTCCATCAAAAGCCAAAAAAAGTGCTAGAATTTAGTTTGACTAATATTCAGTGCCTATTATGTGAAAAGGGTCACTTCCAGGCACTGGAAGGGGAAAAAATTGTGATCCCTTCTACCATAGAATTCACAGGTCAACAGAAGGATCACACACACAGAGACACAGACAAACATACACACACATAATTATGACAACATATATGCTAAGTGCACCAGAGAAGGACAAAACAAAATTCAAAGTAAAGTCCAAAAGGGAAGCTTATTTCCAAGGGGAAATGTTGGCAGATGATAGAGTAAAGTAAAGAATTCTTGTTCATGGAGCAGGTAATATTTGAATTGTTACAATGATTTTATAGGAAGACTTAAAATTCACAGTTAGAGCAAAACTATTCTAGGAACTGGGGAAAGGGTAAGGAAATACCTAAAGGCAGTATAAGGGGATGCAATAATTCAGTTGTCATTATCAGACAGGGGACCATGGAGTCAAAGTGGCCAAACCAAATACTGGTGACCCACTTCATTCTGGAGGGGTTGGCAAAAACATCAGAGCACCCCATAGTTTTCTTCTCCCTCTTCTTCCTCATCTACACCATCACTGTGGTGGGGAACTTTTTAATCCTGGTGACAGTGGGCTTGGATCCTCATCTTCGCTCTCCCATGTACCACTTTCTGGGCCACCTGTCCTTCCTAGATGCATGTCTGTCCACAGTGACTGTACCCAAGGTCCTGGCAGGGCTCTTAACTCCAGAAGGAAAGGTGATATCCTTTGGGGGTTGTGCTATACAGCTGTATTGCTTCCACTTCCTGGCCAGTACTGAATGTTTCCTCTATACTGTTATGGCTTATGACCGATATTTGGCCATCAGTCAGCCATTGCGATATCCAGTTGTCATGAGTCAGAGGGTGTGTGCGGGGTTAGCAGGGGCTACTTGGGCCACTGGTGCGATACACTCTGCTATCCACACCTCCCTCACCTTCCACCTCCCCTATTGTGGGCCTTCCCACATTGCCTACTTCTTCTGTGACATCCCCCCTGTCCTGAAGCTGGCTTGTACAGAGACTGCCCTCAATGAGCTGGTCATGTTGGCTAACATCGGCATTGTTGCTGCAGGCTGCCTATTACTCATCATCATCTCCTATGTCTTCATTGTGGCATCTGTGCTAAGGATTCGTACTGCAGATGGACGCCGCCGTGCCTTTTCTACCTGCACAGCACACCTTACAGTGGTATTCCTCTACTATATGCCACCCATTTGTATCTACATTCAGCCACGCTCCAGTGGAGCAGGGATAGGAGCCCCAGCTGTTTGCTACACAATTGTCACCCCCATGCTCAACCCCTTCATTTACACCTTGAGGAATAAGGAAGTGAAACGGGCTCTGAGAAGACTTCTGTGCCATGGGCCTAGAGACTCACCTGCTGTTACTCCACCCCCATGATATGTACTATAACCCATTTCCATGACCCTTCTAATATAGCACTTGCCCAGTGATATGGTGAGATGGAAATGACATCAAGAAGAGAGTGAGCAGATCTGCTCCAATCCCAACTATGACAAATTCAATTTATATTTCTAGGTTAATTTCTATTACATGTAAAATGCGGTGTTTGGAGTAGATGCTCTCTAGAATCTCTCCCTCCTTGTTATCCCATGCTTCTATAGAACAGGGGTAGGGGACCTGCTCTAGACTCCCAACAAGGATAGAGAAGTTAGTAATAATCTCGTGCCTTTGCAGATAGAACCTTCTTTGGCATCAGGATTTCTGGAGCTTAGAGCATTACTTAACCTTTGTAAGGTGACTAGGTGATGAAGTTCCATGACAAAAGCAAGTTCTGCTCATGGGACTTGGCAATATATCAGTGTTGGAACTAATAGACTCGTATAGAGATACTGTCTCCACTTAGAAATAGTCACTTTGGTAGACTCAAAATATTTTTAGTCAGTGGATCTGGGTTTTACTATATACTTAGAAATATCCCTTCTCTTTGGGCCTTATTTTTTATCATCTTTAAAATGAGAATTCTGGAAAATATTGCTGATCTCTAAGGCTCCTTCCAACTCTAAATTTTGTGCCTTCACAAGACCCTTCCATCAGCCCTTCATTTGAAACTATAGCAGTCATCAGAGACCATGAGTTACGATGAATGAGCCTAGGAGAAAGGTGAAATTATTGTTAGGAAAAAAGTTGCCTCCAAAGCTGAGTTAGAAGCTAGGAATATTTCTCAACATTTTTTTTCTGCTACTCATTCTCCTCTACTTGGATTCAGAATACATAATAGAATAATAAAGGACAAATAGAATGTGAGCCTGACCCTGCTCCAGCAACTTTTTGTAGAAATGTGAAAAGCAACAGCAATTAACATTCAGCCAGCTAATTCTTCCAGATAATTATCTTTCTCCTCTGGTGTTGAAAAAAGTGAACAGCTAAAATCAACTTTTCCTTGAGCTTGCAGATGTCCCTATACCAGGTATACTTCTTAAATCTGAAATAATAGGTCTGCCATCCATTAGGAGACTACAGGGATTTTTTTTTTTTTTGCTTGGTAAGGGTAAGAGATGATATGGCAAAATTGATTGGAAACTGGCCTCAGAGGAGAGAAACTTGCATTCAAGACTTACTTTTACCACATACAGACTGTGGGTCCTTAGGCAAGTTACTTAACCTCTCAGTGCCTCCCAGGCAAATCTTCAAGACTCTAAGTTGATTATCTGCATTAGTGAAGAAATTTATTACTGAGAGTTTCCTATATAGAAGAAATTCAATGAGACAGACAGACAGACACAGAGAGAGAGAGAGAGAGAGAGAGAGAGAGAGAGAGAGAAAGAGAGAGAGAGACCTACTACTAATCTAGGGAAATAAGCATCAGAGCTACAACACAAACACAAGTCTTTCCTAAATTCATATCCTATGCTCTCTTCATGACACTATGCTGATTCTCAAGAAGGAAACTCACCTTAAGAAAATTAAGGAATTGGATTTCTTCATTAAGGAAGATGAAGATAATCAACTTATATCCACAGCATCTTATCTTCTTTAAAATGTAAGGTATTAATAATAATTTTTTTTCAATATGGAAGGGGAAAAAAGAAAGTTGCAAAAGAAAGGAATGTAATCCATAATGGAAAAAAACAAAAAAGTAAAATTTGGGGTAAAAAAATTTTCCAGTAAAAAAATTATTTCCAGGCTAGAGTTTGGGAAAACATTAGAAAACAGAAATGCAGGTGTCAGTGTACTCGTTTCAAATCTCAGTCTATCAAGATTATTGAAAGTTCTCTGAAGTGGAGGAAGAGGTGATTGGCAAAATACGAACCCCAAAATATGCATGCGCAAATGACTACATACATAGGAGAAATAGCTAACTATAGGATTGACTTAACTAGAACTGAAAATAGCTACTTTTTCCCCACCTTCCACTGTTACAATTTTCCTCCTCTTATGAAATTGTCTTCCTATCTCTCATTTTCTTACTGAACTTTATAGTTTGCAAAATACTTTTCCCAAATCAATTCAGGAGAAAAAAAGAGACAAGAGAACCATAAATTGTTGCTCTTCCCTCTTTCATTTGGTTTTCTTTCTTTCCTTTATACTTATCTAGACAACCTTTCCACCCAATAGGAATCCCTTGCCCTTATGCACCATAGCCATTGCTCTCTCTACGTGTACTCCTTAAATGATACATCCAGATATGTTCATTATTTCCCCCCTTTTCCCTTCTGGCTTCATCCTATATGGACCCTCCATAAAGCTTAAATTATGACTTTATCATTCATTTTTTCAATTAAGCAAATGTTGCCTTGTATTATAATTTAAATATTTAGTATGTGTGTGCCTTGTCTCATTAACTAGGTCATAAGTTCATTGATACCAGAAACTATATGATATATTTCTCTTGTGTACCTTGAAGTACCTGTCACAGAATAGATTAACTACAATGCTCAATAGGAGTGTGCTGGAACCAGCTACAACCAGCTTGTGGGAGTATATTGTGAAATTTTCAGTATGAACATTTACATTCCTGAAATTAGCCAGTAGTACAAATCAGGTTTGTTTTTTTTATTTCTTAAGAAAGTGCTGGCAAAAAATAATAGCAATTCAAATTAAATTAAAAGTGTATCGTGTGTATAATTTTTTTTCAGAAAGCTAGTCATTTGCCAGAACACTTTTAGTGCTCAGCAAAAAATTATTGGTTGAATACATGAATGAATGAATTCCTGACATTTGGGACACATAGGTTAAACCCATAAACCGAGCTTTTTTCTGTGAGCAGAAGATGTGTTGTAAACTCAGAAAGAAGAGGATAGCATTGGAACCATCACTTTTCTTCTTCAACTTCTTGGACATATTTGTTTTTAGAAGCTTGTTTAGGATTTGCTGGGATGATGGATGTGATGATTAAGGCTAAGAACGGAATGGAAAGGTGAGAAACACCAGAAAATCAAGGAAAGAGTATTTATATTAGGACAAAGATATATAAATAGTTCAACACGTTTCTTCATAGTCATAGTTATAATAAGAATAATAAGAAAAGGGCACAGATAAGCATATCTTTGTGTAAAGGGCCTGCCAGGGAACCAAAGACAGCAGTTGTTAGACATAGCAGTTAGGGAATCTATCATAACTAGTTTCTTTATGGGTAAGCCCTATTTCCATGGGCCATTCATAGGAGAGAAAAGTAATTATCACATAAAAAAATGAAAATTTACTCAGGTTTGTGTAACTATGTCTAGGAACATAAACTTTCAGTAAGAACTTTTGCAATCAAATAGTGAATGTATTAAAACAAATAGGTTTATCTATTACAGCACTTAAAATGTTCAGTTCTAGACACTCTATTTTAGGAAAAATATTGACCAGCTGGAGTCCATCAAGAGGAGGTGGACAAAAATGTTGAGAGTATGCTAAGTAACTTTATATGAAGATGAATTAAAAGAATTAAAGATTTTTGACTTAGAGAAGAGACTTGAGAAGGATAACGGGAGGGTGAGTGATAAGATTATTTTCTTCAGATTCTACCACAGAGGAAAAGAATTGGCCTCAGAAGGTGAAACTAAGAACCAGTTTATATTGAAACAAAATAAGGGAAAACTACCTAATTATTGGAGCTATCTAGACCTGGGATGGGCTCCCTAATTAGGTAAGGAGTTCCCCAACACTGAAGATTTTTAGAGACGCTAAAGAGAGGATTACTCATCAAGTCCAGGTTTGAGTAGGCAACCACTAAAGACTCCTTGAACTCTAAGATTCAATGATTCTACATATCCTCTAACAAATATGATAGTGTTCCCCTTCTTCTGTTAGCAGTGTTACTCAATGTACTTGAAAATAATAAAACTATATTTCTTTAACATATTCTTTAGACTCTTCATTGATATTTCTATAATCTTTCTTTGTTTCTTCTCCCTCCCCACTCAAATAACTTTTTCCTCTTCAATCCTTGAAGACAGTTTAAAAAGGAGTAAAAAGGCAGAGAATTAGTCCCACAATGAAGAAGCAATTTTGTAAAAGTTGTGGAGGCACATAGTAGGTATAAGGGAGCAGGAAAGAAAACAGTAACATAAAACAATGAAACTTAAAATGATGTAAGTAAATAGACTTTGTGTGACTTTGGGTGTATTACTTAACCCCTATTATCCACAGGAATTTCATTTAGAGAATTGGCAGAGAGAACTCACTAGATAATTTTTAAGTCTCCCTAAAACATGTTGGAAAGGGGAGAGAAGGAGAAGAAGAAAAGCAAAAGAAACGTAAGTAAGGTAAAAGCCCAAAGGGAAGGAAGTACATCAAAATAAAGAAAGATGGCAAAGTATGTACATAGCAAGAGTAGTGGGGATGGGAGAAAAATGTATGGAAGGGAAAAAGTGGAAGGAGTAAAAGAGGCACCCTATGAAGAAGAATATGGAAAGGCCCAAAGGCCATACTCATAAAAGAAATGTGTTACTTCATGTTTCAAACTTCAATGCTTTAGAATATTTTCAATTTCATTGCTATAGGCTGTGCGGTCTACCTACCTACAACAGACCTCAAACAAACCCTACACAAAAAGTCTATTGTTTGGGGGGGGGGGGGGCAGGTAGCACAGCGAGTAAGAGCACCGGCCCCAGTGTCGGGATGACCTGGGGATCGAATCTGGGCTCAGATACTTAGGACCACACCCAGAAATAACTGGCCGTGTAACCTTGAGCAAGTTGCTTAACCCCAATTGCTTAAAAAAAATAAGTCTATTGTTCAAACTATGTCATGAAGTTGGAAGGACACCCTATAGCACTTAGCCATCACCATATTCATCTTAGACACAGGACTAATGGATTATTAGCAAATAAAAAAATATTTAGCAAATGGACATTGAACTGGACCTGTTGAATAGGAAGAGGAAGGAAAAATAGATTGCCATTGAGAAATTGCATTTTAATGTCTTGAAGCTTCTCCCTCAAATGAAAGCCTATGTTTTAAACATTTATACACCCCAGTAATGCTATATGACTGCCAATCATGGGACTTTACAGTCTCCAAAGAACTGAAGTAGAGAATCACCCAAGGGCAATGAGGAAGTGAGATTGCTAGATGACTTGCTCAGGGTTACATGGCTAGGTCATATCATAAGCAACACTTGAACCCAAACTTTCTTGACTCAGAGGCCAGTTCTCTATCCTTTTTGTGACATTGTGTCTTCCTTCGTGAAACTCTGAAATTTAAAATTGTTAAAATACAATTCTTCAAGAAGAATATTCATATGAATTTCCACTAAAAATGAGGAGATGAAACAGTTGTCAGAAGATGGGAAGACATACATACATACTCACACACACAGAGCTATCGGAATGTTTGGGATAGATGTACACATATCTATATCTATTCATTAATGTAGTTTATATATACATATATACATTCATATATAGTTCTTTATACATATGAATGTGCATGTACAAATGTATATATATTCATATATGTGTACATTTATTAAATAAACTATATGTCATTTTTCTATGGTTTTTATGTGCCAGTCACTGTCCTAAGTGCTAGTGATACAAACAAAAGGCAAAAGATAGTCTCTGGTCTGAAAGAACTCACAGTCTAATAAGAGAGACAATATGCGCCAACTGGGGTTGCAGTGAAAATGTAAAATGGGTAGCCAGTAGTGACTGATAGGGGAGGTGGGGAATAAGTTTTTAGATTGCATCTACTATGTGCCAGACACTGTACTAAGTGCTTTAAAAATATTATTTTTTGATCCTCAGAGAAACTTTGCAATGTAGGTGCTATTATCCCATTTTTACAGTTAAGGAAACTGGGGCAGAGAGAGATTGAGTGACTTCCCTGAGGCCACACAGCTAGTAAGCGTCTGAGGCCAGATTTGAACTCAGGTCTGCTGACTTAGCACTTGACTGTTTCTAGGGATAGAATGAAGAATCTGATACCACAAAAGAAAGGATTTCTATGGAGGAAAGGAACAAATTTGTTCCTATTAAAAAAAGGTGGGGGATTTCAAATGTACCCAAATTAGAATAAACAGAAACCAAGCCTTCTTGTCTTTGAGATCCTGAGGTGGATTCTTGAACACATCATTGAGTCTTCTTCACTTAAAATTACAGTATTAAGGAAAAAAAGAGACCTCAGATGGAATCCTATAAGCCTAAATTTTCCTCTCACCATCCAAAGCTCTCAGAGCAAAATCAGGTTCATCAGATAAAAATCCAGATGCACTGAGAGGTAGTAGTGAATGGTGGGAGTGAGGTCCTGCAGTTGCCCTATTCCTGCTTTACCACGCTTTTCTTATCCCAACTTGAGGTATTGAGCCTCTCTTGATAAGCACAAAATATTGTCAGTCAAAATTTATGGCCATGCGACTTTTTGATAAAGGGACTTGGCTCACCACTACACGATCCATAAGCTCTCAGAGCATAGAATTATTTGCATATGTTAAATGTACTTTGACCCCTCCCCAAGGTCTTCTAACTTTACCGTCATCACCTACTTTACTTTTGACTCTAAGGGAATCCAAGTACATCTCTTTCTTAGTGTTTCCTATAAATTCTTATATCTCCTTCTTTAGTCTATCACAATCACTTAGCTGGTACTCCAACCTATGGTACCCAGAGAAAAGCTGAGTTTGACCATAGGGGTGAGAGGTATATTAAGTTGCAGGTTTGGGTTTTTTTGGTCTTCTTCAGTCACAAGGTTTCCCTCTGTCTGGAATTCTCTCTCTCTGCCTTATTTTTTACTTTTCAAAGTAATTAGTGAAAGGGAAGATAACAAAACTCTCCTCATTAACTATGGTATTTTCAAGTGTATTGCAAAGAATGCAATTAAGAATTGAATACTTGTAAGTTGAAGGCAAAGATTTAATAAGTTCCTTTGGGGATCCAAAGTTATTGCAAAGCACTGAGCTTGAATCTCCCTGGGGTTTGGCATAAGAATATAGAATGTTTCTATGTATAGTTGTGCCCCGTCTTTCTTTCTCTCAATTACTGGGTAAGTTCAAGCTACAACAAGAAATCTCAGTCTCCTAAGATCATAGATCAAGAATTTGAAAGGATGTCAGAAGCCATCTATTACAAACCCTTCATTTTCCAGTTGAGGAAACCAGAGCCCAGGGAAGCATAAGTGGATTTAATTGACTTCGCCAAGATCAGAAATGTACTGGGTCATAATAGTTGAAATTTGAACACAGACCCTATTACTCTAAAACCAGTGCTTTTTCTTCTGTACCATATGTCCTTCTTCTGATCTATGTCGTCTTTCAAGATCACCAAGAACCTACTATCTTAACCTTCCTGAGCAAGTGATCTTGGTGTCTACAATTCCATGAAACACTTTCCGTTAAACCTAATTCCCTTTAACAGCTATGTGGACTAATTTCTTATTATTCTGATTCCAGATGGTATAAATAATATCCATATCACAAAGGAAAGAAAGAGGAAGAATGGATGGGTAACACCACTGACATTCGTAGTTATTACAATTACAGTCATGTCTTATTTGTTTAAGCTTGATATAAATGGAAATCTGGACTTACACAAATATTTAGTAATTCCCTTTACTTAGTAATGTTTTCTGTTATTATAAGACATCTTTTAAAAATTGAATCCCTAAGATCATTGATTTGACCTTTAAACTGAACTGAGTTAATCTTTATTTACCAAAAAATTTGGGGGATCAGGGAGTGGAGCCAAGATGTTGGAGTAGAAGCAGGAAAGCCCATGAGCTCCCACCTCAACCACCTCCAATATAAGTAAAATATGACTCTAAACAAATTTTAGAGCTACAGAACACACAAAGTGACAGAGAAACAAACCTGCCGAAGGCAGACTGGCAGGCCAATAGGAAGGGTCTATCTCACCACAAAATCCCATGTGAGCTCAGTCACTCCCAGGGTAGCCCCAACCAGCAGCCCAGACAAGCCACATTAGATTTCAGGAGAGTGAATCACCAGCAGCTGTGGCAGTTTACAAACTTCTCAACTCATAAAAGCCAAAGAGAAAGTAAAAGGTCAGTGGCAAACTCTGCTGAAATGAAGTGAGAAAAGAGTGCAGTCCAGACACCTACCACAAGGGCAAGAGGTGGCAGAGGTGAATGGCTGCAGCTGCTGCCCTGTATGGCTGCTTCAGAGCTCCTGGCCTGCATATTGTAGGGGGACCAAGCATCCAGTCTGAGGGGTAATCACTCTTGCTTTAACCTGCTTGGATCTGGAACATTGTCTGGGGTGGAGGTCATGGGGTGCGTGACCAGTGTGCCAGAGTGTGTGGAGGCTTCAGAGAGAGCAGCCAACTAATACCTCTGGCAGCTGAGAAAACCCCAGCAATTTGGGACAAAACTCCCCCCTCTGGTAGCACAGTTCTGCTGTGGCATAAAGATAAAAAATCAAGTAATTGAGTGGCAACATGAGTGAGCAAAGGAAGCAAAGCAAGCAAAGCAATCTGATTTTACACTATTACTTTGGGGACAAAAATGATCAAAGCATGGAACAAGAAGAAGACAGTAAAGTCAGAACTCCTGCACCAAAAGCTTCCATCAAAAGAATAAGCTGCTTACAGGGCATAGAGGAGCTTAAGAATGATTTTGAAAACCAAATAAGAGTAGTGGAGGAAAAATTGAGAAAAGAAATGAGAATGATGAAAGAAAATTATGAAATGAGAGTCAACAACCTGACTGAAGAAAATAATACCTTAAAAACATACTAACTAGGGTCTTTTGGATTCCATCTCATGGTGGTGAAGGTACAACTTCTTTCGGTCATCCTAAATCCGGGTTCATCAGACACCGGAAGCCACCCTGCAGCATCTAGGCCAAATTTCCAACTTCATCACAGCCATGCCACCCAAGTTTGACCCAAATGAAATTAAAGTTGTGTTCTTAGGGTGCACTGGTGGTGAAGTTGGTGCCACATCAGCTCTGGCCCCAAAAATTGGTCCCTTGGTTTGTCTCCCAAAAAGGTTGGTGATGACATTGCCAAGGCAACCAGTGACTGGAAAAGGGCTAAGGATCACAACGAAGCTTACCATTCAGAACAGACAGGCTCAGATTGAAGTTGTACCTTCTGCCTCAGCCTTGATCATTAAAGCCCTAATGGAACCTCCTTGGGACAGAAAGAAGCAGAAAAATATTAAACACAATGGAAACATCAGTCTTGATGAGATCGTCAGCATTACTCGACAGATGAGGCACTGGTCCTTGGCAAGAGATCTCTCTGGAACTAATAAAGAGATAGATGGGACAGCCCAGTCTGTGAGCTGCAACATTGATGGCCGACATCCTCATGATGTCATTGATGACGTCAATAGTGGTGCTGTTGAATGCCCAGCAAGTTAAAAGCTACAAAGGAGACTATTGCAATAAATTTAACATTTGACAACAACAACAACAAAATAGACTATATCAAATGGCAAAAGAGGCTCAAAAAGCCAAATGAGGAGAATACCTTAAAACGCCAAATTTTCCAGATGGAAAAAGAATCTCAAAAGCTCATTGAGGAGAATCATTCCTTCAGAATTAGATTAGAGAAAATGGAAGCTAATGACTTTATGAGAAATCAAGATACCATTTAACAGATCCAAATAAATGAAAAAATAGAAGGCAATGTGAAATATCTCATTGGAAAAACCACTGACCTGGAAAAGAGATCCAGGAGAGATCATTTAAAAATTATTGGACTACCTGAAAGTCATGATCAAAAGAAGAAACTAGAAATCATCCTTCAAGAAATTGTCAAGGAAAATTGCCCTGATGTTTTAGAACCAGAGGGCAAAATAGAGGTTGAAAGAATCCAATGATCACCTCCTAAAAAAAAAATCCCAAAAAGAAACCTCATAAGAATATTATAGCTAGGTTCTGGAGTTCCCAGATCAAGGAGAAAATATTACAAGCAGCCAGAAAGAAACAATTTGATTACTGTGGAAACACAATCAGGATAACACAGGATCTGGCAGCTTCTACACTGAGGGATCAAAGGGCTTGGGATATGATATCCTGGAGGTCAAAGGAGCTGGGATTAAAACCAAGAATCACCTACACAGCAAAACTGAGCATCATGTTTCAGGGGAACATATGGTCATTCAATGGAATAGAGGACTTTCAAGCATTCTTGATGAAAAAAACCAAAGCTGAATAGAAAATTTCACATCCAGGTACAAGAAGCAAAAGAAGCATGAGAAGGTAAACAGGGAAAAGAAATCATAAGGAATTTATCAAAGTTGAACTACTTACATTCCGACATGGAAAAATGATAATTGTAACTTATGAAACCTTTCTCAGTATGAGAATAGTTGAAAGGAATACAAATGTGTGTGTGTATATATATACATATATATATATATATATATATATATATATATATATAGGAGGGTATATGGGTGTATGAAGACATATGTGAGTTTGTGTATATATGTGTACAGGTATACATAGACAGAGGGCCCAGGACCAATTGAATAGGAAGGGATGATATGTAAAAGTGAAATTGAGAGGTGAGAGAGGAATTTAATGAGAGGAGATGGGAAGAGATAGATTGGGGTAAATTATGTCATATAAAAGAGGCAAGGGAAAACTGTTACAATGGAGGGGAAGGACAGGAAGGCAAAAGAGAATGAGTCAACCTTACTCTCATTGAATTTGGCTTAGGAAGGGAATGACATACATACTAAATATGGTATCTCACCCTACAGGAGAGTAGGGGGAAGGGGATGAGAAGGGGGATGATGGAAGGGAGGGCAAATTGGGGGGAGGGAGGAAGTTGGAAGCACACACTTTTGAAAAGTGACAGGGTCAAAGTAGAGAATAGAACAAGTGGGGGTCGGGATAGGAAGGAGGGAAATATAGTCAGTCTTTCACAATATATCCACTATGGAAATTTTTTGCATAATTACACAAGTACAACCTATATTGAATTGCTCAACTTCCCAGGAAGGGGGGGGGGGG
>NW_027187348.1:6228037-6232881 GCF_028583685.1 Petaurus breviceps papuanus | reverse complement strand
ATCAAATGTTTAAATATATATATATATATATATATATATATATAATTTTTTTTACATGCAACTGGGAAATAAGATATACAGGCACTGGGGTATAGAGATCCATCTTGCCCTACTGGAAAGTTGGGGTCGGGGGGGGGGATGGGGGAGTATATAGGAGAGACCAGATTGGGGGGAGGGGATATACAGTGGGATTACTGTTTTGGGGTAGTGGATAGGGAAAAGAGGGGGAGCAAATTTGTAACTCAAAATCTTGTGGAAATGAATTATGTAAACTAAAAATAAACATAAAATTTAATTTAAAAAAATTAAAGAAAATGCCAAGCATTTTCTGGGTGGTAAAGATATAGAGAATTGAAACGGTCTCTTCTCTTAAGGAACTCACATTCTCATTAGTAGAGATAATGCATATAGTAGAGTTCATCTGAAAAGTAGATGTTAGTTCTCCAAGACTGAGATATACCAACATTAGGTCAGATTGCCCATGGATATAGAGGACATTATGTCAAGGGCTAGTAGTCCATGGCCACAGAAGCGGGTTAGATCACTATGTCTCACAGTTTGGAGCTAATAAACTCATGGGAACTGATAAGTTCATCATCACCATTCAAAATCATTGATAAAACACCACTGTATAAAAGATCCTGAACTAGAATGTTTTTGGGTGTTAAATAAAGGGGTAAAATACTTTGTTTATAGGAACTTGAAATAAACAGTCAAGAACATCGAAATATAGGGTGATGACACCAAAATTAGAGCTAGACAAAGAATAGATAGAAATATATAGACAAATATGTCTAATTAGTATTGATATAAAGATTTTAATTAAAATGTTTAGCAAGTAGATATCAACAGCAAACTACAAAAATTATACACTATGAATAGGTTGGATTTTTACCATATAAGCAGGATTGGTTCAACATAATGAATACTACAAATTAAATTAATAGTGGCAAATATATAAGCATTAAAAATCTATAAGATTAAATCAGAAGATGCTGAAATAGCCTGTAACAAAATTCAAGACTTATAAAACTAATATAAAGCATATAAATAGATCTTTCCTTGACATAGTAATAATATTTTTCTAAATGAAAAAAATTTATTTGTTTAAAGTTTGCAAAATGATTTTATGTATATTAGCACATTTGATCTTTGCAATAACCTTGTGAGGAGGCATTATTATTATCACCATTTTACAGATGAGGAAACTGAGGTTGAGAAAAGTTAAGTGATTTTCTGTGTCATACAACTAATATTACTCAGTAATGAAAAAAAGTTACAGATTTTCTAATAAGAGCAAACATTTTATGTAATAATGAAAAGCTAGAGGCCTTACTGGTAAGAGCAGGAATAAAACAAGAATGCCAATTACTAATATTTAACATAATGTTATGAATGCTACCCATATCAAAAAAGAAAGAGAAACTGAGGATAAGCATAGACAAAGAGAAAAGCATAGCACTTTGCAGATGATATGATGATTTATTTAGTAAATCCTGAATGTCAATAAAAATTAGTTAAAACAATGAATTAGGCAAATTTGCAAGATATAAAATAAATTCACATAGACTATAAATAAATATATATATATATAGAAAACAAAACTCAGTAAGAAGAACTAAAAATAGAAATTCTATTAAAAATAATTATGGTGAAATATAAAATATTTGAGATCCTATCTACAAAGACACAGATTGAAACTATATGAATCCAACTATAATTACTCTGTATCCATATAAACCCAAATAGAGAAATATTAATTGCTAACAAATACAACAGAAACAATATAACAAAAAAGACTAGTAAATAAACTTACTTTAATTGCTGCATAATCAGACTACCAAAGAATAATTGTATGAAACTAGAAAAATAATTGCAAAATTCATAGAAAGGAATAAAAGTTCATGAGTCTGCAGGGTAATAGTTTTAAAATTGAGAATGGTTACATGAGTATCAGATCTCAAACTATAGTACAAAGCAGTGGTTAGTTAAAAAAAAAAAAAACAACCACCACCAAAACAATTTTAGTACTGATCAAAAAAATAGTGAGGTCAGGTACCCAACAGAGAGAAAAAGGAAAGCAAAACCACAGAAGCACAATGTTTTAGATATGCTGAGAACCCAGTCACTTGAATAAATACTCACTAATTGGAGGAAAAAGAAAGTAATAAGAAACTTCTGGGGAAAAGAGGGGGAAGGGATTCTGGAAAATTGGAAGGAGGGGCGGGGGGAGTGAAGATGGAGGAGTTAAAACAGGACTTCCGTGGGGTTCCTGCTCCCACCACCTCCAATTCATGTAAAAAATGACTCTAAACAAACTTTAGAGCTACAGAACCCACAAAATGACACAGATAAACTAACCTCTCACTGAAGACAGTCCAGCAGGCTGGCAGGAAGGGGACAGCGTAGTGCTCTAGGAGCCGAGCCCAGTCCTGTTCAAGCCTGAGGTTTAGCCTCAGGGTGGCCACAACCAGCCACTGGCTGGAGGAACTTCAGATCACCAGAAGCTGTGGGTGTCTCCAGAATTATCAACCCATAAATGCTAAAGACAAAGTGAGAGGTCACTGCAGTGTGAACTTTGGGACCTGGGAGTTGAGGAGGGCAGTCCAGCCTTTGCCCCTGGAGGAAGAAGCAGCTGAGGCATGGCAGTGGTCCAGCCAATGCCACGTGGCTGTTTCAGTGCTCCTGGCCTGCAGATTGTAGGGGAACCAAGAGTCCAGGCTGAGGAGCAATCACTCCTGCTTTAACCTGCTTGGATCTGGATCACTGTCTGGGGTGGAGATCCTGGGGTGTGTGACCAGTTTGCCAGAGCATGGGGAGCCTTTAGAGAAGGCAGCCAACTAATACCTCTGGCAGCCAAGAAAACCCCAGTAATTTGGGACAAAGCTCCCCCTCTGGTAGCAGAGTTCTACTGCTGCATAAAGCTCAAAAGTCAAGTAATTGAGTGGCAAGATGAGCAAGCAAGGGAAGAAAGGCAAGCACAGTGGTCTGACTTTGGACTCCTTTTCTGGGGACAAAAAGGATCAAAGCATGGAACAGGAGGAAAACAGCAAAGACAGAACTCCTGTACCATAAGCTTCCATCAAAAGAATAAGCTGCTTACCAGCCATAGAGAATCTTAAGAATGATTTTTAAAACCAAATAAGAGGAGTGGAGGAAAAATTGGGAAAAGAAATGAGAATGATGAAAGAAAATTATGAAATGATACTCAAAAACCTGGCTGAAGAAAATAATACCTTAAAAAATAGACTAATTTAAATGGCAAAAGAGCCTTAAAAAGCCAATGAGAAGAAGAATGCCTTAAAAAGCCAAATTTGCCAGATGGAAAAAGAATCTCAAAAGCTCAATGAAGAGAATCATTCCTTCAGAATTAGATTGGAGCAAATGGAAGCTAGTGACTTTATGAGAAATCAAGATACCATTAAACAGATACAAACAGATGAAAAAATCAGAAGGCAATGTGAAATATCTCATTGGAAAAAACACTGACCTGGAAAAGAGATCCAGGAGAGATCATTTAAAAATTATTGCCTACCTGAAAGCCATGATCAAAAAAGAACCTAGAAACCATCTTTCAAGAAATTGTCAAGGAAAATTGCCCTGATGTTTTAGAACCAGAGGGCAAAATCGAGGTTGAAAGAATCCACTGATCACCTGCTAAAAAAGACCCCCAAAAGAAAACTCCTAGAAATATTATAGCCAGATTCTGGAGGTCCTAGATCAAGGAGAAAATATTACAAGCAGCCAGGAAGAAATAATTTGATTACTGTGGAAACACAATCAGGATAACCCAGGATCTTCTACACTGAGGGATCAAAGGGCTTGAAATATGATATTCCAGAGGTCAAAGGAGCTGGGATTAAAACCAAGAATTACCTACCCAGAAAAACTGAGCATTATGTTTCAGGGGAACATATGGTCATTCGATGGAATAGAGGACTTTCAAGCATTCTTGATGAAAAAACCAGAGTTGAATAGAAAATTTGACATTCACATACAAGAAGCAAGGGAAGCAAGAGAAGGTAAACAGGGAAAAGAAATATAAGGAACTTATCAAAGTTGAACTACTTACATTCCTACATAGAGAAATGATAATTGTAACTTATAAAACCTTTCTCAGTATGAGAATAGTTGAAGGGAATAGAAATGTGTGTATATATACATATGTATATGTATATACACACACATTTATATGTATGTGTGTATGTATGTGCATGTATATATGCATATGTACACATACATATATCTATATAGAAGGGTATATGGGCATATGAATACATATGTGAGTGTGTGTATATGTGTGTATAGGTATACATAGACAGGGCACAGGACCAATTGAAGAGGAAGGGATGATACTTAAAAGGTGAAATTAAGAGATGAGAGGAAATGGGGAGAGATAGAATGGGGTAAATTATGTCATATAGAAGAGGCAAAGGAAAACTGTTACAATGGAGGGAAAGGACAGGAAGGTAAAAGGGAATGAGTCAACCTTATTCTTGTTGAATTGGACTTAGGGAGGGAATGACATATACACTAAATAGAGTATGTCACCCTACAGGAGAGTAGGGTGAGAGTAAGAGGAAAGGGGATGAGAGGGGGGATGATGGAAGGGAGGGCAGGCTGGAGAGGGAAGGAAGTTGGAAGCACCCACTTTTGAAAACAGACAGGGTCAAAGTAGAGAATAGAACAAGTGGGGGTGGGATAGGAGGGAGGGAAATATAGTCAGTCTTTCACAATATATACACTATGGAAATGTTTTGCATAGCAACACATGTACAACATATATTGAATTGCTTATCTTCCCAGTAAGGGTGGGTGATGAGCGAAGAAGGGAAAGATTCTGG
>NW_027187348.1:6205451-6228027 GCF_028583685.1 Petaurus breviceps papuanus | reverse complement strand
TCTTCCCAGTAAGGGTGGGTGATGAGCGAAGAAGGGAAAGATTCTGGAATTCGAAGGTTTAAAATCAAATGTTTAAAATATATGTATATTATTATTATTTTACATGTAACTGGCAAATAAAATATACAAGCATTGGGGCATAGAGATCCACTGTGCCCTACTGGAAAGATGGTGGGGGAATGGGGGAAGATATAGGAGAGAGCAGCTTGGGGGAGGGGATATTCAGTGGGATCGCTTTTTTGGGGTGGTTGGTAGGGGGGATTATGGGGAGAAAAGTTATAACTTAAAATCTTGTGGAAATTAATGATGTGAACTAAAAAACAATTTGAAAAGAGGAAAAAAATTGGAAGTCAATCTGGTAGTAACTGGATATACTATACAACAACATCTCATACCATATACCAATATAAACTTTAAATTGACTCATGACTTGGACATCAAAGTTAACGTTATAAGCAAATTGTAGGAGTAAGGAAAACATTACCCTTCATATCTATGGATGAGGAAAAGTTCATGAACAAACAAGTGATAGAGAGGATCATACAAAGTAAAACATATCATTTAGATTATATGAAATTGGAAAATTATAAAATTGAAAAATTATTTCAAAAAACTTCTGCACAAACAAATCTAATTCAGTCAAATTAAAAGGGAAACATAATTGGGGGAAATTGTTACAGTGAAGTTTTTATGAAGTTCTCTTATCCAAGATAGGTAACTGATTAAAATGTCAAAGACCGAGTCATTCCCTAAGAACAGGATGTTGAACAGACAATTTTATAGGGAAAAAGCCAAACTATCAGTAACTATATGAAAATGTTCCAAATCACTAATAACTAAAGAGATACAAATTAAAACCTCTCTGAAGTTCCACCTCAAAATGATTAGATTAGCAAAGAAGACAAAATAATAAAATGACTAATTTTTTGGTAGCAGAGCTGTTAACTGTCTTGAGCTCATCAAGCACCAGTATACAGAGCCTGCTAAGTCTCAGAGAATAAGAGAAGGTATGAGAGGACTAAGAGAAGAGTAGGCTTAGAATAATTTTTGAGAACACTTTATAACTCAAATTAATGCAATGATAAACCATAAACCCAATGGACTGAAGATGAGTCATTAATGCCAACCCCTTCCTTCTAGAGAGTGAAGGACTTTAAAACCAGAATGAGAAAAACATATATTCGGACACGACCAATGTGGGGATTTGTTTTTACTAGATTGTGCATACTTGTGAAGATTTGTATTTTTAATTTTTCTATTGGGAGAGGCAGTAGAGGAGAGAGACAGTCACTTTTTTAAAGGAGATATGTATAAAAGAGAATAAGATTATTAAACCCTAAACATTTTTCTTATAAACCATTCATTGTCAGCACACAGTAATAGTTCTAGTTATCATCATCACTGTTTATCATCATCCTAACCATCATCGTCATCATTAACGATCATCATGATCCCTCACATTTGTCTTCGCCTTTACAGCTATCTAAACACTCATGCAACTGTCTCATTTGATTTTCCTAATGACTGTGAGTTAAACAGAATAAGCAATCTTATCCCCATTTTATAAATAAGGTCAATAGCTTTTCAAGAAGTTAATCAACTTTCCCCAATTCATACAACTAGTTAGTTATAGTTTTAAGACTCGGTCATAGTTATTCTGACTCAAAATCTATTTTGTCTCCTCTACACTTAACTTCTATTTAATAATAGCTTTCATTTTAGCAATGTTTTATGTGCTTAGTAATAGTCACACTCTATTTTATGTGATGCATCAGAAATAAAGAAATTATAGAAATATACAAGAACAGCTGGCATTGTTCTACCTAACAAATAAACTAAAGAAAATAGAGGTTGTGCCCCTCCTTCAATCACATCAAAAGAAGCAATACTAGATTATCTATCTGTAAATATATACTGAATACTTCACCTTCTTAACGATCTTGACATTTGCAATGACTATTCAAATTAAAGAGACTAAGTAGAAAAAGTAATATTAAAAAATACTGGAATGTTTTTTTTCTTCAAACATGGTAACTATTAAATTAAAATACAACTAGGTGTTTCTATTAGAATATTTTGGGCATAAAAGGGAGAGAATTATAAGAGTTCCAAACCTTGAAGGGGTAAAGATAAGAAAAGTGTTCAGTAACCCACTGATCAGTTTGGGAAAAGCTTGTGAAGGAGCTAGACTATCTTCAAATGATGAGCAAAAGACGCAGAATGCCCACACTCCAAAATCACGTTCACACTTATGAGTTAGGTCTCCATAGCAAAGCTACTACTTCTCCCCTCAAGTTTGTAAGTATAATTTTTGAGAGGCTTCTATCAGATGTTTACTAATATTACTCATGGGACTTCATTGTACATTCCTTCAATGTCATTTGATGAGTTATCATCTCTCCACTATCAACTAACCAGTTAACATCAATTAGAATTTACAGAAAGGTATTTCTTGAAATGATACAGAAAAATATGGTTTCTTCTACAGACTACTTGGCCACTGGGCACAGTGGATTCAAATTTAAGTAATGACTACCAAACATTCCCCCCACCAAGTTCAATTAAGGGTGGGGAAAAATAAAGTCAGGGCTAAATGAGCAAAGAGAATATATCAGTTGCTGTGGAATAGAAACAGAAATATTTGGTAACTTACTAAAAACATTGAGTAAAGTAGAATGAAGAGTTAGAGTGTTTGAGTGATGAGATCATAAACCAAAATGCAAAGTCTTAAGGAATGAGGGAGGGAAAGGAAATGAAGGCAATGTGAATAGAAGTTTTTTTTAATTGTTGTTTTGCATTATTTTGTTTTTTTCTCTAGGAATTTGGCTAAGCTTAAGGAGATGGAAGGACCTACTAAATATTCTTTTAGGATGGAGGGTACTTGGTATGTTTGAAGATAATTTATATGAAACAAGAGGATAAGGAGAGATTGAAGATTATTAAGAGGAATTATTCAATATGCTGGAGAAGATTAAAGGATTATAAAATGAGAGGGGGTGGAATAATGTGCATATGGAGAAAAGCTAAACTCTGAAGAAGAAGGAATATCTTTTTATTGGAGACTTCAGGAAAGAAAGCAAGAGAATAAGGAAAACCTGTCAAGGTTTTTAAGATCAAAAGAAGAGGAAAGTCATGGAGAATTATATCAGTTTTTCAGTAGAGAAAGGGGATGGTGTCCTCAGCTAAGAGAATTAGAACAGGGGAAGATATGAGAGGACTAAGAGAAGAACAGGCTTGTAATAATTTTAGAGAACTGACATAGGAAATCAAGTAAGGGGGAATAAAATGGTCATCACCAGTTTCTATACATTTGCACTGGCCATCATCTATCCCTGAAATAATATTTGTCCTCAATTTCACCTCACCAAATCCACCACTTTCTTCAAGATGCAGTGCAAGAACCACTTTCTTCATGAAACCCCTTCCCGCAACTGCTGTGCCCTCACCTATATCCTATATTGTGCATATTTTGTATTCATTTGTGTGTTGATATTATTTTTGTTAGTTTCCCTTTCTTTTCTTTCTTATGACATTTATCACATATGTTTTGCTTTATAAATATTTGCATACAAGTCTGACATTCCTTAATATATTGTATACTGATTGAGGACAGATTTGATTCCATTGAGATGTAATGTGACTATTCTCTGTGGAGGTAGGTCAAACACAATTTACTTATCTTTTGTTTGCAGTGGAGGAATGAATTGAATAATTCCTTTTATCCAAACTGTGATATTTCATTGCATGGACAGTCTATAAAATTCATCCATATTATATTGCACCTTCTTCATTAAAAGATCAGAGGACTTAAAATATGATATTCTGTGGGGTAAAGGAGCTTGGATTACAACCAAGGATCAGCTACCCAGCAAAATTGAGCCTAATCTTTCAGGCAAGGAGATAAATATTCAATGAAATAGGGGAATTCCAGACCTTCTTGATGAAAAGATCAGAACTCAATGGAAAATTTGATCTTCAAATACAAGACTTGAGACAGGTATAAAAAGGTAAACAGGAAAGAGAAAAAAAAAAACATGTTATGCAATACGGACAAACTGTTTCCATCCCAACAAAGGAGAATGATACTTGTAAAGCTTGAAAAGTGTATCTTTATTAAAACATTAAAAGAGATATACATAGACAGAGGGTGTGGGTATAAATTAACTGATGTGATGACAAAAAAAAACTAAATATGGGTTAAAAAGGTATTGTAATGAGAGAAAAAGAAAGGAGGAAGCAGAAAAGGGAAATTACTCACATGAATAAGAACAAAAATATATTAAAGTAGAGGCAAATAAGGGAGGGAGATGAGCTTTGTTTGACCTTTACTCGCATCAGATTTGGTTCCAGGAGGGAATAACATGCTCAGTTAGGTATAGAAATCTAACTTGCCCTACAGGCAGTAGGAGGGGAAAGGGGAAAGAAAAGGTAGGTGGGCTGATAAAAGAGAGGGAAGACTAAAAAGCAAAGCTCTTTTGAGGAGGGAAAAGAAGAAATAAAAGGATAAATAGGGGGGAAATAGGATGGAGAGAACAACATAGAGAGTAATCATAACTGTGAATGTGAATGGGATGAACTCTCCCATAAAACAGAAGCAGATAGCAGAATGGATTAAAAACCCTAATCCTACAAAATGTTGTTTACAAGAAACACATTTGAGATGGGGGGATACATGCAGGGCAAAGGTAAAAGGCTGGAGTAGAATATATTGAATATATTGTGCTTCAGATGAAATAAAAACAAAGTAGGGGTAGCAATCCTATTATCAGACAAAGCAAAAGCAAAGATGGATTTAATTAAAAGAAATAAGGAAACTGTATCCTGCTAAAAGTCACTATATAAAATGAAGTAATATAATCACTAAACACATATGCACCAAGTGGTGTAGCATCCAGATTTTTAGAGAGGAAGTTAAGGGAGTTATAGGAAGAAATAGAAAATCTATACTAGTGAGGGACCTCAACCTACCCTCTCTGAACTTGATAAATCTAAACTCAAAAATAACAGAAAGAAGCTAAGGCGGTGAATAGAATTTTAGAAAAGGCAGATATGGAAAAAATTGAATGAGGATGGAAAGGAATGTACCTTTTTCTAAGTAGTACATGGCACATATACAAAAATTGATCATATACTAGGATATAAAAACCTAACAATCCAATGCAAAAATGAAGAAATACTAAATGCATTCTTTTCAGATCATGAGGCAAAAAAAAGTCATATGTAATAAAGGGTCATAGAAAGATAGATTAAAAATTAATTGGAAACTAAATAATCCTAAAGAATTAGTGAGTCAAAGAATCTTAGAAACAATGAATAACTTCATTAAACAAATCTAGCAAAGTTGCAGGATATAAAATAAACCCACACAAATCTTCACCAATTCTAACAAAGTTCAACAACAAGAGGAATTACATTTAAAGTTACTGAAGTCATTATTAAACATTTGAGAGTCTACCTGCTAACACAAACCCAGGAACTACATGAACACAATTACATAACACTTTCCACACAAATAAAATCAGATTTAAACAATAGGAAAAGCAACAGCTGCTCATCAGTAGATGAAAATAATATAATAAAAATGATAGTTCCACCAAAATTGCCAATTCAGTACCATAGCAATCAAGCTACAAAAAAATTATTTTGTAGAGTCAGAAAAAATAATTACAAAATTTATCTGGAAGAACAAAAGGTCTAGAATATCAAGGGAAATGATGAAAAGAAATGCTAGAAAAGGTGACCCAGCCATACCAGTCCATAAATTGTATTTATAAAGCAGCAATTATCAGAACTACTTGGCACTGGCTAAGAATTAGAGGGTTAGATAGTAATCAATGACTATAGTAATCTACTGTTTGATAAAACCCAAAGACCCCAGGTTCTGGGATATGAACTCACTATTTGACAAAAACTGCTGGGAAACAAAAACAGTATGGCAGAAACTGGGCATACACCAACATCTGACAGCATATATCAAAATAAAGTCTGAATGGGCACACAATTTAGATATAAACGTTGATACTATAAGTAAATTAGGGGAGCAACAAATAGTTTACTTTTGAGATTTATGGAGAATGGAGGAATTTATGACCAAAACAAGAGGTAGAGAACATTATGAAATGCCAAATGGATAATTTTGATTACGTTAAATTGAAAAGTTTTTGCACAAAGCCAATGCAACCAAGATTAGGATGGAAGCAGAGAACTCTGATAAAGGCCTCATTTCTAAAATATATAGAGAACAGAGTCAAATTTATAAGAATAAAAATCATTCCCCAACTGATAAATGGTCAAAAGATGTGAATGGGCAGTTGTCAGAGGAAGAAATTGAAGCTATCTATAGTCATATGAAAAAAATGCTTTAAATCACTATTGACTAGAGAAATGCAAATCAAAACTCTAAGGTACCATTTCATACCTATTAGACAGGCTAATATGACAAGATAGGAAAATTACAAATGTCAGAGAAGATATAGTAAAATCAGAACACTGAATCATCATTGGTGGAGTTGTGAACTGATTCAACCATTCTTGAGAGCAATTTTGAAATTGAGAGCAATTTCATAGTCCCAAAGGACTATAAAAATGTGCATAACCTTTGACTCAGCAATACTATTTTGAGGGCTATATCCCATCTATTGGGAAATGGCTGAACAAATTGTGGAATATGAACATAATGGAATGCTGTTGTGCTATGGGAAATGAACAGACCAACTTCAGCAAAACCTGAAAGACTTATATGAACTGATGCTGAGGGAAGTAAGCAGAATCAGGAGAACATTGTATGAAGTAACAGTTACATTGTATGATAGATTTAGCCCTTCTCAGCAAAGCAAGGAACTAAAACAATTCCAAAGGACTCATGATGGAAAACGCCATCCACATCCAAAGAAAGAACTGTGGAGTCTGAATGTAGAACAAAGCAGACAATTTTGGTTTTTTGTTTTGTTTTGTTTTTCTTTCTCACAGTTCCTCCCATACATTCTTCTTCTTCTATACAGCATAACTTCCATGAAAATATGTTTGATAGTAATATGTATGTAGAGCCTATAATAGATTGCATGCCATCTTGGGGGGAGAAGAATTGGAGGGAGAGAAAATTTAAAACTTATGGAAGTGAATGTTGAATGTTGAAAATAAATTCACATAATTTTTTTTAAAAAAAGAATCACCTGGAACTAACTGCCCAATAAAATAGCCAGATCTTTTTCACAGTTGCTGCATATCCACACCTCCCCTAATTGATACTTGAAAGTGTGAATATTTTTGTACCTAAGTACAAGACTTTATGGAATTTTATCTTATATTCAGACCAGTACTCTAGCCTATCAAAATCCTTTTGCATTCAATTGTCAGTCACTCTATTAACTATCCCTCCAGTTTCGCGACATCCTCAAATTTCATAAACACAACCATCCAAATCATTGATTAAAAACATTAAATTGCTCTAGTGTAACCCCAGCTCCAAATCCTGTTGGGGGGGGGGGAGTCTCTCCTCTTTGATGGAGACCAAAACTGATAGTTCTATCTTTGTAACACATGTCATAAATACCACCCTTTTCTCCTCTGACATTATACTACACTGGTTCAGGCCCCTATTAGCTCACATCTGGACTATGGCAGTAGCTTGATTATTGATCTATATGTGACAAGTCTCTCCCAATTCCATTTCCTCTTCCATTCAGCTGTTAAAATGATTTTCCTCAATTGGTCACCCATCTTTTAATAAACTCCAGTACCTCCATATAACCTCCATGTTCAAAGCCCTTCATGGCCTGACCCCCATTGCCAAACTTCTTATCCCTTATACCTCTACCCCCACATATTCTGTAATCCAGTCACATTGGTCTTTTTGCTGTTCCTAAAACAACATACTCCATCTCCTGATTTCCATTGGTTGTCTTCCATACATGGAATAATCCCTCCCTTGTCATCTCTTACCTCTGGCTTCTCTGGCTTCCTTCACATCCCAATTAAATCCTCTTTTCTCAAGAAGTCTTTCTTACCTTCCCTGTGCTGATTATCTCTAATTTGTATGGTTTGCTTACATGTAATTGTTTGCATTTTGCTCCTTCCATTAAACTGTAAGCTCCTTGGAATCAAGAACTATGTTTTGTCATTTTTTCTGTATCCTAGGGTCTAGAATATAGTAGGTACATAATAAATGGGTATTGCCTCACTGTGATCACTAAAGTGACTTGATTTAATCAAGGGCAGCAAGGTGCTTTCTTACTGTCAACATACTGATCCTGAGCATCATTTCCACATTTGTCATTTTTATTCTTTAGTACCCAATGTTGTCATTTTACTTTGCAGAGAAAATCAAAATAAAAAAAGCTTTGAGGCACATTTTCATTGTCCCATAGACCTCAAGCAAATTTCCTATCCCTCCTTTTATAAAATCTAAGTTTTTTCCATGGTTTCCTGTGTTTCCACATATGTCTGCAGACAAATCCCATGGCCACTCCTCATTGGAATCTTTTCCCTTTACGTCTTCAGAATTTCATTCTTGAATATTTCTCATCTTCCCTTGGTTAATTTTCTCCCCTGAAGCATTTTATTATATGGATCACATTTATGTTTTTTTCTGAATTCTTTGAAAACTATTTCCCCAAAAATCTACGCTCCAAAGAAGTATGTGTGTAAGACCCTACCTAGGTTTTGTCTCTTCTTTCATAAATTCTAGTAACAAAGAGTCACTTTCCACCAGGATTCCAATCAGTAAGTGTCAAGTGTCTGAGGCCAGATTTGAACTCAGGTCCTCCTGATTCCAGGGCTGTTGCTATCCTATTTCTTTTGAATGAAGTACCCCCACTGAGAGCTGTGGGCCTCATCAAGTGGTATTCTTATCTATGTTTAACAAGGAGCTCTCTTAGGTGTGTGTGTGTGTGTGTGTGTGTGTGTGTATGTGTTTGAAATACTTTTAAGTTTAATCTTCATTGTTGCCATTTTCTCTATCACTTTCTTAAGTCTAGAGACAATTAAGAATATAATAAGTCAAGTCATGATTTGTAACATTTTCTGATTTTAGAACTATAGATTCTCATACTGCAAATTAAACAGTTTGTTCTTATGAGCTGGAACTAGCCAACTCTAGCACACCAATGGTTTCATTTCACCAAGGCTCAGTAACACCTATGAAGTCAAAATTTCCCCCTAACATTACATTTCTTAGTTTCTCTTATTGTTGCTGTTTAGCCATTTTCAGTTGTCTGACTCTTCACTGTCCCTTTTGTGGGTGGGGTTTCTTGGTGAAGATACTGGAGTGGTTTGCCATTTTACAAAAGAGAAAACTGAGGCAAACAGGGTTAAATGACTGTTAAGCTTCACACAAGCAGCTTTCCAGAAGAATGATACTTTTAACAGCTTTTAAGGTTCTGATTACATAGCATAGTGAACAATCTATTTATTCAATAACAAATTAGAGCAAAACATTCACAGTAAATCAAAGTACAACATTCACAATGTTACAACTTATCACAGATAATCAAAATACAGCATTCTCAACAACTTGCCACAGAAAATGTACACATTTTTGCCTCAATGTACACAAATGTACACAAAATGCCACAGATTTGAACAAAGTACAATCATTTAGCCAATCAATCACTTAGTAACTCATTCAATAAACTCAATCATTCAATCATCTTTAAGGAGGCTTGACTCCTTAAGGGTCACAAAACAAAATAGTCAAAGTTTTCCACCCATGGGGCACATGGTTACAATATCAGTCACTACTTAGGACTCTTGTAAGAGGTAGTGTAAGATACACAGGCCATCCACCCCTCAGTCACAAATAAGCTACAATCTTCTCAGTCAGTACACAGTATCCAAGTAAAGTCTTCTTTCAGCTTGACTCAGGGTGGTCTCTCAGATTCCCTGGATGCCCTTCCATGGTCCCAGCTCCTACCTGGATTCACCAAACTGTCAAAATGTCACCTGGTTTCAAAGGCAGACAGCTCCCAGGTCCTTGCCCAGCTCTCCATGCAGGTCCTGCTCCACACTGAAGTTCACAGAATCCAGTCTACCTTAAATACTTCACAGTCTCTGTTCCCCGGAAGTCAAGGCTCAACAAAGCCACAAACAGACAAAATATCTGCACCACAGTCATGCTTCCTCAGTCTTCTGCAGCTCCAGCTGGTCCTTGAAAATCCTCAGAAGCTTGGCTGGCCCTCGGACTCAGCAGCTTCTCAGCAGCTCTGGCTGGCCCTCAGACTCAGCAGAAGTTTCAGCTGGTTCCCAGAATCAAAATCACTCCATCCAGGTGCTCAAAATAAAAATCATTCTCTCCTGCATGGGCCTCTCTTCCTCAGCCTCCAAAGAAGATCTGTGTGACCCAACAGGGGCACACACACACACACACACACACACACACACACACACACACACAATTCACAATTAGCTCCTTCCTGTTTCAGCCATTTCATTTGAACCCCTTCCTGTTATGTCAGCAACAGGGGCTCATAGCTTCTGTTTTTTTAACAGAGGCTTGATCAATTACTAAGTGCTAAGTATCTGTTAGCTTTGCCAATAAAAAGGGATCAAATTACATTACTATTATGTTCCACTCCTCCAGAGTCCTTGGCCTTACAATTTCAATCTAAATGGCCATGGACCCTGGAACAAATAGAGGCACTATACTTTGTAATCCTGCTGACTATACCATAATGTAAAGCCATGCACTAGCAGCTTTCCAGAAGAATTCTACTCTGAACAGCTTTCAAGGTTCTGATTACAAAGTATAGAGCCTCTATTTGGTCTAGGATCCATGGCCATTTAGATTGAGATTGCAAAGCCAAGGATCCTGGAGGGGTGGAATGTAATGGCAAGAACAGAAGTAGTCCACACCTTGTTTCAGCTATTGAAGTAACACTTTGTTTCAGTTCAAGTTTCTTTTGGGCCTTGTGTCAAGTCTGTTAAGAGACAGAACGTGTGAACCCTAAAACTCATGAACTCCTGCAACAGTAAGGGGAGGAGCTAATGACCATACATAGGGAGAATTTCCAGGCTAGAGACAGAAGAACTGAAAAGAGGACTTTTGTGGTGGCAGAGTCAAGGAGAAAACTTGTGGTATCCCTGCACTCTGTTTGTCTGCTCTGTCTGTGTTGATGTTTGTTTTGGATACTTTGTACAGAAGCCCGGGGACTCTACTGGAAGACCTAAAAGAGGATTTTCTGGTTGTATGTTTACAGAAGTCCTGGAGGAGGGTTTTGGAGGTCCTGGGACTTTACTGATGATTTGTGCTGACCTCTTGGACCTTGTCTGTGGTTCTGTGTTAATTTCTATGTTGATGATTTTGTTGAGTTCTCAGATCTTGTTGAAGGGTCTGGGTTGATTTCACAGGCAGATAGTGAATTAATGCATGTGCCAGCAATGTGAATGAATATTATTGTGGCTCTGTTAAGCTTTGTCTTACACGAAACAGGAACTGTGAAGGAATTGAAGTAGCCTGGACACTGTGAACTTCAATATGGAACAGTAACTGGACAAAGAACTGAACTAGGACCTGGGCAAAGAACTGGGAGCTGCCTGCCTGTTAACCCAGGTGACAGTTGGAGCTGGGACCATGGAAGAGGAACCATAGAAGCTGAGAGCCAGCCTTTGAGTCAAGCTGAAAGAAGAATTTACTTGGATACTGTGTACTGACTCAGAAGAGTATTTACTGTGACCTAGGGGTGGAGAACTTTGACCTTTGTACTTTATGATTGAATTAAGGATTTTGTGATTAACTAAATGATTATACTTTGTTGAAAACTATTGTGACCACTTTGGTGAAAACTATGTGGTCATTTTAGTGGTAAGTTGTTGTGAATGCTGTACCTTAATTTACTGTGAATGTTTTGATCTGATTTATTATTGAATAAATAGTGTTCACTATACTATGTAATCATAACCTTGAAAGCTGTTCACAGTAGTATTCTTCTGCAAAGCTGCTTGTGTGTGTGGCTTTACAGTGATTTGCCCAGGGATACACAACTAAGGCCAGATTTGAACTCAGGTATTTCTGATTCCAGGCCTGGTACTTTATGCACTATACCACCTAGCTGGCTTATTTTCACTTCATCACTATCTAAATTTGAACTTTTGTGTAAAAATAGTTTCCAGAGTATGACCAGGAGGTCTATGTGATGAAGATAAAGAGACCGTTGTTCTGAATCTTAATCATATATTCCTCATAAGTATAAACATCCTCCTTGATTTTTTGAGTCCTGTCATTCATCTGAATCAGGACTGAGATACAAAGGTACAAACCTATAAAAGGGAGCAGATAGATGTGACAGAATGAGTCAGATCCTGAAAGAGCTGAGTATAAGAAAGAGACCTACCTTGATTGGGTAGCTGGAGATAACTGGCTGGAATCGAGGTGAAAAAGTCTAATCACAATGGCTCCTTTCTGGAGAAAGAAAACGATCACAGGTACCAACACAATACCCAAAACTGTTAATTACTCCACGAGGGCCATCTGATCTGTTTCTACTGAAGGAAATGGGCTATCCCGCTAAGCAGGAAAGAATGAGGATAGTCCTAAGGAAAAACTTAAAATTGTCCATGTATCTGTGTTTCCTGAAGGGCCTCACTGGGAATCTAAAAAGGTGAAAACAACCACTATTAAGTAACTTAAAATTATATTTAAATAAATATTTATTTTCCCAAAAACAAAACCTGAAGATTTTGTAATGTATTTCTTTGAAGGAATAAGTTTTGGCCCACTGACTTTGTCTTAGGACCTAAAGTGTAGCAATTGATCTTACTAAGTGAAAACCAGTAAAGTAGGCAGTAGTGGCCTTTGCAGGTTACAGCATCTTCAGATTGTTTTTCCTTCTATAATTCTTGTACTTTGGGCTATAACACATTTGTCTTTGTATTTAAAATTTGGGTTTGCAAGGTTAGCATAAATGAGGTCCATTTGTTTTCAGACACGAGCTTTGCAATTCAAGCAAACTACCACAAGGTGGCTCTATTCACTGAATGATGTCTGACAGAAACCAGATCAAGAGAAAAGTTGGTCTTTTATAAATTTATCAACAGGTTTGAGATTTCATTAGTATAGCTTGTCAACCTTACATAAAGAAGACTACCAAAATAAAATAACAAGCATCTTTAATTGAGACAAGGGAACTTCAATTCAGGACACTGCACTGAATTGGAGTGCAAGAGAGCTGGCAAGGAGCTAAACAGGCAGGATTTAAGTATGTTTCAACGGGGAGAGGTGCTAAGAAGGGCCAAACACATGGGAGGAATTAAGTTGTTTTGCAAAACAGCCAAAGGCTGGGGAATGATGACATCTGGTCAGAACAGTGGGCTCCAGGTGCAGCAAATTTCCAGAGATATCACCAGACTTGCTCCAATGATGTTAGGTCAAGGTCAGGTAGTCCCTGATGTCTGCATTAGATGAGCTCCTTCCAGAAATATCCTCCATCTACACATCAAAAAGGTAAGGAATTTGCTCAAGATCACACAACCAGTATGTATCGATCAACTGCTTCCTGACTCTGAAGCTAGCTTGTTGTTATCCACTATGCCGTATCACTCTAAGTTTTGTAACATAGGAACTTAACTTTGGTTGATTATAGATATTTGGAATTGTCTAATCATTAAAGTGGAAATATGTTTAAAATGATTGCACACATATAACCTTAATCAGATTGCTTGTTGTCTTGGGATGTGTGAGAGGACAGAGGGAGAAAAATTCGGAACTCAAAATTTTACAAAAATGAATATTGAAAACTATCTTTGTATGTAACTGGAAAAAAATACTATTAAGAAAAAAAGAATTATCTAGTCATTTTAGCAAACATTTTATCTCAAGAAATAAAGAATTCTTGGATCTAAGCTGTATACAACATACAATGGATATCTAAAGTCTATCATAGGAATGTCCAAATATCAAGCCCTGTGCTAAACTGAGGAAAGCAAGTAAGACAATTACCATGACAACAGAGGAGCTTGTTCCTCTAAATTTGGACTGGTCATGTGCAAGATGGTGCCAATATATTTCAAAAGATAGTGCAAGAGCAAACAGCAGAGGCAAAGTACCCTGCATAAGTATCTGTCTTGCACTAGAGTTGGGGAAGGAGCATTTCTTTCTGCATCATGGGATTTCAACAAGAATGAGATGTATCTCAGGAAATTTTAAATCCTCTATCTCAAGAAGAGATGGGGATTATTCACAAGGTTGTATATGGTAAACCTGTCCCCTGTAGATGCCTGTCAGAACTATATGGGGCCAGTAAAGTACTTAAACAAGTTCATCTTTCCTCTTATTTTCCTGATGCTCTAAAGTTGACAGAGTGAGGGCAGGCAGCAGTACCAAATACTTTAGCATTCTTGTGGATCCACCCCTTCTAGCTCAATTCAATTCCACTGTCATTTATCAAGCAACTACTCCATGTAAGACATAGAGCTAGTCAATGGTGATACAAAGACATAAATGGAACAATCTCTGTCCTCAAGGAGCTTATCTTTTATAGGAAAGATACCACATATACAGAGCCAAGTAAATACACAGTCTGTAAAAGTTATACTAAGTAATTTTGAGAGGGAGGGAAGTGAGAGTGAAGATCCAACAAACAGAGGAATTAAGAAAGGTCATGTGGAAGAGATTGCTCCTGAGAAGTTTGTAAGAAGCCAGGAGTTCTAGGAGGTAGAATGAAAAAGAGAAAGATATTTTGATGGAACAAAAGAAAAGACCAAAGAAAGAATATAATCTGCCTCTGCTTCCAGAGAATGATATTGTTGTAATGCTGACTCTTCTTGCTTTCACTGAGATATGTTGCTTGCTAATTTTTTTACAAATTAATTTATTTCCTTTTAGTTTTCAACATTTCCTTCCTTAAGTTTTCTCTGCCTCCATCCACTTCCCCTTTCCCAAGATGGTGTGCAATCCAATATAGGTTCTACATATACATTCTTATTAAACATGTTTTCACATTAGTAATGTTGTATAGAATTAGAATATTTGGGAGGAACCATGAGAAAGAAAAAAAGAGAGAGAGCAAATAGTATGCTTCGATCTGCATTCAGACTCCATATTTCTTTTTTCTGGATGTGGGTGGCATTTTCCATCATGAGTCTTTTGGAGTTGTTTTAGGTCCTTACTTTGCTGAGAAGAGTTAAGTCCACCGAAGTCAGCTATCACGAAATGTGGCTGTTACTGTGTACAGTGTTCTCCTGGTTCTGCTCACTTCGTTCAGCATCAGTTCATACAAGTCTTTCCAGAATTTTCTAAAATCTGTCTTCTCATAGCACTTATATTTACACACACACATACATATACACTTATACTCATACATACTTCTTATAGTCCAACAGCATTCCACTACATTCATATACCAAAATTTGTTCAGACATTCCCCAATTGATGGACATCACCTCAATTTCTAGTTCTTGGCCACCATAAAAAGAGCTGCTACAAATATTTTTGTACAGGTAGGTCCTTTCTCCATTTTTAAGATTTCCTTGGGATACAGCCCTAGGAGTGGTATTACTGGGTCAAAGGGTATGCACATTTTTATAGCTCTTTGGGCACAGTTCCAAATTACTCTCCAGAAAGGTTAGATCTGTTCACAACTCCACCAACAATCCATTAATGTTCCAATTTTCCCACATCTTCTCCAGCATTTATAATTTTCCTGTCTTGTCATGTTAGCCAATCTTATAGGTGTGATGTGGTAACTAAGAGTTGTTTTGGTTTTTGTTTCGATCTTTCATTTTGAGGGGAGAAAGGGTAATAGGGTGCTGCTATAGAATTTTAGAAAGGGAGAGACATCTTGACAGAGTGATGTACTGAGAATGCCGACTGAAGTATCTTTCTTTTGAGCATTGCCAATGCAAGACTTTGCTTGATTATGCATGTTTGCAACAAAGCCTTTTTTTAATATTGGGGGGGAGGGGGAACAGTAAGAGGAACAAAAGGAAGACTTTTGTTCATTAAAAAAAGAAAGATTAAGGAAGATCCGTTTGATGGCTAGTTGGAGAATGAATTACATAGGAGAAAAATCGTATAACAAAAGCCTAATATTATAATTAAAAGGTGATAAAGGTTCAAATTAGAGGATGGGTTTTGTGAGTTAAGAGAAGAAAATGAATGTGAAAGATGTTAGATGTTGGGATAATATTGACAAAATTCAGAAATTGATTGAATACATTGATGGAGGGACATAGTGTGAGAGGGAAGAGTCAAGGATGGCAACAACATTGTGAACCTGGGTGACTGAAAGGATAGTGATACTCTCAAGGAAAGTATGGAAGTTGGGAATAGGGATAGGTTTGGGGGAAAATATGAGTTCAACTTTGGACAAGTTGAGTCTGGGATTCTGCTACAATATCCACATGAAAGTAGCTGCTGGGGTATTGTCAATGTAGTCTCAGAGTCCAAGAGAGAGAATAGAACTAGATATATAGATTTAAGAGTTATCTCTATAAAAAGAAATGAAACTTAAACCTATACAATAGGTTTTATAGTGGCAGTTTTTAAACTATTTTAACTATTTTAAAAATAGTTTTTAAAATAGAATTTATAAAATGATAACTGAATGAACTCATGAGATCATTAATGTAGAAAGTATCTATAAAGTATGTATGTAGAAAGTATGTATAAAGAGGACCCAAGACAGGCTCTTGGAGGCTCCCTAAATCTAGTAGGTGGGAATCAGTAGGAGGTGAGACAGGAGAGTAGTTATAAAAGAAAAGGGAGTAGAATGTGTCTGGAAGGAGGGATGGGCCATTGAATCAAAAGAACAATGGTCAAGTAGCATGAAAAGTGGGAAAAGATCACTGGATTTTGCAAGAAATAATTGGTAGTGTTGGAGAAAAATATTTTTGTCAAAGAATAGGAGTGAAAAGTAGATTTCAAAGGATTCAAATTGAGTAGAATACTGGAGACACTGAATATAAATTATCATTTCTAGGAGTTTGGCTGTGAAAGGAAGAGATAAATGATAATTGCTTGAGGGGACAATGTAGTCAAATGAAGGGATTTTTTAATAGATATCTTTTGCTTTCACATCACCTTATTTTCCAAATATATATTCCCTCTCTGTTACCCAGCCTGCTATCTCTATTAATAAAGAAGAAAAAGCAAAAAGGAAAAATGTGACTTAACAAAACTAACCAACATATAAACCTAGACAGATGGGATATTCCACACCCATAGTCTATTAAAGGATGGAAGGGAGATGTATTTTTCTTGTTTCTGATTAGACTTGGTTATTACAAGTATTTGGTTGTGTTGTATTTATTATTGTTGTTCTTTCTATTTATACTGTTGTATTGTGTATATTTGTAGCTCCCTTATGCCATGGAGCTATACATGGCTGGAGATGGAAGCCTGCCACTAGAAATAGAAATCTTTGATTGTTTTTGATCCACTCACTAAAAAGGGACTATTCTTTAAAGAGACAGTATTACCTTCCTCTGAACTGAAGAATAAATCTCTAAGAGCAGACATGTTCAGGGGCATTGGATGGAGAGGCAGAGATTGAAGTGAGATGCCCTGCAGGAGGGTTTAGAGAGAGATTGGAGGTCTATGACCCTTCCTGCATGCATTATGCCTCCAGTAAGTCTTCTGTAGGGCAGAAAAAAGATAATATGTGTCTATATCTAAGGCATGCTTCTTTAACCAGGAGATCAGGTACAAACTGAAGATGTCCTACCCTACATTGAACATCAGCATGTATATCTTTTTTGAGAGAGGGTGTTACACATTGCTTTTCTTATTTTTCTTACTCTACCTGCACTACTTCATATGTTAAACTTTTCTATTTTTTCACATTCATTATCCCATATGATAAAGCAATATTGTGTCATATTCATATGTCATAATTTGTTTAACCATTCTCCAAACAATGGGCATTTATTTTCTTTTCAGTTCTTTAAACACACACAAACACACACATGAAAAAGTTTTGTTTCAAATATTGTTGTGCATATAAGATTTTTCTTTCTGTCTCTGACCACCTTGGGTAATATGACTGCAGTAGAGTCTGTAGATCAAAGAGTATAAACATTTTGGTCTCTTTTTTTTTAGTGTAATCCTCAATTGCAAGTGAATGTGTCTTTAGGATGGAAAATACTTTGTCATATTTACAGACAGCAGAGAAAGCATAAAAATAGGTTGAATAAGAGAGAGAGAGAGAGAGAGAGAGAGAGAGAATGTTGAGGGGGCAACTTATTGGAGAAAGGGGGAGAGAATGACATAAAGAACTCTGGATAAGGATGGCATTAGCAAGGAAAAGGTATGTATTTTAATCAAACTCTGGAGAAGACGAGAGAAAGAAAAAGGATGATCCAGAGGGATATTTTGGTCTGTAGAAAGGAAAGAAGTGGTAGCTTATGAAGGATAGTCCCTGTTTTCTAATTTAAGTAAGAGATGAGATTCTCTTCTGAGAGGGAGAGAAAAGGAGGTAGCATGGAAAGTTTGAATGAAGAAGAGGTTTGGAATAGAAACTTTGGAGAGAGAGATATGGGAGATAAAATAATTACTATCTAATAGTAAGGTCCCAATGGAAATTAAATAACATAATTTTTTGTTGGCAAAGTGTTATGGCTTTCTCCAACAGTATTTAATAGAGTATTGAGAAGAAGGGTTCAGAAGAAATACAGTCACAGTTTCATAGATTAAAATTCTATTCGGGAATTCAGCATAGAAAGGTTGGAAAACCCTCCATAGTGAAATTCAGAAGACACAAAGGGAAAGAAGAAAGAACAAGAGCTTTCTAAAGGGACAAATGTGATTTTTTTATTTAAAAAAAGATAGTGGCTTTAGGGAAGAAGAAGCTTGCAGAGCTAGATCTCTGTTAAAACAGAAGAGATTCGATATGGGCTCAAGAACTATTCCCGGCGATTGGGAACTAGACTACAAAGAACCATACAAGAGAAGGAGCTTCTGGGGCCTGAAATTATAGTTGTGGATTCATATGTGTTATCTACAGATTTGTCTCACTAACACCATACTCTAGATTTGGGCCTATGTTTCTCATGGCTACTATATATATATATTTCTGGGAATGTGTCCCAGGGTGGAGAAAAAAAATACCCTCAGACGTGGCTTCTTTATCAATTAATTGGCTTTAACTTCTTTCTTTTTTTTTTTTGGAGAGGGAAGGCAGGGCAATCAGGGTTAAGTGACTTGCCTAAGGTCACATGGCTAGTAAGTGTGACCAAGTGTCTGAGGCCGGATTTTAACTGAGGCCCTCCTGACTCCAGGGCCACTGTTGTATTCACTGTGCTACCTAGCCGCCCCTTAATTTTTTTTTAATAAGTGAGAATCCAGTAGAGGGAGTATTATAGGAAATTATTATGATCAACCAACCAAAAATCAGTTTTGCAAAAGAGCACCATGCAGAAGAGTGTGAGAAAGTGGAGAAGAATAAAACCACCTGTTTTACCTTGATGAAAACTGGATTGAATATGAGCATCAGATATATTGAGTGCTAAAGACTTTGTGAGCACCAGTTAGACAACCCACCTTCTCCCCTGAGCCTGAATATGCCTTATCATTTCCCTGTAAGCATCTAGGGATGCGCCTAAAATCACAGACCCCAGGATGTACTCACAGAATCCTAGGAGTCTCAGCTATGATTAGTGCTGGCATTTGGCACTATGTCACAAAGAACTGAAATTCAGAAGTTGCTGACAATTTTTGTACTACTTCAGAGGAGTAGAGACAAACAGTATCTAAAGTAGTTAGCAAAAGTAGTTAAAACATGAAGTTAAAGACGGTATGCTTCCTCACTACCCACCCCACTTTAGGTGAGCTTCTCTATACCCATTCTCCCTAAAGTGGTCTCTATCTCAGTCTCTTCTCACAGGCTCCAATGTCCCATGATCTCCATGGTCCTAGTGTGCCAGGTTCTCACCAACTTTTTTTGAGTTTCTCTTTAAAAGATTAGTTAAGAGCACCTTTCAAGTTGCTTATTTTCAATACATTCTGTGTCCCTTTCCCAACTTCTCAAAATTGATAATTATGGCTCTAATGAAACTGGCTCTCTTTATGGGTCAAAAAGATAGCAGTTAGAGCAACAATGAAGTCACAGTCATCACTTACCCTCTTCCCCCAAGTGATTAATTACAATGTTCTTGTTTAATAAGCATGGGTCAAGATGTTTTTCTTTGGGGACCATAGGTCCAAAAAAGTTAAAACAAAATTTAATTAATAGATTTGGGAATGAATTAATTGTGTAAAGTTTGGAGAACTCCACCTTCTGCTGCTAACAAGGTTGTTTCCAGTCAGTAGAAGAGAGAAGTCCTAGCTTCAGGCGAAGCTTTCAGTTTGGAATACTCACTCAGCCTTAGACCCAGCTGGATCTCTAAAGTTGAAATTTTTGAATGACCAAAGGAAGAAACCCAGGAGAGTGAGGTGTTGACATGAATAAGTCAATCAGATTACTTCAAACTGTGGACACTGTTGGCTTTTCAGACTCAAACCCTATATTTGATCCTGATATATGCTTTAACAAAAGTCCAATTGATTGATTATGTGAACCACTTTGGTATAAGGACCAGAGAGACATAAAACTATGAACCATTGAATGGATATGATTTTCAGTAAGTTACTTAACCCTTTTAGGATTCCATGTAATCATCTGTATGACAGAAAGGTTAGACAAAATGATTCTTAAGGATGTTTTCATTGCTAAGAATCTATGATTCTGAGGTGCTAAAATCTAAGTCATCAATTCTGTGAAGATGCTGAGTCTTCCATTTATATCCCTGGTGATTGGGGTCAACCATATAACATTCCTTGCCTGTTCATGCCTCTATTATTTTCCTTCTGTGTTCTAGGGACCGTTCTACTGGTTATACAAAATCAAAATTCCAGAAGTCTCGTTCATTGACAAGTTTAATTCTACTGGGGAAAATGTACATAGATAAGTAAGTACAAAATAATAAAAGTAAATAAAATGTGATTTTTGTTGAGAAAGGGAAGAAGGTACTAATACCTTGGAAGATCAGGAAAAATATGAAATCAACCTTTAGTCATAGGTTGAAGCAAAATTGTAAAGGACTTTGAATATTAAACAAAAGAACTGGTATTTTATCCAGGAAGGAAAGGAAGATGGAAGGAATAAACATTTATTAAATATTTATTGTTTGCCAAAAACTGTGTTAAGTGCTATTGATACAAATTGATAATCCTAGCTTTTAGAGAGCCAATTTTCTAATTAGGGGAAAGACCACATCATAAAAGCTAATATTTACATAGTGTCTTAAAGTATATAATATGTTTTACATATATTCAGTCATTTCATCATCATTACAAGCCTATGAGATAGGTGCTTTTATTAACATCAATTAGAAAACTAAGGCAGACAGAATTTAAGTGATTTCCCCATAGTCCCAGAGTCTTTTACCCTACAAGTAAGTATCAGAAGCAGACTTCAAACTCAGGTCTTCCTGACTCCAAGTCTAATATTCTATCCACTATGTAAATTAGTTGTTCTTATAGGAAAATTCAGCTCCAGAACAGATGGAAAGGTCTGGTGGTCCTTAGTGTCCTGATACAGAACAGGTGGTAAGAACCAGTGGTCTATCATCTTACTGGAAGGACAGTGTTTGATGATTCACTGTTCAGCCAAATGGCATGAGCAGTCACATCCTCTGATTTGGGTGAGAGGTGCAACTTGAGAGTCCTGTCCTGTGACTTTTGAGAAAAGAGGACTGGGCATGAAAGTAAGAGTAGAGCATGAGTTCTGGGCCCATTAACAAAAGGAGAGAAAGAGTGGTCAGGATCCAGCTTTGAGAAAGAGTTCAGCAGTCACTGAAAAATGGCTAACAGTTATTAAAGAAAGAGAAGGAAAGAGTTTATCACTGTAAGCTCTCTCTGGGCCCTTCAGCATCTCTTAGGATCTTTACATTAGGTAGACTAAAGTATTTTTGAGGCAATAGGGAGTCAGAGAAACTTTTTGATAAAGCCAGATCTGTGCTTTAAGAATATCAATTTGGGGGGGGGGGGGGGGGGAAGGGGCGGGCGGCTAGGTGGCACAGTGAATAGAGCACTGGCCCTGGAGTCAGGAGGACCTGAGTTCAAATCCAGCCTTGGACACTTAACACAAAACTAGCCATGTGACCTTGGACAAGTCACTTAACCCCAATTGCTCTACCTTTCCACCTCCAAAAAGAAAAAAAAAGTATATCAGTTTGGCAGCTTGAAGAGAATAGTTTAATAGGACACTATAGGTAAATATATATATATATACATATATATATATATATATAGTAATTTCTTATGCGCTCCATCTAGCCTGGGCCTCAAGAATTCTGTGAAACAAGACTTGATCATGGATTTAATATTGAAAAAATATGTTTTATTGTAGCTTCCTTCAATTTGGAAGTGCCAGAAACATAGGCTTTCTCTCCTCTACATCATAAAATCACCCCCTTCATCCAAAATTATCTTTTCACTATGCCAACACAGTTCAGAAAACATTTCAGAATCTGGTGCCTACAAGAATCAGGAGCACTTTATATTCTATTTATAATTGGTTTATCTGTATGTGATTATACTAATGAATCAGATACAGAGATGGATATATATATATATATATATATATATATATATATATATATATATATA
>NW_027187348.1:6178724-6205441 GCF_028583685.1 Petaurus breviceps papuanus | reverse complement strand
TATATATATATATATATATATATATATATATATATATATATATATATGGCCATGAAACCTGCTGAGAGACCCCCAGCTAAGAAGTTCCACCATCTTGTCTCTGCAGATGATGGCATTTCCTTTTAACTCTATTTCAGAAGATTTCTATTATAGAGGCAGACACAATGAACATTTTCAAATTCATAGAATCTTAGTTTTGGAAGAAAACTAAGTAATCTAGTCCTATTCTGACATGAAGTGTAAATATTTTTTCATAATCCTTTAATGCAACAACTGATTTAACACGTTATGTGGAAATCAAAGAATTTCATTGTCAGAACTTCCCCCTTGTCACACTGTCTTCACTGATATGTGGAGAATATATATCCATAAGACCTATAGATGTCTAGAATGTGGAGACACAGAGATGAAAAGGACCTTAGCATTTCTTGAGTCTGATTGCCTCCAGCTAAAGGGAAGAAATGGAGGTCTAGAAAAGTAAAGGGCCTAGATGAAGGGCACTCAGTGAGTTAGAGGGTGAGCCAACCATGAAACCACAGGCTGCTGGTCTTGTTCCTAGTTCAGTTGCAATTCAAAGTTGAGGCAAAGACATTCAGAAATTTTTTACTGCAGCTAAAACAGTAATCACCTAAAGAAGACCTCCAACAGTAGGAAACCCCTCCCTCCAGAGAGAGCTCATTTCCCAGCTCTAATTATTTGGAAGTGTTTTCTTACATTAAGTCTAAAATCTACTTCTTTGCCTACTTATTGCTGCTAGTTCCCTCTTCTGGGGCCAAACAGAACAAGTTTAAATTTTATCCCATGTGAAAACTGATAAATATTAAGGTAATATTTTGACTTAACACCCAACTTCTCTTCTCCAGGCTCTTTCCACAATTTTTAATTGATCATTGCATAGCATGATCTCCACTTACTTCACCATCCTGGTTGTCATCCTATTGATACACTCCAGCTTGTTAATTTTCTTCCTAAAATATGGTTTCCAGAATTGAATGGAGATTCAAATTTGACATTCATTGGCACACTGTTAGACTATATTTATTATGTACTGTATTGCAGTCAGTACTGGTTATACAAAGATAAAAGCAAACCATTCCATGGCTTTCAGGAACTTATATTCTGCTAGGGAGATATAGCATGTACAGAGATAAGCAAACAAAATAGCTTCAAGAAAAAGAAAGTCCTAGCAACCAGGGTCAGTTAAAACTTCCCATACGAGCTAGCACCTAGCTAAACTTTGATGGAAATTAAAAATTCTAAGAGGCAGAAGAAAGGAGAAAATGTATTCCAGGAATGCAGAGATGTGGGAGATGAAAAATAAAATATAGAGAAAATCTAATTGGGGTAGTCTGTCTGGGATATTGTGTTGAAGAGTAATATCTAGTAATTTTAGAAAGACATATGGAATTGTAGTGCCCTTTAAACACCATTCTTAGGATTCTGTATTTTATCTTAGGGGCAACAAGGGGCTTCCAATTTTTATTGAATACGTAAGCTATGGTCAAGCTTGTTTCTAAGGAGTATGAATGAATGAATGATTTCATAAATGAGTGGATGAAAATTATTTGTTAAATGCTCATTGTATGTCAGACCTTGTGCTAAGCACTGGTGATATAAATGAAAGCAAGGAAAATAGCCTATGCTCTCAAGAAGCTTATATTCTATTGGGGAAGAATATATTATATTCTCTATACATATAGAGAAGGAAGTGTTGGAAAGGAATGTTGGAAAGGTTGGCAGATGGTATGCCTATTATGGCATCACTTGGGTGGAGTTTGCTGAAAGGTAAAGCAGAGCCCACAGGAAGTTGGGAGTCAAAGCAGTTAGAGCTGGAGGAAGGAGAGGAAGCACCCAGAGAGACAGCTAGGCTTGTGAGTATTGGTTTGTGAGAAGGCTAACAGATGGTGTGGCTTCATGCTATGCTATGGTGTATTAACTTCTTTGCTACGATGATGGATTTGACTTTCTGTTGTTGGGATTTAGTTTTCTGGTGTTTGAATAAATGTTTTACTTCTGTCTTATATATGGAGAATCTGCTATATTTTGCAATTGAGAATTATGATGGCATTTCTACAGTTGTCATCAGTGCTATGAATATTGCGTTGGTGCTACATGGACACAGGTAGGTAAGGTGAATCATCACCAATCAGAACCCATGTCCAAAGAATAGAAGTCCAAATTCAAGTGAAGAAGAAGAAAGAGGAGAGAAAGGAGGAGGCCAAAGTATAAACAACATGGCTTAGATATGGCTATGAAGTTCTTGGCATAATGCATGTCACAGGTACTTAATAAATGTTTATTGACTGACTGGTATAGCAGAGTGGGCTAAGGACAGTTTAGGATAGAGTGAAAATTTATCAGTGTCCAAGGGAGTAGGAGTTCAGTTTCAATGGGAGGATGAGGAAGATGTGTCCTCTACTTGGAGAAAGAGTCAATGAGGACTCTCTATGGAAAATGCGGTGACTATAAAGATGACTACTACAACCAAAATAAGGAAGGTTGGAAAAGGAGAGGTTTAGAAGGGAAAGTAGTGACTTGTGTTTCAGGCATTTTGAGTCTTAAATGCCAATGGATCCAGATGTGATCTAACCAGGGCAAAGTATTTTAGAAATATTGACTCCTGCACTATGGATAGATATTACTTCTCTTAATACAACCTCAGATACCTTTGGGTTTTTTTTTACTTCCATATCACACTGTTGACTCATCTGGTGACCATAATCCACTGAAACACTCAAGTTTGTGGTGTTTTTATTAAATATCATGTTATTTAGTCATTCTTATTCTAATTTGGGAAATATATTTTTTAACCCAAATGTAGGACTTTACATTCATTTCTACTAGGTTTTATCTGAATAGATTTAGACTTTTATTGCCCCCACTTCAATGTCTAGTTCATGGGTTTCTTCTTCAGTTGGACTTTCCTTGCTTGTTCCAGCTTTCAATGGCAGCTCCATGTTCTGAATTCCCATATAATTCATTGTATATGCCATTCACTTGGAACTCAATTTTTGGTGCCATATATTTTTAATGATCCTTTAAGTGTACATTTGTCCTGAAGTGTTGACTTTCATCAGATGCTGAGAGACCAAAAGGGTAACATATAGGGTAAAGGTCATAATAAGCACAATTTCTTTTCTAAAGAGCTACAGTTGTAAATTTATATGCCTAATATATGGCTCACCATCTTTAAACACAGTGAGCTGATTTCAAGGGCAGTAACCCTTATTCTCCATTACTAGTATTATACACACTTATCCTAACTTTAGTCATGTGATAAACTAGTCAGACCTTCAGCTCTTGCTTCCTATTCCACTACCACAAACCCAATGATGTGTTTAGCTTGGACCCGGAGGCAGCTTAGTGGGCTCTGGAATTGGAGTAAGAAGATTTGGGGTTGAGTAGTAGCTTATAGTCCTAGATGTGGAACTGTGAAATTGGAGTTTATAATAACTTTTCTAGGTATCTCACAAGATTGCAATGAGGAAACACTTTGGAAACATTTAAGTGCAACATAAATATGCCCCTATCTGTTGGGTCATCAGTTTTCCAAGCTGAGTGAAACTAAAAAGAGCCTTAACACTTTAACATAATAGTAGCAGGTGCTTTAGCTGAGGATTTGGTTTTATATTGAGGAAGGATTTGTATGTAGCAAAATAGGCTTATCTTCTCAGTCTTCCATAAAACTATATGGATGAAAGTATACAGAGATTTTTTCAGTGTCCAGTTAAACAATAATTAAAGGAAAAAGAAACCACAGAGGTTTCTTTCAAAAACTCTTATGTAACTAGTGAGATGGCAAAACCTTTGAAATTGGAGACTCTGTCTTATACCTTTCATGTCGTCACAGTCTATCCCAGTGTGCTGAATATCTTAGGTGATTAACAAATAGCTGATTCACTGATTATCTTTTACCAAAACTCAAATGATCTCATGTGTCCTTCTGCCCACACAGGTAAAGGGAAATGTATTCAGAGAACTGGACCCAGGTAACAGAATTTGTGCTGATTGGTTTCCCTGGAAGCTGGAGCCTGAAGGTCATACTATTCTTGATGCTTCTGGTGACATATATGGTGACAATCCTGGGGAATTTGCTCATCATCATCCTTAGCTGCTCTGACCACCGCCTGCAAACCCAGATGTATTTTTTCCTGAGAAATCTTTCCCTCCTAGAGCTGGGATGGGTCTCTGTTGTAGTGCCCAAGATGCTGGTCTGCATCCTCACCAGGGACTACTCTATCTCCTTTGCTGGCTGCATCATGCAGTCCTATCTCTATTTCCTCCTGGGCACCACCGACTTCTTCCTCTTGGCTGTCATGTCCCTGGATCGCTATCTGGCCATCTGCCGTCCATTACACTATGAGACTCTGATGAATCGCCCCATCTGTGTCAGACTAGTAATGGCTTCCTGGATTGCTGGTTTCCTTTGGGTGCTCTCTCCTACCATCCTCATGGCTAGCTTGCCTTTCTGTGGCCCCAATGTCATTGACCACTTCTTCTGTGACAGTTGGCCATTGATGAGACTCTCCTGTGGAAATACCCAGCTTCTGGAATTTGTGGCCTTTATACTTTCCACAGCTGCTCTTCTGGGCTCTCTGGGACTGACATCAGTCTCCTATGTCTGCATTTTTGCTACTGTCTTCCGAGCTCCAACAGCCAAAGAAAGGAGGAAGGCATTCTCCACCTGTGCTTCACACCTTGCTGTGGTTATCATTGCCTATGGCAGCTCCATTTTCCTCTACATTCGCACATCAGAGACCCAGTCTATGTTCCTTAAGAAAGGGGCCTCAGCCTTGGCATGCATCATCACTCCGCTTCTGAATCCATTCATCTTTAGCCTCCGTAATGATAAGGTGAAGCAGGCCCTCGGAGATGCCTTGAGATGGCACAGAAACATAGGCAGCAGGAGGTTATGAGGACCTTGGGAAAGGAAGTGAGCATGTCTTAGAAATTTGGGAGACAAAACTTCCCAGGTAACAGACTTCTATTGAATCATGGAGTCAAAGAAGTGCCTTAATTCTTAAACATTGGAAAAAATACTTCATGCATAAACAACGAAAAGGGATCATAATGACTAGCTTATGTTTTAAGCCACAAAGAAGGAAAACAACTTCTGTAAAGTTACCTTTATTTTTTTTCAAATTCTTTATTAACTTCTGATTTACAACATTCATTTCCACCAGATTTTGAGTTACAAATTTTCTCCCCCTTTTCCCCCTACCCACTGCCCCCAAAATAGCGGTCCCCCAAGATATCCCCTCCTCCAATCTGCTCTCTCCCGTATTTTCTCCCATACCCCTTTCAACTTTTCCAGGGGATCTCTATGCCCCAGTGCCTGTATATCTTATTTCCCAATTACATGTAAAATAGTATTAATGATAGTGTATATATATGTATGTATATATATACACATACACATATATATACGTATATATTTGAATATTTGATTTTAAAACTTTGAATTCCAGATTCATTCCCTTCCTTCCTTGTCACCCACACTTACTGGGAAGATAAGCAGTTCAGTATAGGTTGTACATGTGTGACTAATGCAAAAAAAATAACATAGTAGATATATTGTAAAAGACTGACTATATTTCCCTCCCTCCTATCCAACCTCCCACTTGTATTCTCTACTTTGATCCCATCCCTTTTCAAAAGTGGGTACTTCCAACTTCCCTCCCCCCCAAGCCTGCCCTCCCTTCCATCATCCCCCTTCTCATCCCCTTCCCCCCCTACTCTCCTGGAGGGTGAGATACCCTATTTAGTGTGTATTTCATTTCTTCCTCAAGCCAAATTCAATGGGAATAAGGTTGACCCATTCCCTTTTGCCTTCCTATTCTTCCCCTCCATTGTAACCATTTTTGCTTGCCTCTTCTGTATGAGATAGTTTACCCCAATCTGTCTCTCCCCATCTCCTTTCATTATATTCCTCTCTCACCTCTTAATTTCACCTTTTAAGTATCATCCCTTCCTGTTAAATTGTTCCTGTGCCCTCTATCTATGTATACCTGTAAACATATATACACACAGTCACATATGTATTCATATGCCCATATACCCTCATATTAGACATCTATATATTTCTATTCCCTTCAATGAGAAATAAGTTACAATTATTGTTTTTCCATGTAGGAATGTTAATAGTTCAACTTTGATAAATTCCTTATGATTTCTTTTCCCTGTTTACCTTCTCATGCTTCTCTTGCTTCTTGTATCTGAATGTCAAATTTTCTATTCAACTCTGGTTTTTTTTTTTCAGCAAGAATGCTTGAAAGTCCTCTATTCCACTGAATGACCATATTTCCCCCTGAAACATGATACTCAGTTTTGCTGGGTAGGTGACTCTTGGTTTTAATCCCAGCTCCTTTGAACTCCGTAATATCATATTCCAAGCCCTTCAATCCCTCAGTGTAGAAGCTGCCAGATCCTGGGTTATCCTAATTGTGTTTCCACAATATTCAAATTGTTTCTTCCTGGCTGCTTGTAATATTCTCTCCTTGATCTGGGAATTCTGGAACCTGACTATAATATTCCTAGGAGTTTTCTTTTTGCAATCTTTTTCAGGAGCTGATTGGTGGATTCTTTCAACCTCTATTTTGCCCTCTGGTTCTAAAACATCAGGGCAGTTTTCTTTGAGAACTTCCTGGAGGATGATTTCTAGGTTCTTACTTTGATCATGGCTTTCAGGTAGTCCAATAATTTTTAAATTATCTCTCCTGGATCTATTTTCCAGGTCAGTGGTTTTTCCCATGAGATATTTCACATTGCCTCCTATTCTTTCATTTGTTTGTATCTGTTTAACAGCATCTTGATTTCTCATAAAGTCATTAGCTTCCATTTGCTCCAATCTAATTCTGAAGCAACGATTCTCCTCATTGATATTTTGAAATTCTTTTTCCATCTGGCAAATTCAGCTTTTTAAGGCATTCTTCTCCTCATTGCCTTTTTGAGCCTCTTTTGCCATTTGAGTCAGTCTGTTTTTTAAGGTGTTATTTTCCTCAGTCAGGCTGTTGACTCTCATTTCATATTTTTCTTGCATGATCTCATGATTTTGATATAACAATGGAAAATAAATTGGTTTAGTATTTCACCAAATCTTCTTGTTGATAATTCTCTAATTATGTACTCTTTGAGAAACAAAATTGACTTAGTCAGTTTTGTAATATTTTGCCTTCCCTCTACACCCTGTCTTTTGATTTCTGCTGTTCTTAAAGCACATCAGAAAGATGCATGTGATATGATCCTGAAACACCCCGCTCCTGACCAAAATTACTGTCATTTTTGAAATCTAACAGTTACTGCCCAGACTGCCTTCTGCCATTATACACGTAGGAAACCATTTTATAATCACATAGTGAAATAACACCAGTCAGGGATTCAGAAGGTCTTTTTCACTGGCCATCATCCAAAATAGGAATACACTGCCTTCTTGCATCCATGTCATATGGTTTCTCTCTTTCTTTAAGATGTAGCTTAGGGCACCATCTTCTACATGATTTCTTTCCTGGCCTTTCCAACTGCTAGTTTCATCCCTCCCAATATTATATATCATACCATATCACATTATATTATATTAAAATATAACTGTATCTATAAACTATCTATATATGTATATAACATATCTCTATATGCATGTTTTCTTTTCCATTACAATGTAAGCTCATTGCCAATAGGATTATTTCATTCTTTGCACTTTTACCCCTGGTACACTCTATATAGTTGGCATTCAATATTTGTTGAGTGATGAATGATTGATTATTAATATATATGTATATATATGTATATATATATATATATATTACTCCCCTTTTGAAAAGCCTTAAGTGGCTCTCTATTGCTGGAGAGCAATTTTCACTGGGGATAAAATACAAACTTTCCAACTTGGCATTTAAAGTCCTTCACAAACTGATTCCAGCTCACTTTTCTCTATTTGATATTAATTTCCCTTGTGTTCTACATCACAAGTTGTGTTTGCCTAAATTTATATTATATCCCCTGCTTCTGTCTTTACACAGACCCTTTTCCATATACATAATGTTATTTTTCTAAGTCTCAGAGAATTCTTAGGTTTCTTTGAGATGCATATTAAATGACATCTCCTCTGAAAAGTTTTCTGAGCCTCAGGGTTGTACTTTCCCATTTTTCACACATATGTGTACACACACAAACACACACATTTATATACATATATACAAATGCATATTGAGAGAGAAAGAGACCATATATTGTCAAGTTCCCCATGCCAAGACCACCCTCTCTTTTCACTCCTCTCTTTTTACTATTAGGAGACACCCTGTTTTCCAAAGCTAAGGCCCAGCAAACTTGTGCCCAAAGCTTGGCATAACAACAATCCTCTGTGTTCCTCCTCCATATGAACTCTGCTGCCACTAAATCACAGAACTCACTGAAGCCAGTCACAGATAGTCTCTGAGTTTGGACAAGTACTTGCAGAAACCACAGTCCAGTCATGAAGTCTTGCTATTTTTTCACAAGGTAAACTTGAGCCATTGTTGCTGTTATTTTTACTGCTATGGCTACACCTCACTATTTGGTTATATCTGTACAAAGGCTTAGCCTTACTGCATTGGACATAAATGTCTAGTTCCCCTCCTCCAATGGAATAAAGTAGGCTTTGCCTATAACCTCTGTAAACTCTTTGGTTTTATTTGGTTTTATTTTTTAGAGTTAATAGCTGATATACAACATCTATGAGCTCTTTGATATTTTCAAATTTTAACAGTTAGTTCATAACCTCTGCAACATTTTGGTCATTTATTTTCAGTTTCATGATATTTGCATATTTTACACTTCCCCTTTCTAGAACAATGTAAGGTCCTTTATGACAGATACCATTTTTCATTTTTCTTTGTACTTCACGTACCCAACATAGTATTCTATATACAGAACCTTGTTTGGCAAATATTTCTCAATCAGAATGAATTGAATTGACTTAATTTTTAAGGAAATAAATGCAATTGTAATAGGGAAGACTTTACAATGCGGGCTGCATCTAGGTAGATTGCTTTGCCTGCTGTTACTCATCCACATGAGGGGTTTGGTGAGCCAAATTCTTTAAGTTTATAATGACCTATAATGAAGAGTTCCTTCCCTTGATTCAAAGGATATATATTCTGTGATTGTTTCTTAGCTGCTTACTATGTAGTGAAGAAATGGCTTGTATTTAGCTGCTCAACTGGAAGTGTGTATGCATATAAAAGGAAATAACTAAATTATAGATATCATTAAAATTTTATCCTAATTTTATATATGGCTATGCTTCAGTGATCCTGTTTCAAGTGGAGAAAGCAAGGGGAATATTTAAAGAGTTAGCATTTCATTATTGTGCTCTATTTCAACACCTTTATTAATTTTTCAGCAGCAGGCATGTGTATTTGTCTATGTGTTTGAGTGTATGTATATATATATATTTATGTCAGTTAAAAGTGAAAAAATCCTCACTGCAATTCAGTGAGCAAGAATCATAAGCCTCAAAGTGGGAAGAAAGGTATCACCAGCTACCTACTCTTCTCACTCAAGTTGATATGTGACCATGTGACCATACATATGTTTTTCATTCTTTATGCTTGTTCTTTCTACTCTCAGATGAATAAGAGTTGTATACAGAAGGCACTGTTATGATTCTATCAATTTTTAAATGTCTAGAGAGTTGTCAGTGGTCCAAGGGGCTGAAGTTCATTCAGAATTTTTTAAAAGCTGAGCTTAGTGACACAGGACATCTCTGAGATGTTATTTGACCTAGTCAAACAATGAACCATCTTATCCCCAGACTTCAAGTCCTGCAAGGAAGGAAGTTATCTTGTTTGGGAGATGTTTCTGATATCTACTTTAAATGTGAGACAACTCTTTCCTAGGGACTTAAATAGTAGAAGGAAGGCTATGCCCAAGTTTAGAAGGATGTATTTTTACTTCTATTTCTAGCTATATCTTTTAATTTCTAATTGATTTTAATTGTTTATAGATTATATCAGTAAGCTATCAATTGGTTTAATGATACAGGAAGAATAAACAATGCTATTATAGGGTTAGACCACAAAGAAAGTTGAACCATTGGGATTTAGACAATTTAGACTATAATTTAAAGAAAACCTGATTATCCTTTAGGTGGACCCCCCACTAGGACCCTGAAGAAGAGATATGTCTGGGTACATCCTGGGAAACTGTGCCACTAAGTATATATTTGAGACAACAATAAGTCCAGAGCCTCATTACACAGCAATAATGATGCTATACATTCAGCTCTTTATGGTTTATGAGGTAATTTACTTGTAATCCTGTGAGAAAAATAGTATAAACATAGTCTCCCCATTTTACACATTCAGACATCAAGGTATAAGGAGGTTAAATAATTTGCCCCACTCATTGAAAATGATGAAGAGGAATCAGTTAGATAACTTGAGATTGACTTTACTCAGATCCAGAGTTCTCCTAGCTCACTAGCTCTCTTTGAATTTTCTCCAATTGTTGGAGGAAGGATATGTTCATCCATGTATCTCTCCATCTGTTTCTTTAAATCAGTTGTATTTCTCCACAGGATTATAGCATTGTCTATTATGCAAGTTTGTTCAAAGAACATAGCATAAGAGAGGCTATAAAGCTGTCACATCTTCAATTATACTTTTTCTTACTTCTTTCTAGAAATTCTTTATTTCCAAATACTCACCCTTGTCAGTCACCTCTTGCACAGGTACACCCTATCCACTAAATGATGAAATTAATTTATTGATTCTTTGATATCTGTGAGTCTCAGATAATTTCTATACATACACAATAATACCTATGGAACTGCACCAAACTTTTATTGCTGAACAGTACGCAAAGAAGGTCTATATGATATGATTTGAGAGAGGCTAGCAAAAGAAACTACAGATGGACAGAGAAATACATTCTATTACTATTACAGTGTGCATTTATCAGATCATTTTCTATTGTGATTGAATGTCGGCATAAAAACTGTTGTTGCTATTCATTTTTCATTTTTGAAGAGAACCAAAGATAACGGAAGGGTGACATATTGACTTGCTTGTGAATTAGTTTTAAGTGAGGCATAGTTGTACCAAGTTGTCAGCCTCACTCTCTATTCCAGAGTCATCAAAGTCCACCAGCAAGACAAAAATCAAAACCATTGGTCATGGCCCAGAATACAGTGAATGATTTTGATGTCTTCCATTTCTTACCAAGCTCTAAGTACCACACCATGCCTGCTTCGGTCATCTTCATTGCTGTTGAAACAAATTGCTTTCATCTGACCATTCTGCCAGGGGAAGATTTCACATGCTTAAGGCAGACAGCCCACAAATTTGCTGAAGGATTTTAGGCCTGTAGATTGCCCTCAACTTGGTTTACATCTGCCAAGAAGGTTTTACTAGGATGTGGTCACTGCATGTGCTGACATTTCTTAGAACCACAAGTGAAAGCTGGACACCAAATGTGGATGAGCAACCCTGAAAAGGGATTGACAAGATCTCATACCAGAGGTTAAAAATCCTCCATAAATACCCATATGCCCCATATTCCTACTATGGGGAAAATAGAGGAACAGAAAGACAAGTAGGATTTTTTCAAAAACATTTTTTAAATATTTAATAAGTTTACTTACAGTCAATTGGAATTCATGAGGCTGTCAGGTAAATTAATCACTTGATGTTTTTGTTGGGTATGTAAAGCTGTCCGTGGTGCTGAAATATAAAACTGCTAAAAGTGGAGTTAGTTCTTTGTGTTCTTTGTCTTTACAATGTTGTTGTTATTATATAAAATTTTCCCCTGATTTGACTAATTTCATTCTACATTAATTTACTAAATTCTTCAAAGTTTTTCATTTTTATGTTGATGTTATTGTATAAATTATTCTTCTAGTTCTACTAACTTCCTCCTACATAATTTTTGTATCTGATCACAATTTTTTTGAAATCACCTATTTCTTTTCCTTTTTAAAAATAAATGTACTTATTCATTTTTAGTTTTCAACATTCACTTCCATAATATTTTGAGTTCCAATTTTTCTCCCTATCTCTCTCTTCCTCTCCCCCCTCAATATGGCATGTGATTTGATACAGATTCTACACACACACACACACACACACACACACACACACACAGACAGACAAAGACAGACAGACAGAGAGAGAGCTGCCACTTTCTTTCTTATCCAGTGTCCAGTAGTTTTGATGATTGCTGCTTTATACTACAATTTAAGATCTGGTATGACTAGGCCATCTTCCCTTGCATTTCTTTTCATTAATTCATTTGAGATTCTACACCTTTTGTTCTTCCAGATGAATTTTATTATTATATTTTTAACTCTTATAAAATACTTTTTGGTAGTTTGGTATGGCACTGAATAAGTAAATTAACTTAGAATTGTCATTTTTATTATATTTCTTCTTTTCTTACAGAACAAGAGACTTCTATCACATTCATATACATGAATGACTGAATAATTTGTTTAGCCATTCCTCAATTTATGGTCATCCCATTATTTTCTAGTTTTTGACAATACAAAAAGAGATATTTTTCTGCATGTGGGACCTTTTCCACTTTTTAAAATCTCTTTTTGTTATAGATCTAGTAGTTGTATATCAGGGTCAAAAAGCATTCACTGTGTAAATTTTTGTTCATAAATTCTTATTTCTTTCTAGAATGGTGGTACTCATAAACAGTTCCACCAACAGTATATTAATGTTTCTGTTTCCTCACTGTCCCTGCCCCTCTAATATTAGTCATATTCCTTTTTTGTCATTTTTGTGAATATGATGGGTGGGATGATGGGTGAAACCTCAGGATTGATTTAATTTGCATTTCTTTCACTAAATCAAATGCTTTTTCTTGAAAAAAATAATCCCAATGAACTTCTTTGTACTATAATTTCTTGTCAGATGAAAAAGATGTCTTCTAAACATTTTGGGTAAATATTACATAAGTAAATATAATGCTTTAAGAAAATAAAATAATAAATTACTTTGGGAAAACAAACCATATTTTGAAAACAAACATTTAAAATTTGTTAATATAGAGTGGGATTCACAATTACAGACACAATGTATGTGTGATGACCAACTTTGATAGACTGGACTCTTCTCAACAATACAGGGATATAAGTCAATCCCAAAGGACGCACGATGGAGAGAAAAACGTGCATCCAGAGAAAGAACTAGAAATAACTAAATTTATATCCATGTGGAAGCAAAATACCTGATCTTTTTCATTCTCTTATTTGATTTTATGTCCTCTTTACCATTTTTCATTCCAGCTGGTACAATCCATCCTTATAACCTGACCATTGTATAATGTGAAAGTATTTACAGATCCTATACTTGATAATAAGCCACCTGGGGGGGGGGAAGGGGAGGGGAGGGAGGGGGACAAATTTGAAATTCAAGGAATTGTGGAATTGAATCCTGTAAACTAAAAGGAAACAAACAAATTAATAAATTAAAGTTTAAAAAAAATATAGAGTGGGATTGGGGGATGGGGCACTGATTTTTTTTTTTATCCCAGTGGAAGAATATCTTTATCTTCTTCTCTCTACTTTCCCTATGTTCTTTTGAGGAACCTCCAAAACTTGGATATTAGGGAAGTCCTTATTTGGGTATATCTCAAAAGCAATCCACTTTGACAAACATTTATTAAGTGCATTTTATATGAAAGATATGGTATTTGGTGCTGGGGACACACAAAACAAATCAAATATTCCCTGCCCTCAATGGGCTTACCACATAAGGATTCAGTAGCTCTGCATTCTCTTTACCACCAATTATAATCTTACCAAGTTACCCCTGAAAGGAACCCTCATGCTTTTTTGTTTTTTATTTGTTTACCCACATAGAGCTTTTTAAAATTCCTTTTTATTGCCCTTAGCATTCATCACCAGTCTTAACTCTTTATGTACTTATTTTTTGTGATACTATTATTATATGTCTATACCACTCTATTGTGCTTTTTATAAAAGCTAACTTCCCTTGATTACAATCTCTGTATACACACAGACGCACTCATATACATACACAAAATTTTGAATAGTTCAGTGAAGCTTTGCATTTTGAGTCTTTAGCCAAAAATATGTATTTTTAGAATGTTCCTTCCCCTTTTCTTCCTTATAGGAATAATTTTTTGGTTTTGGTTGGATGATTTATTATGTAATTATTGAGATCTACTTCCTCTTGAACTCAATTCTCCTGCATAATTTTAGGTTTTAGCATTCTACCTACCATTTTTCTTAATCTGTAAAACTTGCTTTCTGGACATTTAAAAAGCTTATAAGATTATAACTAGACTCTTTCTCCTATTCTAGTATTATTTTAGGATGAAATAATTGCTTTTGTCTCAAGTTTCATGAAAAGGAAATACTGTGTGGAATTGAACACAACACTATGGGGACTATAATCTACCTCATTCTGAACACTTTGCTTCTTGCAAGATTGCCTGGAGTTTTTGGGTTGTCCAGTCATTCAGCTAATTATGTTTTGCTTTCAATCTTTTAAAATGTCCAAATCTTTTTCATGTAATTTTTTCTTCAATTCTACTATTACAGAATCAGATAATAATATTATTGGAAATAATCTTAGACATCACCTAGTTTAATCTAGACCAAGTATAATACCTCTTTCAGGTTTCATTTCAAATACTTAGTGACCAGTTATTTTATTCACATGAAATCCTCTATTTCTTAAACTAAATACCCCTAGTTCCTTTAATAAATTATAATATAGTATAGACTTAAGGTCCTTAAATATTCTGATTGCCCTTTTTGGGGTATACTTCAGGTTTTCAATTTTGAAATTATAAGAACTATGGTCAATGCAATGATAATTCATGATTTTGGAGTGTGGATAATAAAGCATGCTATCCATCTCCTTGCAAAGAGGTGACAGACACAAGGTACAAATGGTGGCCATTGAAAGAATTATTTTTCTTTTATTTTTGTTGGGAAATTGATGGAAGAGAAAATAATTTCTTTAAATTAAAAAATACCTGTAATTTTAAAAATACATGGTGGGATTTTTTAACTATGTGTGAAGGAAAAGATTTTGCAAATTTTTTTCATTCATCTTTTATTTTCAGTCTCCTACAAAAACTATTATGTAATTGGCTTCTCCATCAAAGAAAGGTACCACCAAATTTGGACCCTAACATCACAGTATCCAATGAGTTTATAGAAAAATGTAGGAATGGCATTAAAAGAAACAGAGGTGGGCAAAACAATGGGATTTGAACAATTATATAGAGAAGTGATTGATGTGGAAGGTGATAAAATTGTGAGAGTATTGAAGGACTTGATAGGCAAGTAGTCTGAAAGAGAGAAAAATTGTTAAGACATGAAAAAACCTGAAACCAAAATAATTCCAAAACACAAGGGACCAGATAATACCAATTATTATCACTACATATGCCTATTTTGCCATCTTGAGTGTCATCTTTACACTAATTCTCCATGTGGGTATTAGAAAGGAACAAGTAAGTTTTGTCAAATGATATTCAAGAAAGAAAGATAGATTTACCATCTCACAACTAATTTAAAATGTGGGAAATCTCATTGTGCTTTTTTTTAATTTTGAAAAAAAATTGATTTGGTAGAAGAAAACTTTGCCTTACATGTTCTTTTACAGCAAGATATCTCCCATCTATATATCAATGTCACTGAAGATTCTTCAGAAGAGATAACAGAAAGAACCTGGTTTAATGCATTGCTGATAACAAACATCAGGTTAAGTGTAAAAAAGGAATTATGTTCTGCCAAAAGTGTTTGGCATTGTACTGGAGGAAATCCAGAATCCATGTTGGGGAAAGGGATAGTTAGTGAAGTCCTCCAAATGCTCATGATTTGCAAGGAAATTAAACTGTCAAGACCCAGAACCCCCTAGAAAATACCTGTGATTATTCAAAGGAATTTGGTCTGCCCATAAACATAGCAAAATTGAGCAGATAAAGAATGTGTATTGCCCAAATTTCAACACACATTTGTCTGAACATCCTAGAGATATCATTCAGCCATCTACATATCTGGGGCAGAAATATAAAATAAACAATGAGGTGGATCCATATTTGAATAGAACAGAAACTTGGATTGATTTTGGAAAATTTCCAAACACTTTTACTGACCCCAGGTTCCACAGGAAAGCTAACATCCACCTTTTCTATACTAAGACTTTTACTGGAGCTACTACATAGCAACAACCTATATCACTACCTCTAAAGAACTAAAGATGAACACCAAACAAATGCTGATGAAAAAGTGTATGGTGTGGAAGATGCAGGGTTTGAACAGGTGGTAACATATAACCAATGAAAAGCCCAAAAGACTAAGAGTAAGAGATGTTATCAAAGATTTGACTGGCATGAAGAAAGAGTGAGACATGATAGGTGGAAAGACAAAATGTCCTAGTGATACCCTTAATATGTTGGAGGAAAGTGCAGAAAACATTCATCATGTGGGGCAGAAAGCTTGTGGTAAGCTTTTTGGAGAACAAGAGTACCATAGATTGGGCAGATATGGTTGCAATCTGCTGGACAGAACTTTGTCCTTCTGGTCTGAATTCTGCAAGCTTCTGATTCAGATATGGTTCTATTTGCAACATACATGGTTTCAGTAGACTGCTGTTGGACTCAGTCACTGTTAGCATCTGGGAGGTTCTGCACATTCAGAGCAAATTAATTACTTGGTATTTGGACTCTTCAGGAGTGCTTTGATCTGGGATCTGGGGGTCCTGCCCTGGTCATTCTACTGTATGCTTACATGCTAGGCAAAATGTTAGAGCTGAGTCTCTGTGCTCTGCTCTTCTCCTGGGATGAGAGCCACATAGCTATGTATCCAGGATTTAGCAGCTTCCACTTTAGAGAAGAAGCCTTGGAATATGATATTCTGGAATGCAAAGGAGCTACAATTACAACCATGAATAGCCTACCTAACAAAACTGAGCATAATACTTTGGAGAGAAAATGGACATTCAATGTTATAGAGAACTTCCTGATGAAAAGCCCAGACTTCTAGAAAATGTAACATTCAAACACAAGACTGAAGAGGAGCATAAAGAGGTATGAAAAATAAAGGAAAAGGGTCTCGATAAGGTTTGTTGTTGTTCAGTTGCTTTTCAGTCATGTCTGACTCTTCATCACCCCGTTTGGCGATTTTCTTAGCAAAGATACTGGAGTGGTTTGCAATTTCCTTTTCCAGCTTATTTTACAGATGAGGAAAGTGAAGCAAACAGGGAAAGTTAAGGGACTTACCCAAGGTTCCACAACTAGTAAATGGCTGAGGCCAGATTCAAACTCAGGAAAATGAGTTTCCCTAAGTCTAGGCCTAGGACTCTGTCATATATGAGAAGTTGATATAAGTAACACCTAAGAAGTTTATCATCATTAGGACAGTTAGGAGGAGTCTAAATAGGCAGAGAGCATGGGTGTGTCAATTATATTGGGATGATCTCAAGAAGAAAATTAAGCTTTGAGAAAGAAGGGTACTCTGGAAGAAAGGGAAAAGTAGAGGGGGAAAATATCTCATATAAAAGAGGCACAAAAGGAAGAGCTCTTGTAGGGGAGGAAAAATAGGGAGGGTGTGGGTGGGGCATCACTTGAACATCACTCTTACATGAATTGGTTCAAAGAGGGGAGAGCATATAAAAACATTCAATTGTGTATAGAAATTCACACCAACAGAAAGGTATGAAGGAAGGGGATAAGGAAAAGGAATGGAGGGGTAACAAAAAGAAGGGAAGATTAAGGGAGGCAATAGTCAGGAGAAAACTTTGAGAGAGAGAGAGAGAGAGAGAGAGAGAGAGAGAGAGAGAGAGAGAGAAGCATAAACAGAAAAAATATTATGGAGAGAAATACATAGTAATGTTAACTATAAATGTAAATGAGATGAATTCACCTATAGAATGGAAGTGGATAGGATAATGGATTAGAAACCAAAATCAAACAATATATTCTTTATCAGAAACACACTGAAATATAAGACACACACATTAAAATAAGGAGCTGTAGTTATATCTATTATGTTTCAGAGTAGCAGCATATTCTCAGACAAAGAAAAAGTAAAAGTGGATTTAACTAAATATTAAAAGATAGTATAGACAGTGAAGTAATATTAAGAAAAATTACAGGAAGTTTCTCTGATAAAGACCTTATTTCTCAAATATATAGAAAATAGTTGTTTCTTAGGGGTGGCCAGGTGGCGCAATGACTAAGATCACCAGCCCCAGAGTCGGGATGACCTGGGATCGAATCTGGGCTCAGATACTTAGCATCACACCCAGAAATAATTGGCCGTGTAACCTTGAGCAAGTTACTTAACCCCAATTGCTTTAAAAAAAGAAAGAAAATAGTCATATTTATAAAAATAAGATCTATTCCCTAATTGATAAATGATCAAAGGATATGAACAAGCAGTTTTCAGAAGAAGAAATAAAAGCTGTCTATAGTCATACAAAAATTCTCTAAATCATTATTAATTAAAGAAAAGCAAATTAGGAAAATTGTGAGAAACCACCTCACACCTATCAGATTAGTTAACGTGACAGAAAAGGAAAATGACAAATGCTTGAGGGGATTTGGAAAAATAGGGACACCAACGCACTATTGCTGAAGTGAACTACTCCAACTATTTTTGAAAAAGCACTTGGAATTATGTCCAAAGAGCTATAAAACTGCAAATACTCTTTGACCTAGCAATACTACTACTAGGTCTGGATCACAGAGAGATCAAAAGAAAATGGACCTATATGTACAAAATATATTTATAGCCATCCTTTTTGTGGTAGAAAATCATTGTAAACTGAAGGGATGCCCATCAATTGAGGAATAGCTGAACAAGTTATGGTAGATTATTGTGATGGAACACTATTGTACTATAAGAAATAATAAGGAGAATGGTTTCAGAAAAACCTGAGAAAATCTATGTGAATTGATGCAGAGTGGAATGAGGAGAACCAAGAGATCAATGTACACAATGACAGAAATATTGTAGCACTGATCAACTGTGAAATAAGTAAGTGGATGCAATGTGGCCATTGGTCGTCATGCAGGTTGGAACACCTTCAGATTTTTCCTTCTGTAGTTTCTGTACTTCTGGCTATTACACATTGTCCATCATTTTATAATTCTGATTTTTTTCAAGGTGAGTACCTTTGAAGATTATTTATTAGATCTTAGATCACTGCTTTGTTGTAGCAGAAGGGCTTGTGTAACTTATTAAAACTACAAGTTATTCCATATACAATTAATCAAAACGAACAGGTCATAGTGGAGAGTTCTGGGAAAAAGATGATCCATTAGAAAAGGAAATGGTAAATCATTTTAGTATCTTTGCCAAGAAAACCTCATAACCAGTAATAAAATGATAAAAGAAATAATACCAGAAGATGAGCCCTAAGGTCAGAAGTTATCTGATACATTAAGGGGGAAAAGCAGTGGGAAACTAAAAGTAGCTCCAGTAATAATGAAGCTGTTGGGCCAGAATAAAAAGGAAGTTCAGCTGTACATGTGTGTGGTGATGAAAAGGAAGTCTGATACTATAAAGATCAAGATTGCATTAAAACCTGGAAAATAAGATCTATGAACCAAGGTAAGCTCAATGTGGTCAAACTGAAGATAGAAAATGTATACGTTGACTTCTTCAGTGTCAGTTAACTTGAATGGACTTTAATAGGTGAATTTTATTCAGGTGATCATTACATATGTTACTGTGGGCAAGAATATCTTAGAAGAAATTAAACCTCATAACCAGTAATAAAATGATAAAAGATATGATATCAGAAGAAATGAATTAGCCCTCATACACAATAAAAGGGTGAGAAAAGCAATACTGGAGCATAATCTCAAAAATGACAGTGATATGTGTTCAAATCCAAGGCAAACCATTCAACATAACAGTTATACAAGTCTATGCTCCAACAACTGATGCCAAAGAGCTAAAAGTTGCCCATTTCTAGGAAGACCTACAACACCCAAAAATGTCTCATTCATCATAGGTGACTGTAATGCTGAAGTAGGAAATCAAAAGGTAATTGCAATAACAGTCAAGTGTGGCCTTGGAGTACAAAATGAAGACAAGTAAAGATTAATAGAATTTTGTCAAGATAACTCTCTGGTCATAGAAAGCACTCTTTTTCAACAACCCAAAAGACAAAACTACACATGGACATCACCAGATAGTCAATATTGAAATACATATACTTTGCAGCTAAAGGTGGAGAAGTTCTATAGATCCAGTTAAAACAAGTCTATGGATCACATTTGGAAGGATTATTATAGGATATTATAGCAAAATTCAGACAAATTGACAAAAATAGGGAAAACCACCAGACCACATAGATATGTGTACTGTTAATGGAATATGAAGATCTTCCCCATCCATTAATAGGCCTATGTGACTACATGTGTCCCTTTTTCCCTTGGAACAGGAGCCATGTTCCCAGATCTAAAGGTACATGAGTATTTCAATTATAGATGTCTTGCTGCTTTCACCGCTATGATACGTCCTCAGTCACATAGAGTCCATTGAGAGAGGAAGTTGCCTGAGTTGGAGCTTGCTTAGGGGGAAGCTTGCTTGCAAGGAGTCTTACTTGTAGGAAGACTTTCATACATTTTGATACTTAGCTAATTAGGTATTGAGTCACCAGGGTTGTAGTGCCTTCTGACTCTGAGCCTATTAGTTGAAAACTATATATACTTGGAGGTTGGCATTTTACCTTGGTGGGCTCACTCATGAGAAGGACCTTTGAATTCCCTGGATGGGACTCTGAGTAACAGTTTGTGAAGAGCCCCCCAACTCCTCAGATGGTGGTGCTCTCCCAGTCTGGTAGTGTATGTAGGTGGTTGTATTACTTTGTTCAGACCATTGTTGAATCCCTGTCTGTTGAATCTCTGTGCTAATTTCTCAGCTTATATTTTGTATACTCACTTCTTTCTACTTATATGTTTGGTTGAAGTAAGATTGTTGATCCCTTTAAGGCTGTTTTTCCTTTAGAAAAGCATTTCAAAGAACCTGTGCTAGCAGGCCATCCTGGGTGTGCTAGGGTGCTTGCTAAAAGAATATGTCCAAAATAACAAAAGATGAAAATATCAATTTTTGGACACTGTAGGCACATAAATGTCCTGTTTGTGAAGCTGTGAATTAGTCCAGCATTCTGGAAAATGTACCCCCAAAATCACTAAGCCATATCAACCCTTTTACTGACTCCATAAAAGTTGATGATAAAGGGAAAAGGCTCATTAAAAATATTAATAACATTAAAAGTATAACTTAGGAACAAAGTGAGTACTGATCAATTGGGAAAAGACCGAACAAATTGTGGTATATAAATATAATGGAATACTATTGTGCCATAAGAAACAATATGAAGGATTCATAGAAACTTTAGAAGACATGTTTGAAGTAATTTAGAGTAAAACCAGAATAATTAAAACAATTTACACAGTGACCCAAAGTAATATAAACAAACAAAAAAAAATCTTTGAAAGACTTAAGAACTACTAGCAAAACAGTGACCAATCATGACATTAAAAGACTGCTGAAACATATCTCCCATACCTTGACATAGGGGTTAGAGGCAAAGAATGAGTCATGTTTTCAGACCTAATGTGTTATGTTCCTTGATTATACTTATTTGTTACAGGTTTGAGGGAGTAGAAGAGTAATTTGTTAGTGATGGAAGGAAGGAAAAAAGGGAGAGAAGGAAGACAGGAAAACATTAAAAATAGATTCGTATATAATCAATATATCAAGCATTTTTTATAGGAATAGTCTATGCTGGACACATCACTAATCACTGGAGACAGGTACAAAAAATAAAACAATCCATTCCTAAAGAGTTTAAATTCTCTTTTAGAAAACTTTACAATTTTATCCTGAACTAACACCAAGCAAAGAATCTCCATATATAAAGTACAAGAAAAAGGATTGTACCACACTCACATTTTAATCTTTTTTTGTTCTTTATGTATTGAAATGTTTGTTAATTTCATGATAAAGATTAAATTAATGTAAAAATGCTCATTTAAAAACAATATGTCCTAAGTAATGCTTTTTGTGAATATGAAGTAGAAGCAATGAATATATTTAAGGGCCTAGATTTGGTAAATAGAGTACCTGAAGACCTATGGACAGAGTTTTCAATATTGTATAAGAGGCAGCAACCAAAAAAAAAATTCCAAAGAAAAATAAGGGCAAAATAGCAAAATGACTTTCTACTGAGGCTTTCCAAACAGTTGGGGAAAAAAAGAAATGGAGAGAGAAAGGAAAAAAAGGGAAAGATATCCAACTGAATGCAAATTTGCAGAGAACAGCAAGGAGAGATACAAAGGTTTTCTTAAGCAATGCAAAGAAATAGCATACATTGGGAAAGACAAGAGGTGACTTCAAGAAAACTAGATATATCAAGGGAACATCCTATGCAAAATTAGGCATAAGAGACAGAAATGGTAGGAACTTCACAGAAGTAGAAATGACTAAAAAGAGGTGGCAAGAATATATGGAAGAATTGTACAAGAAAGATCTCAACATCAGCAATAAAGACAATGGTATGGTTACCAATGTAGAGGCAGACATCCAGGAGGATGAAGTCAAGTGGGCCTTAGCAAGTATTGCTATCAATAAACAAGTAAAGGTGACAGAATTCCATCTGAGCTACTTAAAATCTGAAGAAAAAAAAGTGATTCTGTCAAAGAGCTGTACTCAATATGCCCACACATTTGGAAAATTCAACAGTGGCCAACATATTAGAAAAGATTATTTATGTCCAAACCATCAAGAAGGACAATCACAAAGAATGTTCAAATTACTGAATGCTCATGCTCATTTTACATGACAACAAAATTATGCTTAGGATTCTGCAAGCTAGGCTCCAGAAATAGGAGAACTGAGAATTACCAGAAGAGCAGATTGGTTTTCGAAGAGGCAGAAGAATTAGAAGCCAGATTAAGCTAATTTGCTGGATTATGGAGAAAGTGAGTTTTTTTAATTTACTTCTTCATTGATTGATTATATTAAAGCCTTTTATTTTGTAGATCACAACAAAATATGGCAAGTCCTCTACAAGAGAGGAGTACCAGATATTCTTACTTGTCTCCTGAACAACATGTATAGAGAACCAGAAGCAAAAGAACTGAAAAGAAACAACTGATTGGTTTAAGATTGGAAAAGAAGTAAGACAAGGATATGTGTTGTCAACTTATTTATTTAACTCACATATAGAGTACATCATGCAAAATGCCAGGTTGGATGAATCAAAAGCCAGAATGAAGGTGAGAGAAAAATCAATAATCTTAGACATGCAGATGATACCATTACTATGGCTGAAAGTGAAGAACTAAGAAGTCTCTTGATAAGGGTAAAAGAGGGTAGTGTAAAAGCTGGCTTGAAGCTTATCATAAAAAAAACTAAGACGTTGGCAACTGGTTCCATCTCTTCCTGGCAAATGGAGAAGAAATGGAAGCAGTATAAGATTTTGTATTCTTTGTCTTGAAGATCACTCCAGATGTTGACTGCAGCCATGAAATTAAAAAATGTTTAACCCTTGGAACAAAAACTATGGTAACTCTGGGCACCACATTAAAAAGCAAAGATATCACCTTGCTGACAATGGTCTGTATAGTCAAAGCTGCAGTCTGCTGAGTGTTGCAGAATCAACTCTTTTGAATTTGAAAGCGTCTTGGATAGCAAAGAGAGCAGAACAATCAATATTTTAAAAAAGTTAATTCAGAATATCCACTAGAAGGTCAATTACTGAAGGTGAAGTTTAAATTCTTGGTCATATAATAAAAAGACAGGACTCATTGGAAGAGACCATGATGTTGGGAAAGATTAAAGGCAAAAGGAAAAGAGGATGGCAGAGGATCATATGGATAGATAATGCTATGGAAGCAATGAACAAGAGCTTGGACAGCCTTCAGGCAATGCTGGAGGATCAAAGGGCATGGCACTCTATGGTCCATGGGGTCATGAAGAGATGGACATGACTGAATGATGGAACAACAAATTATTAGACATAAGTTCTGCAATTCAAGCAAGTTACCACCAAGTGGCCCTATTTATTGAATTATGTGACAGAAACCAGGAGCAAGAGAAAATTGAGGAAGGTGTGGCAAGCAAGAAGCTGATTGGGTCTCTGAAATTTTATGAATAAGCTTGTGATTCATTAATATAAGACCTTCCAGTGAGATAATCCCTCTACTCACTGAAAAATAAAGTGAATTGCCCACAGCCAATATGTGTCAGAGACGGAACTCAAACCCATGTCTTCTGGTCTCTGAGGCTTTATAATTTGAGAATTAACCTTGACTCATTATAGCTTATCTTTAAAAATGTATCGTATTTTTTGGAAACATTTTGTCACAATAAATAAAGAACCCTTGGATCTAAGATGTGTTAAGGATGCATTGAATATCTAAAGTCTATCATAGGAATGTCAAAATAACAAGCCCTGTGCTTGAGGAAAGCAAGTTGCCATGACAACTGAGGTGCCTATTCTCCTATTCTCGCACCGGGCATGTGCAAAATGGTGCCAACATATCTAAAAGAGAGTCCGATGGAAGTAAACAACAGAGGCAAGGCACCTTGTATTTTTATTTGTCTGGTATTGGTGGAGTTTGGGGGAAGTAATTCCTTCTATATGACAGGATTTGAACAAGTATCTGGAGGAATTTTAAGTCTTCTGTTTCCAGAATAGATGGAGATTATTAGCAGTGTTGTACATAGTGAGCTTATCCCATTTAAGTACAAACTAAAACTGTGTGGATCAGTAAAACACTTAAATAAGTCAATCTTTCGTCTATGGTTTTACTCAACTTGTTAACATTGTAACAGGGTAATGGGAGGGACAGTACTAGATGCTTTAGCATCTATATTGAAGTTGAATTCATTTCAACAGACATTTATCCAGAACAGTGATAATTTATACAAAACACAGTGCTAGTCACTGATGATACAAAGACATAAATGTAATAATTTTTGTCCTCAAGGAGTTTATATTCTACTGGAGAAATACCACATACATATAATTAAGTAAATACAAAGTATGTAGAGTGTTACATAAATTAGTTTTCATAAAAGAAAGAGGAGAGAGAGAGAGAGAGAGAGAGAGAGAGAGAGAGAGAGAGAGAGAGTGAGAGAGAAAAACTAGCAACAGGCAGGATTCACTGAGAAAGGCCTTATGGAGGAGATTGCTCCTGAACTGTGATTTGTAGAAAGCTGAAGATTCTAGGATGTAGAAGTAAAGAAAGGTTACAGTCCAAATATGAGGCAGAGGGGCAAGACAAGGAAGATCACAAAATTGATCCCTCTCTCCTCAAATTTCTCACAAGTCCTCTATCTGAATCCTTTCATGGCATTTACCCCACCTGACATCGCATCATAGTTATTCTTAAACTTGCCATTCCCCATCCACTTTTCATTGATTCCAAGCTCCTTGAAAGCAAGGACTGTGTCACATCTTTCATTGTATTCTGTTTGCTGAGGTCAGTTGGTTGTCTCACCAACTCTCTCAGATTCAAAGTTCCCAAAACCAAATTCTTCCTCTAATCTCCAAAACCTGCCTCTCCCCATAACTTCACCATTTCTGTTGAGGGTACCACATCTTTCCAATCATCAGTAAAGAGCCACACAAGTCATTCTTGATTATTTCTTTCCCCCTCCCATTCCTTGAATATAATCACTTTCTATGTCTTGATGATTTTGCCATAATAAATGTTTTTCCCAGATATTCTTTCATTTCCAGTGACACTGTTACCACCCCAGTTTAGGTCTTTGTTTCCTCTTGCCTGGTCTGTTAGAATTGGTTTCTAAAATAGTCTTCTTGCCTTCAGTTTTTCTCTTCTACAATCCATCCTTCACACAGATTCACATGTTTTAAAAAAAAACCTTATGTGTAATTCAATTCAATTTAACCCTTATTAAGGGCATACTCAGTGAATTAGGTGCTAAGAGAGAAAGAAAAAATTTGAAATAGTCCATGCCCTTTAGGAGTTGCCATTCTAATGAGTGGATACAACATGTACTTGAGTAAATAAAGTAAAAGAATAAACCAAGTTACGAAATGATTCTAAGAGGGTAGGAGCACAGATTTAACTAATGCTATTGGGGAAGACCTCGTATCAGAGGAGACAGCTGAGTTGTACTTACAAGGAAGCTAGCATAAGGATCCGCATGCCAAGACCACCCCTCTCTTTTTACTATTAGGAGACACGGTGTTTTCCAGAACTAAAGCCCATCAATTGAGCTGCACCCTGAGCTTGGCATAAGAACAGTGCTTTGTGTTCACCTTCTGGATGAGCTCAGCCATAGCAAAATCCCAGAATTTTTTTCATATTGGCATGAGGTGGTCCCTGAGCTTGGATAAGCACCTGCAGTATCCATGTTCCCATCACAAAGCCCTGCTACAAATCGAAATTATCTCATTTTTTCATTGTTGCTGTTACCCTTCATCATCAGGGCTACACCTCACTGTGTAGCAACTAGCATAGGTATTAAAAGTGCCCAAACTAAAGCTGGTCTCCTACTAGAGGATGTGCCAACACATGTGTCTACTTTCCCTCCTCCAATGGAATAAATAAACCTTTTTGCTTATGACCACTGTTAGCTCTTTTGTTTTATTTTATTTTGTTGTTTTGAATTAACTTTGGTTGTGATAACTTGTGTAAGCTCTTTGGTATATTCAGAGTTAACAGTGTTTGCATAACCTCCATGACTTTTTGGTCATTTGTTTTCA
>NW_027187348.1:6149301-6178714 GCF_028583685.1 Petaurus breviceps papuanus | reverse complement strand
TTGGGCAAGTCACTTAACCCCAATTGCCTTGCCTTTCCCCCACCCCACCCCCCCGCAAACAGAACAAAAATAAAAACAAAAAGAAATCATATGGGGAATAGAATTTCATGTTTGAGGAACAGTTAGCAGGCCATTATAAGTAAAACAGAGAGTTTTTAAAGGGAAATGGTATGAAATAAGACCAGAAAGATACATATAAACCATGTTGTTGAAGGCTTCAAAGGCCAGACTGAGCATTGTGTTTTTTATCCTAAAGGAAATAGGGAGCTCCTGCAGACTTTTAGAAAAGTGTGACATCCTGAAAGAGATTATGGACTCAAAGTGAAGAATGATGCATCTTCCTCTTGTGCATGGCCAATTTGACTACAGAAAGCCTATTCCTTAAAGAGACAGTGTCACCTTACCCTGAGCTGGATGATGTCTATATTTTCTACCCTCTTCTGGTAATCTGATTCATTCAAAACCTTGTTTAGGTATAGAACAAGCATGAGAAAAACTGACTGCATTCATTGTGAAAGATCTTACTGTTTTCTATCCCCTTCCCAAGCCTTCTCTCTTTTTCTTTCTGCCTCCCATTGACTCAGCAAATTCAGTGGGTCAGAATAGTCTACAATGACCTTGCCTGTTATTTGGGTAAAGGAGTCATTTGCTGAGATGATGAAATTTAAAGGGACATTGCTTTTCTACTTATACTTAGTTGAGCTCAGTTGCACTGACAAAAATGGAGTTTTGATGGGGGGACAATAAGACACAGAGAAGTAATTTTTAGGTATAAAACCCTTTTAGGGAGGGGAAACCTATGTAATATGTCCCACTGTGAACACCCATGCTATTGAAGCAATAAGTATATGGAGGAGGTAACATTAAACAAGGAACAAGATTGCAGAAAAAATGGTAAAAAGTCAACAAAGGCATATTTCTCCTTAAGGAAATCATGCTTATTTAATTGCACTGAAGAAATTCAGATCTATAGAAGAGAGGATAATAATATTAAAAGCTAGCATCATTCTTCACTATCCACCCTATCATAGATAAATTTCACTACAACAAAACTACCTGCAACAACCTTCTGATGTCCTACAATCTTCTCTCATAGACACCAACATCCAGGATCACACATACCGTGGATCCTGTTGTACCAGTTTCTCACCACCCTCAACTGAATTTATATTTAAAATCTATTTTTGGAGGGGGGAAGGCAAGACAATTGGGGTTGAGTGACTTGTCCAAGGTCACACAGTTAGAAAGTGTGTCAAGTGTCTGAAGCCATATTTGAACTCAGGTCCTCCTGACTTCAGGGCAGATGCTCTACTCACCATACCACCTAGCTGCCCCATATCTTTAAAATCTTAATCAAGGCCACCTTTAGTACTGCTAACTCTGAATGAATTCAGTGCCCCTTTCCCAATTTACCAAACTTGCTTGTTATGCTTCTAACAATACTAGCTCTCTTTATGGGTCAAAATGATAACAGTAATAGGAACAGCAAAGTCAAAGCCAGCACTTGTCTCTTCCCTCAAGAGGTTAATTACACTGTTCTTGTTTAACGAGCATAGGTCAAGATGGTTTTCTTCAGGGATTATACCTCCAAGAAAGTTAAAACAAATTTTAATTGATAGAATTGGGAATGAATTAACTGTGTAAAGATTAAAGAACTGCACCTCCTACTGCAAATGAGCATCTACTTCAAGGAGGGAGAAATCCAACTATAGCTCATTCTTTCTCTTGGAATGCTCACTTGGCCCTAGAACTAGCTGGGTCCTTTGAAGATGAATGCCCAGAGAAAGAACCCCAGGGGAATGAAGTATTGGGATGGATAAGTGAATTGGATTCTTTCACCCTGTAAGTACTGATAGCTTTTCAAAGTCAGTGCCTATATTTGATCCCAGTTCAGATTTCACTAAAGTTCAGTTGACTGATTGTGTGGATCTCTGAGGCAGAAGGGCAAGGGAAACAGAATATTATGAACTATAGGACCTGTGTGATTTTGAATATGTTATTTAATCCCTTTGAGTCTTCGTGAAATCATCTGGATAATGAAGTTGAACTAAATTGTCCTGAAGGATCCTTCCATTTCTCGGATGTTATGCTACTGAGATGCCAAACTCTTAAGTTATCAGCTCTGTGAGGATATGTTAAGAATTTTCCATTTAGATTCCTGATGATTGGGGCCAACCATTTAACATTCATTTATTCTTTCACCAAACCTCTATTATGCTCCTACTATGTTCTAGGGACTATTGTAGGCACTGATTATACAGCAATAAAATGCCAAGTCTCATCTCTTAGGAAACTTATATTCTACTGGGGAAATGTGCATAAATTGGTAAGTACAAAATAATCAAAGTAAATACATTGTAATTTTATTGAGGGGAGAGTGGAAGAGAGTACCAACATCTGGGAAGATCAGAAAAGGTCTTAGAGTCCTTGGAGACAAGCAATGTGAACTGTAATGGATATGAGAAGGCAAGCAAGTCAGCTTAGCTAAAGTTTTGAATCTGTGAGGGGGAATAAAATGAAATCAGTCATGTAGCTTAGAGCAAACTGTAGGTTAGAGCAAAACTGTAAAGGCTTTGACCATCAAATCAAAGTAATGGTATTTTATCCAGGAAGAAAGAAGGGGAAGAAGTAAGGAATGACTGAAAAAACAAATGAAGGAATAAAGGAATGAGCATGATTAAACACTTATTGTTTGCCAAGAATTGTACTAAATAGAAGGGATAAAAATTTGAAAGGAAAATACCACTAGCTCTCAAGGGACCCATCTTCCAATTAGGGAAGAGGATACATAATGATAACTGACCTTTTTATAGAGCTTGAAATTATTCAAAGTGTTTTGCATTTCTTATATAACTTCAACCTTAGGGGATAGGTGTTAATATTATTCTTATACAAATAAGGAAAATAAGATGGAATTTAAGTTATTTACCCAGGGTCACCATGCAAGTCAGTATCTAAGGCTGATTCAAACTCAGGTCTCCTTGACTCCATGTTTGGCACTTTATCCATTATGTAATCTAGTTGTTTGTGTAGAATTTAGCTCCAGACCATATGGAAATGCCTAGTGGTTCTTAAGGTACAGATAGAGAGCAGCAGTAAGAACTAGTGGTCTACCATCTTACTGAAAGAATAATCATTGGTGATTCAATGCTCAGCCAAGATGTGTGATCAATCATAACCTCCCATTTGGGTAGGGTGAGAGGTGCAACTAGAGAGATCTATCCTAGTGACTTTTTAGAAAAGAGGACTGTCTATGAGGGTCAGAGTAGAACATGAGCTCTGTGTCCCTTGGGATGGGAAGGGAATGAGTGATCAATTTCCAGCTTAGAGGGAGAGTCTAGCACTCATTTGCAAATAGCTAATGGAGACTGAAAAAAGAGAAAGTATTCCTCACTACCTGCTCTGACTGGCTCTGCAACATTTGTTGGGGTCTTGGCATCATGTAGGCAAGAGTAGTTTAGAAGCAATGGGGAACCAGAGAAATTTTTGATATAGTCAGATCCATGTTTTAAGAATATCAGTTTGGCACCTTGGGGAGAATAATCTAGTAGGCCACTATAGATGAAAAATATTCTAGACCAGGCTTCAAGAATTTTGTGTAATAAGACTTGATTGTGGATTTCATATTAGAAAATGTATCTTTTTAATGTATCTTCCTTCCATTTGGAAATGATATGTGATTGCTATTGTTAAGTAGATTACATGTTTGTATGTAGGTATCTGTCTTCCTTTATAGCGGAGAATATAGATGATGTATTGACTACTTTTACTGCTTTTTGCCATGCACTATGAATTACACATTTGGAAATTGGAAAAGATTTGAATTTCCTGCTTGTCACAGCTCCTGATGATATTCCCATATTCTGAATTCCTATATACTTCATTGTATATGCCACTCACTTGGAACTTAATTTTTTCTGCCTTGTATTATTAGTGATGCTTTGAGTGTAATTTGCCCTGAAATTCTGGCATTGATCAGATTGTTGAGAAGCCAAAAGGGTAACATATGAAGGTGTGTGAAGGTAATAAAAGCACAATTTCCTTTCTGAATAGCTTTAATTGTAAATTTATATGCCTAATATATGAGTCACTGTCTTTAAACATAGTGAGATGATTTCAAGGGTGATAATTCTGATTCTCCATTACTGGTATTATACACATTCATCCTAACTTCGATTATGTGATTTTTTTCCAAATGTTTCATTTACTTCTGGTTTGCATCATTCATCTCCACCAGATTTAGAGTTACAAATTTTCTCCCCATTTTCCCCCACCCACCGCCCCAAAATAATGGTCCCACAGGATATTCCCTCCTCCAATCTGCTCTCTCCCATATCTTCTCCCATACCCCCTCCCTTTGACTTTTCCAGTAGGGCATGGTGGATCTCTATGTCCCAGTGCCTGTATATCTTATTTCCCAATTATCTGTAAAATAGTATTAATAATAGTATATGTATATATACATATATATTTAAACATTTAATTTTAAAACTTTGAATTCCAGATTCATTCCCTTCCTCCCTTGCCATCCACCCCCACTGGGAAGATAAGCAATTAAGTATAGGTTGTACATGTGTGGCTATGCAAAACATTACCATAGTAGATATGTTGTAAGAGACTGACTACATTTCCCTCCCTCCCATCCCACATCCCACCCGCTCCACCCTCTACTTTGGTCCTATCCCTCTTCAAAAGTGGGTGCTTCCAACTTCCCTCCCCCCCTAGCCTTCCCTCCCTTCCATCATCCCCCCTCTCATCCCCTTCCCCCCCCCTACTCTCCTGTAGGGCGAGATACCCTATTTAGTGTATATGTCATTCCCTCCCTAAGCCAAATTCAATGAGAATAAGGTTGACCCTTTCCCTCTTGCCCTCCTGTTCTTCCCTTCTACTGCAACCAACTTCCCTTGCCTCTTCTATATGAGATAGTTTACCCCATCCTGTCTCTCCCCATCTCCTCTCATTATATTTCTCTCTCACCTTTTAATTTCACCCTTTAAGTATCGTCCCTTCCTATAAAATTGATCCTGTGTCCTCTATCCATGTATGCCTGTAAATATATATACACACATTCACGTATATATTCATACGCCCATGTGTTATATGATTAAGTAGTCAGATCTTCAGCATTTTCCACTATAACTAACTCAATGGTGCATGTTAGTTTGGGCTGGGAGGCACCTTGGTGGGCTCTGGAAGAGTTTAGGATCTGGAATCAAAAGTCTTGGGTTTGATTATTAGTTTATTACATGTCCTAGTTGTAGGACTACGAAATTGTGGTTAATAATATCTTTTCTAGGTATCTCACAAGATTACAATGAAGAAAGCGCTTTATAAACATTTAAATGCTACATGATCATGTCCCTAACTATTGGGTTGTCAGTCTTCCAGGCTGAGTGAAACTAGAATGGAGCCTTAACACTTTACAAAAGTAATGGTAGTGGGTGCTTTACCTGAGACTTTGACCTTATTTCAAGGAAAGATATGCATGACTATAGGTTTATCTATACAAAACACATGGGTGAAAATATACAAAGACTTTTACAATATCCAGGTTATCAATAATCAGAATGTTTCCCACAGGATTGGCTAGGTGGTGCAATGAATAAAGCACTGGCCCTGGAGTTCAAATCCGGCCTCAGACACTTAAGACAAAACTATCTGTGTGACCTTGGGCAAGTCACTTAACCCCAATTGCCCTACCTTCCCCCCTCAAAAAAAAAAAAGATGTTTCCCACAAAGGTTTCTTCCAAAAACTCTCTGTCCCCATCAAGATGGCAAATCCTTTGAAACTGGAGACTCTTTCATGTTCTCCAAGTCTATCCCAGTGTCCTACATATATTAAGTGATGAAAAAATAGCTGATTAACTAATTATCTGTCACGAAACTTCAAATGATCTCATGTGTCCTTCTGCTCGCACAGCTAAAAGGAAATGTATTCAGAGAACTGGACTCAGATAACAGAATTTGTGCTGATTGGTTTCCCCAGAAGCTGGAGCCTGCAGGTCATACTATTCTTGGTGCTTCTGGTGACATATATGGTGACAATCCTGGGGAATTTGCTCATCGTTGTGCTTAGCTGCTCTGACCACCGCCTGCAAACCCAGATGTACTTTTTCCTGAGAAATCTGTCACTCCTAGAGCTGGGATGGGTCTCTGTTGTGGTGCCCAATATGCTGGTTTGTATCATCACGAGAAACTACTCTATCTCTTTTGCTGGCTGCATAATGCAGTCCTATCTCTATTTCCTCCTGGCCACTACTGACTATTTCCTCTTAGCTGTTATGTCCTTAGACCGCTATCTGGCTATCTGCCGTCCATTACACTATGAGACTCTGATGAATGGTCCCATCTGTATCCGACTAGTGATAGCCTCCTGGATTGCTGGTTTTCTTTGGGTGCTCACTCCTACTATCCTCATGGCTAGCTTGCCTTTCTGTGGCCCCAATGTCATTGACCACTTCTTCTGTGACAGCTGGCCATTGATGCAACTGTCCTGTGGAGATACCCAACTTCTGAAGGTAGTGGCCTTTATACTTTCCACAGCTGCTCTTCTGGGCTCTCTGGGACTGACATCTGTCTCCTATGTCTGCATCTTTGCTACTGTCTTCCGAGCTCCAACAGCCAAAGAAAGGAGGAAAGCATTTTCCACCTGTGCTTCACACCTTGCTGTGGTTGTCATTGCCTATGGAGGGTCCATCTTCCTCTACATTCGCACAGCAGAGAGCCAGTCTATGTCACTTAAGAAAGGGGCCTCAGCCTTAGTATGCATCATCACTCCACTTCTGAATCCATTCATCTTTAGCCTCCGTAATGATAAGGTGAAGCAGGCCCTGGGGGATGCCCTGAGCTGGCACAGGAACAAAGGTGCCAGAAGGTTATGAGGACTCTGAGAAAGGGAGTGAGAATCTCTTTGATATTTGGGAAACAAAACATTCCAGGTAACAGACATCTATTTGATCCTAGAGTCAAAGAGCCTTAATCCTTAGATACTGGAAAAGAGACTTCATCCATAAGTAATGAAAAGGGATCTTGATTGCTTACTTATGTTTTTAGTCACAAAAAAGAGAGGCAGATGGCCAGATAGCAGTCCAAGGACATGACAATAGAGTCCCCTTTAAACTGAAAGAACAGCATGATGGTCTAGTATAAAAAGCCCTAGAGTAAAAATCTTAGAATCCAAGATTTGTAAATTACAACCTACATAACATAAAGTCAAGTAAGTTTCCATCTGTGAACTTGTTTCTCCACTTATAAAGTGAGCAGTTGTGGGTGAGGTCACCCTTGTGCCTTCCAGAGCTAATATTCTATTATTCTCAACTCAAATATTAAAATTGCATGTAGAGCCATAAGTAGAAATCATGACAGAGAAAGTGGATTCCATGCAGACAGTAGTTGGGATGGAAGATGCTGTCAGTACTGCAGTCGAGGATAGTCAAAATGGCATTGAACTTAGAAACTGGCAACCCATCCTCTAGAGATAATTTCAGTGCCCCACACGAAGTTCAAGGTGGTGTAAAATATTATTCAGAGAAATTGTGTTATGTCCATGAGGCCCTGATAGTAGGATATTACAAGCAAATGAGATTGTGCTCCATTGCTAAGAACCTGTGATAAAAAAAATCAGAGTTGTACTGAGCATTACAAACTGGTGGAGAACTTTGAAAAATAGATCTGTGATGTCTACATGGCATGCATATGAAATTTTTTAGTGATGGAGAGGAAATAGGACACTCCCCTTTATTGAGAAATTGTAAACACTAGATAGTATTGTGCTGTGACAAAATTCACTGTAGCTATGGCTTAAGTATAGACAAAGTAATTTTTTAATGTGCATGTAAGCATAATAGAGTTCACAGGCTTTAAAAAATACTATAGGAAATGTATAGCAATCTATGTGACCCATCAATGAGATGAAAAGAGTGGCTTGCTATTGAACAAAGGCAACTTTAAATTGGAATTAGGGTAGCATGCAGTAATACAAACTGCCCTGAGTTTGTAATAAAGAAACTTTAACAACTATGACCTGTGAGGCCATGGCCACTTAATCTTTCTGAACCTCAGTTTCTTCCTCCATCAAATGGTGATAATATTAATGACACTGTCCACTTCCAAAATTGTTATGGGAATCAAATGAAATAGTGTATATAAAGAGCTTTGCAAACTTCAAAACCCCATATAAATACTAGCTATTTTTATTACCCAAGGTGGCATATGAACTTCCAAAGGGAAAGGACTGTTTTGTCTTTATACAACTAGTGCCTAACACTGTACCTTGTACAATAACTGCAAAGAAGAACTTAGTGGACATGTATTTGCTTCTCATATTATTATTATCATTAATAAATGAATATTTAATTGAATTAAATCAAAGTAATTTTGGGCATCCATGGTAATTTGAATTTCACAAAAACAGTATCATCAGTAATTTTGCAATGCAAGTAGCATAGAAAATTAACATGTTTTCATGTAGACTTTCTGAATCATTGTATTCCCCAGGACCAATAACTGTTAGTTTCCACAGGGTACATGACATTCAGTCTCATGTTGTGTGAAACACCAGGGTTACAAGTGATTATCATGATGTTGATAGGAACAACGGGCAAAAAAGGTTTACTATTTCACAATCCTTCCTCTTGATAATTCTCTCAAATTATGTACTTTTGCAGAAGCAAGTATGCAGAAACAAAATTGACAGTCACATAATGTTTGGCCCTCCTCTACATCCTCTCTTTTGATTTCTGCTGTACATAAAGCACATCAGAGTGATGCTGAAACCCCCTACTCCTGACCAAAATCACTGTTATTCTTGGAGTCTCACAGTTACTGCCCAGACCTCCTTCTGCCATTATGCATGTAGGATACCATTTTATAATCATGTAGTGAAATAGCACTAGTCAGGGATTCAGAAAGTCCTGCTCCTATTTCTTACTAGCTAGGTGATGCTGAACAAGCCATTTAATATCTCAACCTGAGTCTTTATCTCTGAAATGAGGATAATAATCACATTGTCTGCTTCACTCAGTTGTTGCAAGTATCAAATGAGATAACTAGAAAGTGCTATTTAAATACAAATCATAATTACTATGAGAGTCAATTGTCAAAAAATTATCCACCTCGTGCTCTGTCCAAATACATGTTACTTTGGACTGATTTTTGTACCTAGTCAAAACAAAACACTGCTAAAAGAACTCATATTTATTATGTGAAACTCCCCCCAAGTAATTTACACATTTTATCAACAAAAGGAGAGGCAAAAAAAAAAATAATGATAGTCTATTACCCTTGGAAATCACTGATTATCTTGGAATTTACCTATACTCCTTGCCAAAGCTTTTCCAATGCTTTGCCATGCTCAACAGTATCATGTACCATGTGGAATTATTGTTACTACTACTCCTACTACTACATCTTTTACTACTACTATTACTACTACTACTATTACTACTACTACTACTCTTACTACTACTACTACTTCTACTACTACTACTACTGCTACTACAGTAGAGTTCCTCAAAATTCTCATTTCCAAATGGTTCTGAAAGAGCATGAGATTTCCATGTTGCTTTTTTTACAATGACAGTGATGATGAATATAGAGGCCTATATTATTCAGTTGACTGTCATTTTGAGTCCTCACTGTTTTCATGTATATATAAAATGTGAGCTAAAGGTCTGGTAAATACTCTTTTCAAGAAATGGGAAATTAGGAAAATGTGATATTCATTGTACAGTTTGTTAGGTTCACAGAATGGCAGTCACACATTCAGTGTAACTTGAATAATGGAATGGACAAAGCCACACACATAGGAGCCTTGCATCAGTATACCACATAATGATTGGATAGTGCAATGGCTGGGAGATGACAACATAGTGGTCCCAGTGTGACAAATATGGCAAAGGGAAAAGACCCTTGAAAAGTCCATTGAATTGAAGAAAAAATAAAAGGGTTTCGAGGCAAACTCCAAAGGAGATGTTTGGGTTGCCTTTGAGTAGACTAGCCATTATCCTAGAGCTATTTATTGATGAAGGAGTAGCAGAAGCCCAAGAAGGAAAAGGAGGAAAAGAGTGTGTGTGGTGGGCATCTAGTGTAATGGAGGTCATATTGGATATATTTCTTGTAACTGTCATAAAGTACATACTGAGTACCAAAAAGAGAAGTTATCACATCTAATAGAGGAGAAAAAGAAGATATACTACTGTCTGTGTAAGGTTGTCTAGATTCAGACAATGAATTGTTGTTCTGTGAACAGTGATCTGTTTCATACAGATCTGGAGATGAGCCCAGTGTGGCAAATGTGCTAAGTCAATAATGACTCTTCTAATATATGCTACCAGAAAAATCCTGAGGGATCACAATAAATATCAGTTTTAGCAATAATGTGGCTGTCTCTGGCAAGATTAAGGTGTCGAAGCCTCTGCAGTGAACAGACAAAATAGCCACTACTAATAGTAATAGGAATGATAGTGCATCTCTTCCTTCTCTGTTTTATTATATGAAAATTTACTTTACAAAAGGTCTCTGTTTCTATTAATAATGTGTGCTGATGTTGAGTAAGGGTTTCTAGAAAAGAGAAGAAGTTACACAGACTGACAATGTAGCTTCTGATAATTGGCAATAATGAAGAAAGTGAGTTTTCTGTAAAAGGCAACTTATCTACCCTGCACACAGTGACCAAAATAATCTTCTGTGGTCTTCTTGACTCAAGTATCTCCCAACTCCACTTCCTTCTGGACTGAATTGCTACCAAACAGGTAGATAATCACAAGAGGGATGGCAACACCTCCCCACCCCCAAGGCCATCAGCCCTGCTTTCAGCCTAGAACCTCATAACTATCATCCAGTGAAGCAACTCCTGTGGAGAAGGAGTCAGACATTCTTACTGAATGCCAAGCAACTGTCACACTTGAGGTAAATAAGGAACCATAGCTGAAATAGAGATGAAACATTAAAGGAGAAGGAGAAGACATTATTTTCCAGATAAGTCAAATTACCACCACCATCACTTTGGCCATCATCCTCCCTCACACCCTGATGGAGATAGCACAAGACCCTGAATTCAAGAGCTTTAGAAACTACAGTGTCCCCCAAAGTACCAGACATCATTAAGAAAAGACATTATTGTGCAGAGGGGGCCACATTCCTCATGACCCCAAATAACTATTGCAAAACAACGGTCATAAAAAAGCAGATAAGCACAGGAGCTGAAGGAATGTCAGAACTTGCCTCATCCCTGGAACACCAGTCCTACTTCCAGTCCAGCCCTCACAATTATCACCCAGGAAAGCAACTCCTGTGGAGAAGCTTCCAGTCATTCCCAAAACTTCAAAACAACTATGACACACAAAGCAGGCAACCATCTAGCTGAAGCAACAAGGCAACCCGTGGGAGAAAGAGGAGGATACAAGCGTGAGGCAAGTGAAACCAATTCCACCACTGAGACCCCCATCTCCCCTCAGACCATCATTAAGATAACTCAGGATCCTGAGCCTTACAGGGTTGGGAATAGCAATACTTTCAGCCCAGTGCCCTCAGCACCTTGGGCAGCAATGCCTGTAGAGCTGCAGCCTAACCATTTTTCCTACAGGTGCTATAGCCTCAGATACAGAAGACCCAGAAAAGAACATTCTTGCCACCAAGGCCTTAGTACTTAGTCGAGTTCAACATCAGAAACTGATATCAATTTGTCAGTCAGAATGATTTTAAAGAAGAGGCATTACCATTTGCTTTCCTACTGCAACCTAAAGATCAGATATCATTTTATATTTGACATGTAGCTGTAATCTTCCACATATGTTGTCTCCGCGTTAGACTGTGAGCTCCCTGAGATCAGGGTTATATTTCCATTTCTGTCCCAGGTACTTAGCACCATGTTTTGCACATAGTAAGCACTTAATAAATGCTTGATTCATTCATTCACTCATTTAACCTAAACACAATTTGCAATGTATTTTACATCAGTGCAAATGTGACTTGACCAACTCCAGTGGCTTCCTACACTCTCAGATAAAATATTAACAGAATTGTTTAGCTTTTAGGGCCCTACACAACCTTAGACCAACCCTTCTTTCCAGCCACATCATACATTACTTTCCTTCCCACATTTTGTGATCAAGCCAAATTCTGGTCTTCTCTCTGTTTTTCATATGCAACACTCCACCTCCTCTCTTTGCACTAGCCATCCTCCAAACTAGAAATGTACTGCCACTTTGCCTCCATGTCATACAGAATCTCTCTTCCTTTAAGATGCAGTTTGGGGGAACATATTCTACAGGGTTCCTTTCTTGGTCTCTTCATCTGCTAGTGCCCTACCTCCCAAACTCTCTTGTATTAAAGTATTTTTTACACATTTGTATTTATTAACTTTATACTAAACATACACACATGTGTATGTGTATATGTATATGTATATAACTTTTATATTTACTTGTTTTCTTTCCCTATTACAATGTAAGCTCACTACCAATAGGAATAATTTCATTCATTATACTTGTATCCCTAGCACACAGTATATAGTAGGTACTAAATATTTGTTGACTGATAGGTATTGATTCCTGGAACATGTTTCTCTATATAAATCCCCTTCCCAAGAATTTTATATGGCTCTCAATTGCCACTGTGGATAAAACACAAACTCTCTAACTTGGTATTTGAAATCCTTTACAAATTGGTTCCAGCTTACATTTCTTTACTTGATATTATTCTCTTTCATGTGTTCTACATTACAAAGTGGATTATGTGTGTTGCTCCAAATTGACATTTTATTCTCTGTCTCTCTCTTTGCATAGGATCTTTTCCATGAATATAATGCTCTTCTTTCTTACCTAAGTTTCTAAGCGTTCACAAGCTTATTCAAGGCTTATTTTAAATTATCTTATATATTATATAGCCTTTTCTGAGCTTCCAGGTTGTTTGTGCTTTCTTATTCTTCAGATATATAATATATATGTGTGTATTCATGTATGCCTCTATACACACATACATGTATATTTGTGTGTATATGTATTTAAATATATGTATATACATACAGAAATAGAGACTGTGTGTTTTGTATATTTGACACTGCCCCCCCCCCAGAATGATGCAAAGTCCTTTAAGGCAGAGGCCATTTTTCATTTTTCTTTGTACTCCATGTACCCATCACACTGCTTTGTGTACAAAACATTATTTAACAAATCCTTCTGGATCAAAATAAATTGAACAGAATTTGTAGGGAATAATACAATTTTAACAGTGGAGACTAGACAAGGAGGGCTGAAGCTGGGGAACTTACAGAGCATTGTCTGCTTCTACCCATCCACATTAGGGGTTTGTTGAGCCTACTACTTTAAGTTTACAATGACATATAATGGAGAGTTCCTGTCCCTGATTCAAAGAATGGGCAGATATTCTGTGACTATTACTTCGCTGCTTACTGCGTGGTGAAGAAATGTCTAATTAGCTGCTCAGCTGGAAATGAGCATACAAAAGGGAATGAGTAGCCAAAATAGTTATCGATTAGAATTTTATCCTAATTCTACTTAAACTATGCTTCAGTAATCCTGTTTCAAGTGGAGAGAATGAGGGGAATGTTTAAAGGCCTAGCATTTCATAACTGTGTTCTACATTACCTTTGAAAATTATTCAGAAGTCTATGTGTGTGTTTCAGTGTATGTGTTTGTGTCAAAGGTGAAAAAAATCCTCACTGCACTTCAGTGAACAAGAACCATAAACCTCAAAGCTGGAAGAAAAATATCATCAGCCATTTATTCTTTCCACTCAGACTGATATGTGACCTTGAATACATCATATATATGTTCTTCCTTCTTTAAGTTTGTTCTTCCTACTCTTTGGTGATTGAGGATTGGAGTGAGATTGATCTAAGCCATGACTTTATCAGCTTTAAAAGGTTTGAAGAATCACCAATGGTCCGGGAATTGCAATTCATTCAGAATTTCTTAGAAGCTGAGCTCAGTGGTCTGGAACATTTCTGAGATGTTATTCGACACAGGCCAACAATGAATCATCTAACTTTCAGACTTTAGGTCCTACAAGCAAGGAGGTTAATTTGTTTGGGAAAATGTTGGCTCTTATTTCTATAAAATTGACTCAATTTTATGTGTTTGAAAAATGAAGTCTTTATTAAATAAAATTGCTATAAAATTTTTTTCACCCTAAATAACAACTATGTATTTCCCTCTATCTTATTTCCCTGTTTATCCTTCTCTCTGTCCCCTTTGATCTTGCTTATTATCAAAAGTGATTTGCTTCTAACTTTTGTTCCCCCCCACTGCCTTCTCTTCTTTCAGCACCCCACTTTTCTCTTATCCCCTTCCTTTCCTGCTTTGCTGTATGGTAAGATAGATTTCTACACCAGCGTGTATATGTTATTCCCTCTTTGAGCCAAATGCAATGAGAGTAAGGTTCACATGTTCCTTTCTCCCCTTTCTCCATTCCTCCCCACCCCCCCCCACTGTTAAATCTGTTTGGGTGTCTTTTATGTCAAATAATTTTAGTAATTTTAAATTTCAGAGCAATCTTCACTAGGAATTCAGGCATTAGATGAAAGCCTGTGCCCAAGTTTGGAAGGATGTGTTTTATTTACTTTTTTGTAATTTAAAATTTTACTTTTTTACAATTATAAATAAAAACAACTTTAACATTCTTTTTTTTAATTTTGAGTTCCAAATTTTCCCTCCCTCCCTCCCATTGAGAAGGCAAGCAATTTGACATAGGTTATACATATCTGGTCATGCAAAATACATTTCAATGTCAGTCATGCAATGAAAGAAAAATCATACAAAAAAAAAGAAAAAGAAAGAAAAAGTCTCTTCAACCTGCATTCAGGCTCTATCAGGTTTTTCTCTGGAGATGGACAGTACCTTTCATTATAAGTCCTTCAAAGTTGTCTTGGATCACTGTACTGATGATAATGGCTAAGTTATTCAGAGTAGATCATCATATATACTATTGCTATTACTGGGTACAGTGTTCTGTTGCTTCTGCTCATTTCACTTAGCATCAGTTTATGTAAGTCTTTCCAGGTTTTTCTGAGAGCATCCTGCTTATTATTTCTAAAAGCACATCAATATTCCATTGCAACCATATGCAACAAATTGTTCAGCTATTCCCCAATTGATGAACTTCCCCTCAATTTCCAGTTCTTTGCCACCACAAAGAGTGTTACTTTAAATATTAAAATATAAAAATATAAAATATATAAAATATAAAGACACATGGGTCTTTTCCTTTATTTATCTCTTTGGGATACAGACCTAGTAGTGGTATTGCCTGGTCAAAGGGTTTTATGGTTTTATAGCCCTTTGGGCATTCAAATTGCTCTCCAGAATAGCTGAATCAACTTCACCAACAGTGCACTAGTGATTTAGTTTTTTTCCACATCCCCTCCAACATTATTTTTCTTTTTCTGTTATATTAGTCAAACTGATAGGTGTGTGATGGTAGCTCAGAGTTGTTTTAATATGCATTTCTCTAATCAGTAGTGAGTTAGAGCACTTTTTCAGGTAACTATAGGTAATTTTGATTTCTTCATCTGACAACTGTCTGTGTATATTCTTTGACCATTTATTAATTGAGGAAGGGCTCTTATTTCTACAAATTTGACTCAATTTTATGTGTTTGAAAAATAAAGTCTTTATAAGAGAAATTTGCTGTAAAAAAATTTTTTTCACCCTAAATAACAACTACGTATTTCCCTCTATCGTATTTCCCTGTTTATCCTTCTCTCTGCCCCCTTTAATCTTGTTCATTCTCAAAAGTGATTTGCTTCTGACTTTTGTTTCCCCCACACACACTGCCTTCTGTTCTTTCAGCACCCCACTTTTCTCTTATCCCCTTCCTTTCCTGCTTTCCTGTATGGTAAGATAGATTTCTACACCAGAGTGTATATGTTATTCCCTCTTTGAGCCAAATGCAATAATAGTAAGGTTCATGTATTCTTTTCCCCCCTTTCTCCATCCCCTCCCCACTGTTAAATTCTTTGGTGCCTCTTTTATGTCAAATAATTTACCCTATACTCCCTCTACCTTTCCTCTTCTCCCAGTGCATTCTTTCTCATTCCTTAATTATATTTTTTAGATAATAATGCCATCACATTCAATTCACACCTATACTTTCTGCCTATGTATACTCCTTCTAATTGCCCTAATAATGAGAAATGTTTTAGGATTTACAAGTATCATTTCACTGTGTAGGAATGTAAACAGTTTAACCATATTGACTCCCTTATGATTTCTCCTCTTTTATGCTTCTTTTGAGTCTTGCATTTGAAAGTCAAATTTTCTGTTTAACTCTGGTCTTTTCTTTTTCTTTGCTTTTTTGAATGGAGGAAGACAGGGCAATTGGGGTTATGTGACTTGCCCAAGGTCATGCAGCTAGTAAATCTGTCTCTATTTCTCCATATTAGTTTTTTAAACTAATTTCTGATTGACTTACTCCTTAGCTTTCTTCTTCTACACTCTGATTTTCTTTGGTCCTCTTTATGCTTTAGAAAATATTGAGAATTCCTGTGGAACAAGAATTAAGCTTCAAGCCCCAATATAAAATAGAATTTCTGTGATAGTCATTCATATGTTCATCATTTTAGGAATATTGACTTACTGACTATTAAGTACAAACAATTGTGCTCAATATGGAGGGTGATATAAAAGAAAACAAAAGGCCTCTTCCTCATCTTCAAGAATCAATAATTCAGTAATGTAGATAATATAACTCTCATAGAAAGAGCATATGATTAATTCACAAGACCAATATAAAATGAAAAAGGAAGCTAAATATCATTTAAAATCAGAGGAATAAAGGACAACTTCATGGAAAGAAAAACCTTTTGAGTCAGGTATTGAAAGAAGGATAATAATTTTAACAGTTAGAGATAAGGGAAGAGCCTTCTGGATATTGAGAACCATGTAAACAAATATATAAAGTAAATTTGGGAAATTTGGGATTACTGATCACCTTGTGCTATCTATGATAATGTTTTATCCATTTGTGAGACCTTCTGGTAATCAATGATCAGAAGCTTGTTTATCAAATTAATCTCATTCCTTAGAAATAGGACACTATATTCTTAAAGAATTTAAGACTTTGAACAAGAAGAGTAGAAGCACAAACAAGCACTGATTATGCGCCTCCATTCTGCACCATTCATTCAGGTAACATTTATTGAGTGTTTATCAACTGAAAAACATGGTGCTAGGAGTTGGGGGTGATACAAGCCTCATGGATAATACAATCTATCAGGGCAGTTGAAACATGTACAGAAATGACCCTATGAAACAAAATAGACTGTGACAAAGGGAATAAAAGGGATATGAATGCAATGTTGTTACAGTTCTTAGGAATCGGTTCCTACTTTTAACAAACAGATAAGGTGGGACTTCTGGGTGGAAGGAATAGCATGACAAAGCACAATAGTAGCATTTCTTTTAGGCATTTTGAGGGAATGATAGATAGTTCATATGGACTTGAATGTAGGGTATGTGTTTGGGAGCAGTGGCAAAAAATTATGGAAATATCAGTTAGGGCCAGAGCATGGGGGTCTTGAAAACAAGACTGACTTGAATACCAGAATCATGATCTTGTATTTTATTGACTAGACAATAGAAAACTATTAAAGCTTTTAAAGTGGAGGACTACAAAAGTAAAAGAAGTGTTAGAGGGAGATTATTATGGTTGTAGTTTACAGTACCGATTGGAAGAAGATAGGTGGCTTTTAGAAGGTTGTTTCAAAAGGTCAGTTTCAAGGTAGTCTAGACCACAACTGGAATAGTGACAGTGGGAATTGTGAAGTTGAGACAAAAAGGAGTAATGTTACAAGAGTATAGAATTTGGTGACTGATTTGATATTGGATGAGGTTTGTCATGGCAACTGCGAAGAAGGATATCTCAAAAATGACTGTGCATATTGGAGGATTCCAAGTGCAGACCTAGAAGTAAAAGGAGGTAATTTTTACAAATAAATTTTATTGATATTATTTGCTTTCATAGTGCCTAGATATCTTCTTGTATCCCTTCCAGAGTGTCACCCATTGTAATAAAGAATTTTTAAAACAAAAAGAGAAATAAGAGAAAAATTCAGCAATAATGATTCACACACATATTATGTATGTATGGTACAATATTCATGAATCCTTCATCTCTGCAAAGGAAGCGTTTTTGGGGGGGACAATTTTGCTCTTTGCAATTTTTCAACATTCATTTTGTATTGGTTTGTAGTTGTCTTTCCATTTAATTATTGCAGTCATTTATTTTTATTCTGTTTCATTTTGCACTAGTTCATATAACTCTACCCATACTTCTCTTTATTCATCATACTTTTTCTTATACCATAATTATATTCCATAACATTCATATAGAACAATTTCTTTATCTGTTTCTAAACCTAAGGTATTTACTGTGTTTGCTACTGGAAAAAAAACTTTGCTATGAATATTTTGCTAATGTAGCCTTTCTTTATATCAATGATTGTCAGTGGGTTAATAGGCTTAATGTAAAGGAAAGCTTCCTAAGAATTAGAACTATCCATAAGCATAGTATGTTACAGGTGACAGCTTTCTTTGACCTGAAATTCCAATAAAGGTCTTTAAGCAGAGGCAAGAGAAACACTTTAATGTAAGCCACTTTTTTTCAGGTATAGGCTAGACCAGATAACTTTTTCATAAATTATTATAATTTTTATAAATTTATTTATTTATTTTTAGTTTTCAACATACACTTCCGTGAGTTTTAATTTTTTTCCACCTCTTTCCCCTCCTGCTCTCCTAGTAGCACAGTGAACAAAGAGCACTTCCCCTGAACCAAAGCTTTGGGATCTGTTCAGAAGTAGGAAATATATATTCATGATAATGGGCAGTAAAAGTTTTTGGGAAGGTGAAGACAATAGCTTAATCATCCTGTATAGAGTAAATTTCTCTATGGATGAGGAATCAGGAATATTTTCATGATTTTGTCGACACAGTTTCATGATGTTGCTGCCAGGTGAATAGGATACTGATGCTAGTAAAGTGACTGCAAACCCAACAGCATATGTACATGGCTTATTGGTTCCAAATATGTAATCCTGAGAACAATGAACTAATGCTACTTTTAACCTTTTTAAATTTCAGTACCACGGACAGTTCAGTGTAGCTGACAAAATTATCATGGCTCCAGGTAAAATTATTGACTGTGTGAAAAAAAATTTTTAAATCCCGCCTGTTTCCCTGTACTTCTATTTCCACTATAGATTCCTTCAATCACAATAGAAAATTATCTTAAAAGTAATTTACACTGTTGTAGTAATACAATGTTCTTTCATGTCCAGATGTAATTCTTTTTTCCATTCATATTAGAACCACAGGAAAGGATAATTCTTAGCATAAGGAAATAAATTTCTAATAGTGAGATAGCTGGAACAATTACCTTTGGATTAGAGGAGATATTTTGGATACAGTTTCACTTGCTGACATCTCTCAAATCATATAATATGTGCATGCTCTGCCTACTGTTCAGCAACAAAAAATTGGTTCAGTTTCACAGGCATAATGATATAGATATCCAAGTGACCCGAAGTCCATATATATCAAAGAATTAATATATACATTTTATCATGTACCAGATGGGTGTAACTGTGCAAGAGACGACTGACATTTTGAAATGGAGAAATTCTAGAAGGAGGTAGGAAAAATTATAATTAAAGTTGTGGCATCATTATAAACCATATATATGTATATGTATATACATACATAACACATGTGTATGTGTATATGTGAATGTTCCTTATCTCCATCAATTGAAGAAAACTGATAAGCAACCAAGGGATCTGGGTAAAATAAAGCCAATTTCACATTACCTAATTGCTTCCTCTTTATCATTTTCAAAGAGTAAAGCAAATTACTTAACTTTCCTATACTTTAATGTTTCAATGTGTAAAATGAGGAAAATATGTTTATACAATTTTCCTTACAACATTGTCAGAAAATTACATTGTAAACCATAAAAATCTCATTAAAGAGGATTATATTACTGTAGTGAGGCTCTGGACTTAGTCTCTCAATTGAAATGTACACTTAGTAGGGCAGTTTCTGAGAACATCACTAGCTATATTTCTCCCTCAGGGTCATGGTGGGACAGGTCCCCCTAAAGGATTATAGGATTTTTTTTCTAAACTCTTGTCTAAATTCTCTAGCTCCCAATGGTTCATTCCTCCATTCTAGTCTATCCTCACAATATCATTAACAATTTTTTTTCTTTCTGTATCATTTAACCCTTTGAAAGTTCATTTAGGAGCAATTACCATAACAGCACTTAAAAGACATAGCTAGAAATAAAGGTAAAAATTCATCCCTCAGGGTAGAGCCAAGATGGTGGAGTTAATGCAGGGACTCACCTGAGCTCTCCCCAAAGCTCTTTCAAATACCTTTAAATAATGACTCTAAACAAATTCTAGAGGGACAGAACCCAGGAAAAGATGGAGTGAAACAATTTTTCAGCCCAAGATAATTTAGAAGGTGGGCAAGAAAGGTCCAATGTATCAAGGTGAGTGTGAACTGCAGTCCAACACAGGCTGTGCCACTGCAGGTCATGCCCCTGTAAATTGAGAGCAGACCTCCAGGGTTACTGAATGAGTGGCAGCAGGGATGGTTTCTGGACCTCTTGGCCCATAGACAGTAAGGGAGTCAGACACCTAGTCAGAAGATTTACAGGAGGTTCTTTCTTGGCATTAGGTTCAGGACTCTGCTGCATTGCCTATATGTAGGGCTGGGTTGTGGTCCTAGGTCTCAGTCCCAGGGTAAGAAGGAACATTAGCACACTTGAATTTATAGCCACAGGGAAGTAGGCACCCTGATCACAGTTCCAGAAAGGAAAAGAGTGCTTGTGGTCACTCACAGATCAGTGCACAGTACAGGAGAGTATTAAACACTCCATTCCCTAGATCATACCACCTTGGAAGAACCAAAATTAACAGGTCCCCACAATTACTTTGAAAAACAGCTCCACAAAAAAACCCTGAAGATTGGGACACTCCAGAATCACAGTCCAAATTTAGCATGGAGTTAAAAGTCAAGAAATAGACTGGAAAATGAACAAACAACAGAAAAAGATCCTGCCTACAGAAAGTTACTGTGGTAACAGGGAAGATCAAAACCCAAACTCAGAAGAAAACAACAAAGTCAAAACTCCTACACTCAGAGCCTCAAAGAAAAATATACATTGACCCCAAGCCATAGAAGAACTAAAGAGGATTTTTTTTAGTCAAGTAAGAGAAGAAGTGGAAAAATTAGAAAGAGAAAAGAGAGTGATGCAAGGAAATCATGAAAAAAGAGTCAACAGCTTGATAGAGGCACAAAAAATACCCCCCCCAAAAAAATAATGCCTTAAAATAGAATAGGCAAAATGTAAAAAAGACATACAAAAATCTGATGAAGAGAAGAATACCTTGAAAAGCAGACTTGACTAAATGAGGAAAAGATATTAAAAAACTGATTGAAGAAAAGAACTCCTTGAAAAGTAGAATTGACCAAATGGAAAAGAAGGTACAAAAGTTCACTGAAGAAAATAATTCCTCAAAAAATAGAATTGGGTAAGTAAAAGCTAATGATTTTACAAGATATCAAGAAACAATCAAACAAAATCAATGACTGGAAAAAATAGAAGAAAATGTGAAGTACCTCATTGGAAAAACAACTGATCTGGAAAATAGATCTGGGAGAGGTAATTTCAGTATTATTGGACTACCTAAAAGCCATAATCCTAAAAAATGGCTTAGACATGATCTTTCAAGAAATTATTAAGGAAAATTACCCTGATATTCTAGAACCAAAGGGTAAAATATAAACTGAAAGAATCCACCAATCAACTCCTGAAAGAGACCCCAAAATTAAAACTCACAGGAATATTACAGCCAAATTCCACAGCTCCCAGTTCAAGGAGGAGATATGGATATATATGCTATCACAATCTGGACTAGACTTTAAGAATGAGGGAAATGGCCCAGTATGATTGATCGGATGTATTTGCAATATAGAGTTTGTGACATGTCAAAATAAAATGAAAATTGAAACAAAAGGATTGTAGGTGATGACTATTAAAGAAACTTCCAGCTTTAAATCTATGATTCTATGAAATTAAAAACATGGTAAAGAAGATTATTATGAGGATGGGTCTAAAAACTCTTCAGAGCAAGTACTGTGTTCTTTTTCTTTATGTATTCCCAGTGCTTGCTACAGTTTTCTACCTACAAATGTCTGTAAATTTAACCTAAAAGATCTTATAATCACTCCACCAATGGCTAGACCATACCTTGTTGATCTAACAACAGGTACAGAATTCCCACATCCAAGTTCAATTATCTACTATCCAAACTGAAGGAAATTTTGTTTGGCAGAGGGAAGAGCTATTCCATCATCAATTGAGGGAAGGGTCGATGTATGGGAAAGAAGTTATGGCACAATATTTCCACAACCAGACTTGAGGCTATTCCAAGTAGGGTGCAAAGATGCTGGTGGGTTCACCACCACTTCCTTGATGTGGTCAGAATACTGATCCTTGTAGTGTATGTACCTGAATGGAGGACCCTTCTAGGCAAACCATCTGAGCTCTCAGAACCACACCCAACTCCACCATGATCTGTGTAGCAATAAAAGTGTATGTAATCATAGAGTTTATGACTTCTCAAAGTCATGATCTGATACTGGTAGTGGCAATAGACACTCTCATAAAAATGACTCACTCCATCCTCATCATTGGCTATAGTAACGCTGCATTTTGTGACCATCCCCCATCTCTCCCCATCATAGGAGAGCTGCCTATGAAACCTGCCCAAACCCAACAAAGCCCACCTAGGCAGCAAACCTGCTAAGTAAACCTGCCCAAACCTGCTATCTGAAGCCCATACCCCACCCTTCTGTTAAGTTTTCAAAATAGATTTGGGAACTTTCCAGTTGGGCAACAAACTGACTGCTGGGCAACAATCATTAAGCAATGCTGTCCTTTGGCTTCTGTATTTTCCCTGCTTTCTCCCCTTGGTAACATTTAGGTTGTGGCTTTTGTTTATATAAACCCCAAGATGTATATGCTCAGGGCTACCTGATTTGGGTACATGACCCCTGCCAGTCCCCAGGTTAATTATGCTCTCCAATTAAAACTTCATTTAAAATGATTAATGGTCTCACTCACAGTCATTTCACATTACAACAGGCATTCTCATGGTATGTGAGATAGCTTGCTTATTTCTCTGGAAAGTAGAATGCCATCATGTCTTCCCATCTGAAATCACATCAGATCAGGGTTGCCAATTTTAATTATAGGTCTGGTCCCTTCTTTTCACACTCCTCCAGGTTCATCTGTCCATTAATCAATTTAATAGTAATTAGACAAAGAAAACAAACCAGATACTATGCCTCATATAACCAAGATGATTGGCAGTCCATCTCACTGTCCATTATGAAGTTCTGATATAACAACACAAACCACTGCTACACATTGAACATTCTAATGCATTCCAACTATAATTTTCATCTTCACTTCTTTGTTTTTAATCCATTCATCAATGTGCCAAGGATTTAAAAGCTAGAAAATGGATGGGAAACAATGACAATAATAACACAATATTATGTACCAAGTGAAGTAGAGTTATAGAAGAAAGTACTCTGTGTGGGTGGGATGAAGGAGAGGTAATCATTACAGGAAGCTGGAGTAAAGGGGGATCAAGAAAAGGCTTTGTGAGGGATATGGCATTAGAGGTGGTCTTAAAAGAATTGGTAGCAATCCAACAGGCTAAAACAATGTGAGATGCTCTTTTAAGCACAGGGAAAAGCTTGAGTAAAGGTAGACACAAGAGAGAGGCTGTCCCATCAGCAATTGAGGGTATACTTTGTTCTATAAAGGGTTGATAAGTGGAAAGGAAGCTATACCATAATTGCTCCATATCTACTGAGAATCCAGCTTGGCTGGATAGTAGAGTGATTGAAAGAAAAGCTGGAAAGGTAGAGTGACTTCAGTAGAGGGACTTTAAAATCAGACAAAGGAATTTCAACTGTATTTGCTTATCAATAAAAAAGCAGTATGATAATTTATATGAATAACCTGCCACAGAATCAAGATGTGGGTTCAAATCTTGCTTCTGAGGTCTGTTTTAACCTAGACAGGATGCTTAACCCTCTAGTGTCACCAGTCAAATCTCTAACACAGTAGACTACAGAGTAATCAATTGCTCATTAGATTGGTAGAGGAAGTTTCCTCACTGGGAATTCCCTATTCACAAAACCAGTCCAAAAGGAGAAAAATGGAAATCACCAAAGTATTTTTTAAGAAGTAACATTCAGATCTATATGTAATGAAGATTATTCTGGCAGCACTATATAGTGTGAATTAGAAAGGGAAGAGAGATCAGGAATGATAACTGTTAGGATATTATTGCAATGGTATACAGAATGTGCCAGTGTCGTGGTTATGAAATAGAGAAGAGTAGGATGGATATGAGAGATTTTGTGAAGGTAAAATCAACAGAACTAACAACGACATATATTCCATATGCAAATCTGTAATAACCTCCTTGGTGGATGATTCACTCATGCCTGAACTCTCTTGTCTCTCTAATTTATACTTCATACTGCTGCCAGAATTAACTTTTTTATGAAGAAAGATACACATTGCTTCCCACAGAAATAAGTAAGCCACCTCATGTGCTATGACAATGTCAGTGCAGAGGATGAATTCAGCCACTTTTATAAGGAGGTCTATCACCCCCACAAATATTAAATCACATCCTTGGGAAGAGGGCAACTCTAATGGAACTTTACATACACCTTTGCTAACAAGATACTTTCAATTAGTCTCCTGGGCATATATGTGAGCAATAGTATGATTACTGCCTTCTTTTCTCATTTAATATTTTCCAACCCCATGCATTCCTAAGATAATGCAATTTCCCTGATTGCATTTGCTAGTTATTTCGTGAATTTGTAGCTTTCCTTAATGTATTTGTGTAGGTAATTGCAGATAGCATATTTTATAGGAAAAATGCCAGGACTTGCTGTTTTGAAAAACAACCTACAATCAAATGGTGAAGTATATTCTAGCTATCCTACATTTTCTTTTTTTTTCTTTTTCTCTTTTTTTTGCTTTTTGGAGAGGGAAAGGCAGGGCAATTGGGGTTAAGTGACTTGCACATGTCACATGGCTAGAAAGTGTTAAGTGTCTGAGGTCAGCACCCTGTATTTTCAGTGGGGAAACTGTGTGCTTACAGAATTCAGATGTAACCAAGTGTTAGAAGGATGAATTCAAACCTGATCTAAGAATAGCAGCCCAATGGTTCCTGGAAGTGATACTGATGTTTCTATAATAACCAGTACTGGAATGGAGGAGGGGAGAATAAGATGGATTATTTCTCATATTCAATTCAGGGTAAGGAAATTATGGACTCAAAAGCTTCATTTTCCACTGAAAGAGATATGGAATAGCTAATTATTTTAGAAAAGATAAGGTTCACTTTAGTAACTTTCATTGCTGCTAAATCAAAGACACAAAAACAGTCTAGATTCAAGTCTACAGAGAAAAGGAGAGGGAAGGAGGGAGAAGTAGGAGGAGGGAGGGAGGGAGAAAGAGAGGGAGAGAGAGAGGGAGAGAAAGAGGGAGAGGGAGAGAGAGACTCATGGCATGGCTAGTTGGAGCAGTTGATTACAATAACTGTCTGAATTTTAATGCCCTAAAATCTCAGGCATCACATTTTAGTTACCCTTCTGACAACTTGAATCCCTTATTGTAAATCCTTATAGTGGATTTAATGAGGTGCCTGGGTCTGGGTGCTCAGAACCCAATTTCAAATGGGTGCTTGGACCCCAATTTCAAAAGCATCTTTTTCCCTATCCTCAGAGCACTATCTCTGCTCACCCCTCCCTGCTCCAGCACTGTGCCTAGCAACCATTCATAATCAAGCCCTAGCCAAATGCTTATCTCCCCTTGTTACAATAACAAGCTGCACCTGTGAGAACTTCACTAGATTATCTATAAGTAACTCTCTAGCTCATTATATACATCCTGAATCTTTCATTGTGTATGCCTTAGATTTGGGATATACATATACTACCAACATCCATCTTGTCAAACATGACAGTGATGGGTGGCAGCTCAGTCAGCCCTGACCACTAGCTGACTTAGTGATGTTTCAAGCCTAAAACCACACTTCCATGCAGGGTCCCCTCGGGCTATTTCCCAGTGAATTCTGGGCAATACACCTGTGTAGTGGATATGAAAAGTACATGTCCCTTTAAGAATTGATCACTCCTTAACCACCCCCTAATCTCTCCCTGACTCACCTAGTTAGCATATTTGGCACATGTTATATTATAATTCACCCTATATAAACTTTAACCGTATCCCCTTTAAGGTTGCAGGTTCACTAAGAACTCTTGCCAGCTGTAACAATGAATCTTTGCCACCTTGACTTAAAGAATGCTTGAGCCCATGAATTCATTGCAGATTGTTTTCCAGGGACTCTGGTTAGTGGGGTTCCTGGACTTCCTGAACCCTGTGAGAGTTATAAATATAGGCTGTTGATCACAGGTTTCAAAGTAGTAGATAATAGGTGTAGATGGATCCATATAAATCTATTCCAAGCACACTAGAAAAGCAAATTAGTCAATGCTTCTATTAATGATAGATAAGAACCATATCTCCTTCAGGAAATATGTTGCTTTGATGATTAGATAGCAAGAGCATCAACAAAATGTCCTCCCCAACCTCTACCCCCACCAAAAAAAATAGATTTTGAAAAAGTAAATAAAATGGAAAACCAATTAATGACTCAGTGTTATCATGGTGAAATATGGGGAGCCTTAATCTTTTGTCTGTAAATCCTCCCTAAACTGGGATGATTGCTACTTGGATTGAATTCTGTATGTTATTAAGAGTCACTTGAAGGGAACTGTGTCGTTTACTTTATTTGCAGGCATATTCTAGTCTAGAAGATGTTCAAGAAGCCACTATTAAATTTAACACACATTTTTGAACTAAAAAAAATGTTTCTGATCGGATTAATGTACTATCGTGGGGTGGGCAGGAGTATTCTTTGTTTTAAGACAATAAAGTATGTCTCAACTGGCTAGCAAATATCTTGTGATTTTATTTCATCCTCTATCTTATTAAGATCATTTGACTCAGAATGGGAAGGGATATTGGAATTTATCTAGTCTGATGCCCTCCCTCATTTTAGAGATAGGAAAACTGAGTCCCAAAGAGGTTACGAGACTTTTCCAAGGACGTTTAAGTACTAATCAACTGAGATGGAATTTAAACCTAGGTCTCCTGCCTGTATAACCAATGTTCATTCCATTACACTAAACGTTTAAACATTGGATAAATTCAAAGCTGTATCACAACAGAAGCCAATGGATGCAGTAACCATTTGGTTTGTATCCTGGTTCTTATAGCTACCCTTGATGCTTCATTATTACACTTTAAAATATGTAAATTATTTAAACAATTGCTTCATATATTTCTAGTTTCAAAATCATCATAATAAAATATGACCTAAATATGTTCAGAGAAATTCGTTTCAGAAAGTCTAAAACATAAATTGATATGTATTTTATGCTTCTTTGGAGCAAAAGTGGTTACCACTGTACTGGCATCTAGGTACCTTAGTAGCTAGACCATTGAAATTGGAGTAAGACAGACTTGGAATAATGCTTAGGACACTGAACATATGACCTTAGAAAGTTCATTTAATTTTCATCAGTCTCAAATTTCCTCATTTGTAGAATTGTGACAGCAATAATACCTATCTCCCAAGATTGTTGTGAAGACCAATTGTGATAACACGTTTACAGTTTTCTAAACATTTAAGCGTGATAAAAGTTTAGCCCAAGGCTAACTCCGTCATTTCTTTGTTTAAATCCTGTTTCAAGGGCTATAACTGCTTCTCCAATCTTCCTGTGTTGTGTGGTTGTATCAAGCTAATCTAATCTGCCTGTGGAAAAGACAGTCAACTGGGGGCATATATGGTCCTGAGAAAGCTGACTCTGGCCTGGTATATCTCTCACTAAAAAAAAAATGAGAAAAGAAATATAAATCCTTGTCACTTTCTCCACCAGATGAAATAAATGGGAGTCAAACTTGTTAAATATTTCTTGGTGCACAGGACATCTGAAGTTGGGAGGGCAGAGCTCACACAAGCCTATGGAAAGAGAGAATATTTTATAACCGACACACCAATCTCAGAAAATCACAAGAGAGCGAGGTCAGACTACATCCCCAGCTCCATAGGTAGGAGCAAAGGGTCTTAATGGGCAGGCAATCTGTGCTGAAACTATGGCATTTGAGGCCCAGGCTGAGAGTAGGGGTGTAAAGAGGAGGGAAACCCAGACCTGGGCCAGAAGGAGCAGGAAGGAGACACAACCCAGAGATGTGGCCTGGGCTTGGACCCAAGGCCTCTGAGAGTCACACACCGTGGTTCCCTGACCTACTCCACTCACTGAAGCCATGTTTGCTCCCCCCAGTCTTGTGATTTGTCCTTTAATTGGGAAAAGTGATCAGGCCTCCTCCTAGGAGGCAGACTAGAACATTTGGGGCCCAGCCCCTGCCTCCCAGTCAGAGATATAGAGCATCTTTGGGGACATCTGCTCTATTCGTGGGAAGGTGGGCAAAACACTTAAAATGAAGTAAAAGCAGAGTCCAGGACACTCAAGAATGTCACTTTCTGTTTCTCTGGACCCTCCATGGGGATTCTGTGTGCAGGATTTCTTCAGAAGATAGTCCATTTTGTTAAGCCTTTGAACATTCAAATTGAAACTATCCTGCAATCTTTGATTGTCAAATCATAGGTTTCTAGAGGTTTTAAACTTGGCATGTTGGGGAGGGAGGACTCAAACTTATACCCGAAGGTATAAAACATTAATTTGGTTTGTCTCCACCTCCAGGGGGGTCAGTGCAGCCAAAGCATAAGGTTTGTGAAACTTTAAAAATGTTGCATCTTCTCTTTCTCTCCCAGCACAGGAGCCTGCCTCGAAGCTGTTTCCTGCAGCAGCAGCATCCAGCCACAGTCCCAGTTGTTTCCACAGGGTGTCGTGTAACCTGGGGCTGCTGCTCCAGGGCGGGGGTACTGGAGTGCTGGGACCCCACCACATTTCGCTAGTTTTGCTTGGGCAGGACAGAAAGGGAGAAAGTAGTCAGTGCATGCCGGGGCTGCTCTCTGCGGGCTTCCACTTTCTGGGGCAAGCTGAAGCTTCAGGACCTCTACTACTCCACCACACTCTCCGCCCCTCCCCGAGATTCTTACGATTTGTTCCCCAGGGACTTCCTGACTGCAGACCTCCAGAACCTATGGTGGGGAATGGGAGAAGTGGGCCCTGGGTGGGGTGTGGGGGGTGGGGGGGGTGGGGTTTGTCGGTGCTGGGGGGGGCGCTCTGTGGGAGCGTGGGGACAGCGCGACACTATTTCC
>NW_027187348.1:6115847-6149201 GCF_028583685.1 Petaurus breviceps papuanus | reverse complement strand
GGGGGGGGGGGGGGGGTAGAAAGTACAAGAAGGGAGGAGGAAGAGTTGAAGAGGCCGGAATGGATGAGCAGAACTGAGTCGTGGGCCGGGACTCCCCTAGGGCGGTACCCCCTCCTCTCACCACAAAGTGCTGGCTGATCAGTGGGTCGCCTGCCCTAGGAGAGGTGGGCAGTGAAGGGAAGGAGACAAGGCGTAAGGCCAGAGGGTGGGTAACAATCAGCAACCCCAGAGCCTCATCTATTCCTCTAGGCAGCGGCCATCTCTCACCTTTTCTGGGGAAGTGCCCCCAGCCCTCTGAGCTGAGCTGAGCTGAGCCGGGATGAACTCAGCTGGGCGGAGCCATGCCGGGCGGAGCCTATCCATGCAGAGCCATGCTGTGCCCTTGCCCTGCCTTGCTGGGCTGGGAGGAGCCGAGCAGCTGTCCAGGACCACGGTGCTGAGCCTTTCAAGACTGAGCTACCCAGGACCACAGTGCAGAGATGTTTGGGACCGAGCTGTCCAGGGCCGAGCGGTGCTGAGCCGTGCCTTGCCTTGCCGAGCTGAGTCGTGCTGTGCCGAGGGGTGCCTTGCTAAGCTGTGCGATGCTGAGCCCAGCTGTAAAGTGCCGAGCGGAACTAGTCAGACTGGACAGCGCAGAGCTGAACCCTGGTGGTTGAGCTGTCCAGGAGAGAGTGGTGCTAAGCCATGGCAGCGCAGGAAAGGAGGTGGGCAGGTGTAGGGCCAGAGAGTGGGTAGAAATCAGCAACCTCAGAGCCTCTAGGCAATGGCCCCCTTTAGCCCTTGTTGGAAATGAACTGAGCTGAGCCAGACAGAGTGGAGCTGAGCCCTGTGGCCAACCTGTGCAGGACCCAGCTGTGCTGAGCCATTTGGGACTGAGCTGTTCAGCACCGAACAGTGCTGAGCCATTTGATAATGAGATGAATGAAAAGACCAAGAAGCAGAGTTTCTGGGTAATTAATCATTAGACTAGCTAATAATAAATTGATGGTCATTGGTTTCTCGATAACCAAAAGCAAAACCATAGAGATCCTTGAATACCTTTGGAAAAGGAGGTGCACCTGACAGGTGAAAATAACCCTAATTGGTCAACAATTATTGAGAGGATGGACATATTAATGAATGGATGGGCTAAATCTCTTCAGCTCTTACTGCTGAGAACATGATATGATCACATTTAAATAAAAATCATTCAAGGGGAGCCTAGGTGGCGCAGTGAATAGAGCACCTGCCCTGGAATCGGGAGGACCTGAGTTCAAATACAGTCTCAGATGCTTAACATAAAAACTAGCCATGTGACTTTGTACAAGTTACTTAACCCCAATTGCTCTACCTTCCCGCCTCCAAAAAGCAAAAAAAAAAAAAATTCAATTCTATAAGAAGCATAGTGTTCAGAATAAGGTAGAATATAGTCCCCAACGTGTTTTCTTCCATTTTATGCATAATTTCTTTTTCATAAACCTTGAAAAAAAGCATCCATTTCACCCCAGAAATGGTAATAGAATAGGAAAAGGAATCTAGATATGATCTTACAAGCTTTTTTTTATTTCAAGAGAGCAGATTTTAGAAGATTAAGAGAAATGATAAATAGAATACCATAAATTAAATTATACAGAAGTGAGTACAAGAGAAAGTAGAATATCTCAATAATTACATAGGAAAGGATCCAATCACAAACAAAAAATATTCCAATATAGAAAAGGGGGGCAGGAACATTCTAAAGAGACATTTTTGGCTAAAGGCTCAAACTACAGGGCCTTCGCTGACCAGTACAATTTTTTTTAAAAGACAGAATCAAGGGATGTTAGCTAAGAAAAGCACAAAGGAATGATATAGTTGTGTAATAATAGTATCAAAAAACATAAGCTCATAATATGAAGTTGGGACTAGTGGTGAATGCTAAGAACAATAAAAGGGATTTTTAAAAGCTCTGTGTGAGTAAAAGAAGAAGCAATAAAGCTTCTTTGAGGAGTAGATGGTAAGATTTTAACAGATGATAGAGAGAACACAGAGCTACTGAGTCCTTATGCTGTAATTCCATTGAGGGCTAAAGAACTAAAAATTAGTATCACACAAAAGGTGATGAGGAGGTGCATGATGGGGGAGGAAAGGTGAGAGGAGGTGGCAATGGATGACCAATGAAGAACTCCAAAGAAAAGAAAGAGTAAAAAAGCATCATCAAGGATCTGACTGACATGAAAAAAAGAGTGAAACATGACAGATAGAAAGGCAAAATATTCTAGTGGTACCCTTATGATGTCAGAAGAAAGTGCAGAAGACCTCCATCATGTAGGGTAGAAATCTTATGGTAATTTTTTTGAAAAAAAAAGAGTACCATATAATGGGGACATATGGTTGCAATTTGCTAGACAGAACTTTGCCTTCTTGGTGTGAGTTCTGCAAGTTCCTGATTCAGATTTGGATTCTGTTGTCTTGTACATGGTTGGGCAGTTCAGTAGACTACTGCTGGACTAGCCTTCTGGGAGGTCTGCAGACTCAGATCTTGGTCATTGGACTTTTCAGGAATCCTTTCTTCTGAGGCTCCTCTCCTGTTTATTCCACTGTACACTTACAAGCTGGACAAAAGCCTAGAAGTGAGCCTCTTCTCTGCTCTGCCTTGCTCCTGGGGTCAAAGCCACACAGTTAAAGGGAAGGAAAGAATTTTGAATTTAATTTTTTTAATGTTAAAAATAAATTAATTTTAAAAAATAACAAAACATAACAATAAAAATGCAGGTATGTATAATTTTTAAACAACATATATATGTAATAGAGATAAAATAGAGACATTCGAAGATGGAGGAGTAGAAACAGGACTTCTTCGTGGCTCCCACTTTCAACTCCTCCAACTCGAGTAAAAAATTACTCTTAACAAATTTTGGAGCTACAAAACCCACAAAATGACAGAGAGAAGCTAACTTCCCTCTGAAGACAGTCTGGCAGGCCAGCAAAGAGGGGCCAGCACAGTATTCTTGGAGCTGAGTCCAGCCCGGAGTGAGCCTGAGGTTTTAGCCTCAGGGCGGCCACAACCAGCCCTGGCTGGAGGGACTTCAGATCCAGACCAGCAGCTGTGGTGATCCACCCATAGATGTTAAGGACAAAGTGAGAAGTCAGTGCATTGTGGACTTTGGGAACCGGGAGTCGAGGAGAGTGTTATGGCCTTTTCCCCCTGGAGGGAGAAGCTGCTGAGGTGTGGAGGCCATGCAGCCACCACCACATGACTGCTTCAGAGCTCCTGGCCTGCAGATTGTAGGGGGACAAAGTGTACAGTCTGAGGGGTAATCACTTTTGCTTTACCCTGCTTGGATCTGGATTGCAGCCTACAATGGAGGTCCTGTGGTGCCTGACCAGTTTGCCAGAGTTTGTGGAGGCTTCAGAGAGAGCAGCCAACTAATAGCTCCAACAACTGAGAAAACCCCAGCAATTTGGGACAAAGCTCCCCTCTCTGGTAGCAGAGTTCTGCTTCAGCAAAAACCCTAAAACTCAAATAATTGAGTGGCACCATGAGCAAGTAAAGGAAGAAAAGCAAGCACAGCATTCTAAATTTACATTCCTATTTTGGGTAGAAATGGATCAAAGCATGGAACAGGAGGAAGACAACAAAGTCAGAACTCCTGTACCAAAACTTCCAAGAAAAATATGAGCTGGCTACAGGTCATAAAGGATCTTAAGAAGGATTTTGAAAACCAAATAAGAAAAGTGGAGGGAAAATTGGGAAGAGAAATTATAATGATGCAAGAAAATTATGAAATGAGAGTCAACAATCTGACTGAAGAAAATAACACCTTAAAAATAGACTAACTCAAATGGCAAAAGAGGCCATGAGGAGAAGAATTCATTAAAAAGCCAAACTTGCCAGATGGAAAAAGAATCTCAAAAGCTCACTGAAGAGAATCATTACTTCAGAATTAGATTGGAGCAAATGGAAGCTAGTGACTTTAAGAGAAATCAAGATATTATTAAACATACATATTCAAACAAATGAAAAGATAGAAGGCAATGTGAAATATCTCATTGGAAAAACCATTGACCTGGAAAATAGATCCAGGAGAGATCATTTTAAAATTATTGGACTACCTAAAAGCCATGATCAAAAAAAGAACCTAGAAATTATCCTTCAAGAAATTCTCAAATTCTCAAGGAAAATTGCCCTGATGCTTTAGAAGCAGAAGGCAAAATAGAGGTTGAAAGAATCCACCAAACACCTCTTGAAAAGATCCCAAAAGGAAAACTCCTAGGAATATTATAGTCAGTTTCCAAAGTTCCCAGATGAAGGAGAAAATCAAGGAGAAAAAGTAGCCAAGAAGAAATAATTTGAATATTGTGGGAACAATCAGGATAACACAGGATCTGGCAGCTTCTACACTGAGGGATTGAAAGGCATGGAATATGATATTCTGGAGGTCAAAGGAGCTGGGATTAAAACCAAGAATCACCTTCCCAGAAAAACTGAGTATTGTGTTTCAGGGGGAAATATGGTCATTCAATGGAATAGAGGACTTTCAAGCATTCATGATGAAAAAAGCAGAGTTGAATAGAAAACTTGACATTCAGATGCAAGAAGCAAGAGAAGCATGAGAAGGTAAACAGGGAAAAGAAATCATAAGGAACTTATCAAAGTTCAACTATTTACATTCCTATATGGAAAAATAATTGTAACTTACGGAACTTTTCTCAGTATGACAATAGTTGAAGGGAATAGAAATGTATTTATATATATATATATATATATATATGTGTGTGTGTGTGTGTGTGTGTGTGTACATATATATGTATATGTATACATATATGTATACATATATAGAAGGATATATGGGCATATAAATACATATGTGAATGTGTGTGTATGTATGTGTACAGGTACACATAGACAGAGGGCAAAGGACCAATTTAATAGGAAGGGATGATATTTAAAAGGTGAAATTAAGAGGTGAGAGAGGAATATAATGAGAGGAGATGGGGAGAGACAGAATGGGGTAAATTACCTCATATAGAAGAGGCAAGGGAAAACTGTTACAATGGAAGGGAAGAACAGGAAGGCAAATGGGAATGAATCAACCTTATTCTCATTGAATTTGGCTTAGGGAGGGAATGACATAAACACTAAATAGGGTATCAACCTACAGGAGAGTAGGGGAGAAGGGGATGAGAGGGGAGATGATGGAAGGGAGGGCAGGCTGGGGGGGGAGGGAAGTTGGAAGCACACACTTTTGAAAAGGGACAGGATTGAAGTAGAGAATAGAACAAGTGGGGGGTGGGATAGGATGGAGGTAAATATAGTCAGTCTTTCACAATAAATAGACTATGGAAATGTTTTTCATAGCTACACATGTACAACCTATATTGAATTGTTTATCTTCCCAGTAAGGATGGGTGACAAGGGAGGAAGGGAAAGAATCTGGAATTCAAAGTTTTAAAATCAAATGTTTAAATATATATTTATTATTACTATTATTTTACATGCAGCTGGGAAATAAGATTTACAGGCACTGAGGCATAGAAATCCACTGTGCCCTACTGGAATGTCAGAGAGGGTATTGGGGAAGGTATAGGAGAAAGCAGATTGGGGGAGGGGATATGCAGTGGGATTGCTGTTTTGGGGTGGTAGGTAAGGGAAAATTGGAAGAAATATGTAAGTCAAAATCTTGTAGAAATGAATGATGTAAACTAAAAATAAATATAAAATTTAATTCGAATAAAATAAAATAGAGACCTCTTTGATGATTGACCCTCATCACTACTACTTTTTAACATATTGACAAAATTTCTAGCTATAGCAATTAGAGAAGCAAAAGAAATCAAGAAAATGAACACAACAAAGTGAAAATTAAGTGATCACTTTTAAAGGTGATATGACTGTGAACTCTGAAGAAAGCCCTTGAACTCTGAAATGAATTGAAATAATTAGTCACTTCAGCAAAGTTTCTGTATACGATTATATCCAGAATAACATTCCTATATTTAACCAACAAAACATCAGTAAAAGCTAGAAAGAGAAATTCTGAATTATATGAATTATAGCATTCCTATATTTAACCAACAAAACATCAGAAAAAACTAGAAAGAGAAATTCCATTTAAAATAACTACAGAAGCTACAAAATACCTGGAAGTATATCTACCAAGCTTCATATAAGGACTATATGAATCTATATGCTATGAATCTATCCCTCTTTAAACTTGAGGTGCTTGGATACTCAAAATAGTTCTAAATGGAATAAAATTATTTCTGGTAGATTGTGCCTAAAATGCAGAGTAAAGCCTTAATAATTTTTATTTTGCTAATAATGAGTAAGCAATCATTTCAAAGACTGGTTGGGCAGGCCGAGTCAAGATTTTGCTGATTTTCACTCATTCCATAGGCTTGTTTTCCTTACCACTTTTGAGACGATATTGACTTAGTGCATAGCATGGACTAGAAGTATCAGCATGGGTGGTCTTGTCCAATAGAGAAAGTGCACAGTCACTCAAGTACTTTGATTTTAGGGGAACACTGCCCCTTAAAAATAATTCCCTTGAACTATCTGGGGGGCGGAGTCAAGATGTTGGAGTAGAAACAGGACTTCCATGTGGCTCCAGCTTCCACCTTCCCCTATTCATGTAAACTTTGGAGCTACAGAACCCACAAAATGACACAGAGAAGCTAACCTCCCACTGAGGACAGCCCGGCAGGCCAGCAGGAATCAGCCAGCATAGTGCTCTGGGAGCTGAGACCAGGCCCTCGTAAGCTGAAGGTTTTAGCCCCTAGGTGGGCCTGACCAGCTGCCAGCCAGAGGGACTCCAGATCAGCAGCAGCTGTGACCTTTTCCAAAATTATCAACACATAGATACGAAGTACAAAGTGATAGGTCACTGCACACCACGTTGCAACTTCAGCTCCTGGCCTGCAGACTGTAGGGGGACCAAGCCACCAGTCTGAGGGTTGATCGCTCTTGCTTTAACCTGCTTGGATCTGGATTGTAGTCTAGGGTGGAGGTCCTGGGGTGTGTGACCAGCTTGCCAGAGCCGGTGGAGGCTTCAGAGAGGGCACCCAACTAATACCTCCAGCAGCTGAAAAAACCCCAGCATTTGGGATGGAAGCTCCGCTGTGTGGTGGCAGAGTCCTATTGTGGCAAAAAGCCCAGGGGTCAAGTAATTGAGTGACAACATTACCAGGCAAAGGAAGCAAAACAAATAGAAGAATCCAACATTAGATTCCTATTTGAGGGACAAAAACGATCAAAGCATGGAACAAGAGGAAGACAGTGAAGTCAGAACTCCTGCACCAAAAGCTTCAAAGGAAAATATGAGCTGGTTCCAGGCCATAGAAGACCTTAAGAAGAAGATAAGAGAAGTGGAGGAAAAATTGGGAAGAGAAATGAGAACAATGCAAAAAAATTATGAAAGGAGAGTCAACAGCCTGACTGAGGAAAATAACACCTTAAAAAACAGGCTAACTCAAATGGCAAAAGAGGCTCAAAAAGGCAATGAGGAGAAGAATGCCTTAAAAAGCTGAATTTGCCAGATGGAAAAAGAATCTCAAAAGCTCATTGACAATTATTATATCACTTCATGGCAAATAGAGGGAAAAGAAATAGACACAGTGTCAGGTTTTATATTCTTGGTCTCAAAGAGCACTGAAGATGGTGACTGCTGCCTTGAAATTAAAAGACACTTGCTCCTTGGAAAGAAAGCTATGACCAATCTGGACAACACACTAAAAACCAGAGACACCTTGCTGACAAAAGCCAAAGTTATGTTTTGTCGAACATGACAGAATTAACTCTTTTGAACTGTGGAGATGCAGAAAACTTTTGAGAGTCTCTTGGACAGCAAGGAGATCAAAATAGTCAATACTTAAAGAGCTTAACTCAGACTATTCACTGGAAAGTCAGATACTGAAGATGAAGCTAAAATACTTTGGCCACATAATGAGAAAACAGGATTCATTGTAAAAGACCCTGATGTTGGGAAAGATTGAAGGCAAAAATAAGAGGAGGTGACAGAGGATTAGATGGATAGATAGTGTCATGGAGGCAATGAATATGAGCTTGGACAGACTTTGGGATGTAGAGAAGGAACAAAGGGCACATAGCACACTTTTGTGTGACTCCATGGAGTCATAAAGAGTTGGGCATGACTGTATGACTGAACAACAAATGTATTAGATATGAGTTCTGCAATCCAAGCAAGTTACTCCTAAATGGTCCAGTTTACTGAACTACATGGAAGAAACCAAGAGCAAGAGAAGACTGAAATAGGTATGGCAGGTAGGAAGCTAGTTAGCTTCTGTAATTTTATTAAGAGTCTTGTGATTCATTAATATAATTCCTTCCAGTGAGATACTACCTCTACTGACTGAAAAGTAAAATGGATTGCCTACAGTCAAGGCAGAGACAGGACTTGAATCCATGTCTTCTGGAGTCTGAGGCTAACTCTCTACTGTGCCATGCTCTCTCTCTCTCTCTCTCTCTCTCTCTCTCTCTCTCTCTCTCTCTCTCTCTCTCTCTCTCTCTCTCTCCCTCTCTCTCTCTCTCTCTCTCTCTCTCTCTCTCTCTCTCTCTCTCTCTCTCTCTCTCTCTCTCTCTCTCTCTCTCTCTCACCCTTATAATTTTAGAATTAACCTCATTTGGTTATAGCTTATCTTTAGAACTGTTTAGTATTTTTTCAAACATTTTACAACAAGAAATAAAGAATCCTGGGTCTCAGATATATACAAGATACACTATATATCTAAAGTCTATCATAGGAATGTCAAAATATCAATCCCTGTGCTGAACTGAGGAAAGCAAGTTGCCACGACAACCGAGGTGCCTGCTCCCCTAAACTTGGACTGGGCATGTGCAAAATGGTGCCAATATATCTGAAAGAGAGCATAATGGGAGTAAACAACAGAGGCAAGGCACCCTGTATTTTTTATCCATCTGGTATTTGGGGGAGAAGTAATTCCTTCTGTATCATAGGACTGGAACAAGAATGAGTTGTATCTCAAGAAATTTTAAATCCTCTATCTCTAGAAAAGATGGGGATTATTAGCAATGTTTTGCATAGTGATCCTAATCCATTTAAAAGCTATCTAGAATATATAGGTGTTCATTCCTGGGAAACTCTGCCCCCTCATCTTGTTCTAATTAGCAATTTCTAATTGTCCCCTGTCTTCAAGGTAAACTCTTAGGAATCTCTGCTATGATGAGCAATTTCTAACTGCCTGTTGCCAGACAAAGAGAGCTCCAAGAACACTTCTGTATTCCCATTCTTCTTGCATTTCAGCTACTCTGTTCACCATTACAGATGTCCCTAGCTAAGGGAAAAGTCAGAGGCTGCCTCTGTTGACTAGAAGTCACATAAACTGATCCTGTGATTTTTCTAGGAAAGTGCTATCACCCTACAATAAATGACTTGTAACCCACCTGGTGGTCCACCTACCTACCTTGCTGTCCCTGCCACAAGTATATATAGTCTCTGTAACTCTCTTCACTGAACTTCTCAGTCTAAATAAAACAGAGAATTGTTCTGGATTGCAATTCTTTGACTCAATAAATGCCTTACTTTTTTATTGGTTATCTTGTTGGTCTGATTTTTATACAGGTTGACAAATTGATATCAAGAAATGGGACCAGCTGAAGAATATCTATGGACATCCACAAGACTCAACCCTCTGAGTTTGGTACCAACAGGGACCCATTGCGCCCCTCCACGGCCCAGGACCTACACTGTTCCTGGTAAAGACCCTTTCACATCTCTGAGCTCCCACCTTAGTTGAGTTCTCTGAAGATTGATTTGAAAGTCTTTGGTGACTAGTTATTTTGATGGACCACTGGTTATTTGGAGACACCCGTTATATGGGGCCATTAGTTATTTGGAGCTACCAGTTATGTGGGGTCATTGATTATTTGGTTGCACCTGCAGATGCCTGCAAGGATGACATGGGATAACAAAATCTTGCATTTGAGATGTCTAGACAAAGTAGGATGCACCATAAAAAAACCCTAATGGAATGCATGCTTTCTTTGGTATCTAGTAATATGAGGATATTAATGTGTGTGTCCCAAAACTATCCCAGAATTTTATTTGAAAAAGGATTTTCTTTTGTGCACACTAGGTTATTTTTAAGTAAGCTGCAGCCTTTTGTCTGTCTTTGTGGAGTGTTGAGTGTGTTGTATTTATGTGTGTCTTAGCATGAACTCAAAGTCAAGCTAGTTTTTACTGAAGCCACTATAACACACTTTTGCATGCACTGCCCACTTTCTCATAGCTGGTAGTCTGTTGGTGTGTTTTTCTGTGTCCATGTTTGTGTATCTCTCATAGTATGTGTGAATTCAATGGTGTGCAAAGAGGAAAAATTTGACTGGAAAATCTTTGTGAGTCTTGTTAACTGCTCTGGGATACCCACTAAGTTTTCAAAAAGAGTCTTCCTTTCCCTTTACAATCCTGAAATATGGAGAATATGAGATTAGATTAAAATTCTCTAGAATTGTTTTAAGGGACAGAAGAACACCCCCTCTCCAGAATGACTGGTTTATTGAGAGAAATATATATATATATATATATATATATATATATATATACATATACATAAAATCTATATAAGAGAAAGGTCATCTTACTGATAAGAAAAAAAATAAGCTTTTAAAAAGTATTAGAAAATATAATTGAATACTTCAGAGTTTTACAAATTGAAGTAGAAATCAATATAGGAATAACTTTTTAATTGTTGTATGCTTTGAACTTAGAAATTTCTCTCTAAATTATGAGACTCCTACTCATTTTTATAATAGATTATGAATTTGAATCTTAAGAATTATCTTGCTTCTTACCCATACAAGAGGAACTTACTTAAGGCTGCAACTTGAAAATGGTCTGTGTTACTTCTGTGAATAATATACCAGAACTTAATTTTTATTTGAATAGACCAAGTTTTTGTAAAGCTGTTAAAGTTTTTATAATCGCTAAGAACCTCTTAATGGATTTTTTGGTGCCTCCATCTTTTAAGGAATACATGAATTGTAAGAAATCAAGAGAAAGTATTATAGTATAATTGGTAAATAAGTGGAAAGAGTCACTTGAGTTCTAAAATTATAGGGGAAATAGTCAGTGGAATGAATATGGTTTGGGATATGATTGAAATGTAGAATTTAAGCAAGCAAAGGAAAAGTTGTATAGTCTGACTAAAGAGTTTTGGAGATTTGGAAAAAAAAAGACATAAAAAGAGTGTGTTTTTAAGACCATTGGAGGAAGAGAGAGAGAGAGAGAGAGAGACAGAGACAGAGAGAGAGAGAGAGAGAGAGAGAGAGAGACAGAGACAGAGAGAGAGAGAGACAGAGACAGAGACAGAGACAGAGAGAGACAGAGACAGAGACAGAGAGAGATGGGTGGACAGATACATAAAGAGAGAGAGAGAGAGATGGGGAGGGAGTAAAGGATAAGTAAGGTTTTGGCTTTCAAACCATACGAGAGATGTTTAAAAATAAAAAGGTTTAAGCATGTTGAGAAGTTTTAGCTTTAAGTGGGAAGGTTGTGAGAAGTTTTATGCATTTATTTTATGGAAAATATAGTAGTAATAAAAAATGTTAGAGTTTGAGTTGAAAGTCAACAAAGAAAAAGTATTAGAATACTAGGAGTAAATTGATAAGAAATGAACTGTTTCTGAGATTGTAGAGCCAGATTTGAAATAAATTACAATGTGCTCATGTGATAATTGTGGAATATTAAAACCTAATATCAGACTGACATTTTTTGAAAATCTTTGACAATGGATTGACTGGACAAAGTGGACTCCATAAAATTAAATGTTTGGGAAAAAATCCCTCATGTAAAATATAATACTAAATAATTAAAACAATAAATTAACATTCTGTGTGATACTATTTGGAAGCTAGATGTAGGTATAATTAAATTTATTCTGGTCTCAATGTGTCTCTTCTAATAAGATGCTTATGAAGTGAGAATTTATTTCACTTTTTGGCATTAAGACAAATTGGGAAAATGCATGAATCCAAAAATTTGTTAACTGGGTGATCTTAAGCCAAATCACCTCAGTTGCCAACCTGTAATATGGGTAAAGATAATACCTCACATTGATTTGATAATTCATTGTATTTGGATTATTGGTAAAATGATAAATTCCTTTTAGATCAATATTCTCTTACATTACAGATTTAATTGTTAAAATATTGACAATGTTAAATATTTTAAATTGTTCATTTAGAAATCCAATAGATATTTATAATTTTTACTGTGATTTTTGCCCTGTCTGTTCAGTTCTAATCTTGTGCAAATCAAGAATGATTGCATAGATTTCTGCCTGAGGAAAAGGGGGTTTGCCCTGCCAGCACAAAAATCAATTATCTAGAATTCCAGAGTGAGAAATTCTAAAGTAACAGCCCATAATATTTAATCCAGCATACTTTAAGCTAATCTAATAATAACAGGTGTGAATTCAAACTGGCAAAGCAAAAACTTCATTGTTTAATCTGATAAAATGTTTATGAACTGCTATTTGGGAGGTGTTTCAGCTCTGTTGGTGACATTGTATTAGATCCTATGATGCTTAAAACCTAAGAGCTTTGAAACTTATAGGTGAAATACCCATCTTCACAACTACACAGAATAAGAAATGTTCAGTTTATGTTAAGAAAATAAGCTCCAACTAAATGTGTTCAGTTGTGTTAAAACCACATGTGGTACTATGAATGGGTTTTTCTTTATAAAGGTAATTTGGAAATGTATTTGACAAAATTAATGGTATCTGATTACTAATAACCATTGTTCTATGACATTGTGTTCTAGATTTCCTTATATTGTAAATTCTGAAAAAAAAACGATTGTATAAGAATACTGTTTGAAAAGCAGCTTCTTTTATAACCTAGATGTTATTAGATTACTAATTGAACTATTAAAATAAGGTAGAAAAACTATCAGCCCTGCTAACCATTTGTAATGTTTTGAAGTATTAAAACTTGAGAAATTGGAATTTTCTGCCTTTGCCTGTAGTTAGAGGAAGTTGCAGCTAAAACTATTAGGCTATAATTTATGAAAGTTATAAGATTTCTAACTAAGTTTTAAGGGTTATTGTCATGATGCTAAAATATACATTTTAAAAGGGAATGTTGATAATTACTGTGTGGGAAAAGGCACAAAGGAAAAGACCTTGTAAAAAATCCCCTTGTTTGCTTGAGACCATCTTTTTGTATAGAGAGATAAACTCTTAACAACCCTGTGTAAAGGATGCTGCTGTATTAAATTCCTATTCCTTCCCCCATTTCAAATATTTTTTGATGAGGGGGGAAGTGGTAATTAAAAATTTATGGCAGTTGGGGATTTATTTATGGTAATTAGGGTTTTGTTTACATTTGGAGTGGTCTATACTGATATTACATTTTAATCAACTTAGCCTTAACAATTCCAGTCTTAAAGATTTATTTTTGTGAAAGAGTTGAATAAGAGATAAACATCTGTCAGTCTGGAGGTTTACAGCTATCATGTATTCACTATCTATGCGAATTTACAGAACATTATTACTTCATAATTTTGTAATGACTGCCCTTTTACATCAGGATGAATTTTAAGCTGTTTTTGAGGAGAAATACTAGTGGAAAGGAATGTTAAGTAAAATCTTTTTGTGTTTTTTTTAAGAAGGCCTAGTAAATTTTTGTTAGCTAATTTAGCACAATAACTTGAGATTATTAATGACAATTTTGTCCAGCCCTACCATGATCAGTGAGATTTTGTTGTTTGGAGGGAAACCTTTAGGAACCCTGAATATTCTTTTTGAGCTTTGTTTTTTTTTTAAAGTTTGTTGCACTGTTTCACTACCTCAAAAAGAAAAATGCCAGCAACTCAATGGGAGTGACTTCCGAGATCTAAAGTCAGTGGATAACTGTCCCTAGGAATAAGTTTAGCAGGTTGACCTTGTGAAGGCTGACGTTGGACATTTTGAAATAATTTTCCTGTACGAGAAATCTGTCAATCTAGTTAATTCTGAATCTGACTATTATATCCTTCCATATACTTGGCTGCTAATAGTCATTCTGAGCCTTGGGCCCAGCCTGGAAAACTAGTATTGATATTGTTATATTCATGTCCCTGGTTCTTCCTTTAATAGCAAATTTCTCTAACCAGGAAAAGTTAAATTGATATTTTTTATGATGACTCTCTTACCATTTTCAATTTGAAATTATACTCAATACTTGTTCCCAAAAATATGTGATTCTTAATAACTGATTTTGCCCAAAGCTATGATTGTTGGAACTTGCTATTTAAAATGAGACCTTATGGGACTGTAAATAATATTATTCTTAGTTTGATTACAAGTATGCTCATCAAGAAATGCTATTGAGGCAATGATTCATGATACCAATAATGCTATGGGGTTGACATCTATGAATTGTAGGTGGATTTCTCATGAGGAGGACTGGGAGAATGACTCTTTGCATGTACTGAGATAGAGTTCTCCTGACTCAATTTCTTCAATAGGAAATTTTCTCTTGAGTAGAAAGTTTTCCATCTGACTGACTCATGACTATGACATTATCTCAATACAATTGACTGCCAAGGAATTGACATCAAGGTAGGGGAAGATATTGAGAAAGAACAGTCAATGAGGTAGGAGTGGAGTCAATAGAGGAATATCTTGGAAGACAGAAAAGAAAAATGCATCCAGGAGGAAATGAGCTACAGAATCAAAAATGTAGAAAGGTCAAGTAGAATGCCAAGTGAGAAAAAGCCATTGAAGATAGCACTGCAGGATCTTTGGTATTGTTGGAAACAAGTATTTCAATCAAGGATTAGGAAAGAGAAGTGCTATTCAAGGGAATGAAAATAGAGTGAAAAGGGAACAATACAGGCAATGAATGTAAACTAGAATTGCTAGGAGTTTGACTATGAAACAAAGAATCACATGAAGGTTTCTTCTGTAATTGATATCTTTTGTTTTGATATCACCTTTATTTTCAAATATATCTTTCCCTCTCTTTATCCCATTTCCTGTCTCTTGTAACAAAGAAAAAAAAAAGAAAGAGGGGGAAGGAGAAAGCATTTTAGCAAAAATAACCAACACATCTACCTAATGACACAGTATATTCTATACCCATAGTTCCCTACTTCTGGAAGATGGAGGGAAATGAGATTTCTCAACTTTCCTTTGGAGCCTAATTTGGAGCCAATATTATAGGATTCAGGTTTAATTTTATTGTTTTTTGTTATTATTGCTCTTTCCATTTAAATTTTTGCATTGTGTATATTTTCTCTGCCAAGGAGATAGACTTGCTGGAAATGATAGTCTGCTGTTCAGAATGGGAATTTTTATATTGTTTTTGATCCATTGACTACAGAGAAGCTATTCTTTAAAAAGAGAGTGTTACCTTACCCTGAACTGGAGGATGTCTATATTTTGCAGTATTCTCTTGTGATCTGATTAATTCAAAATCTTGTTTAGGTAGGAGACAAACATGGGAAAAACTGGCTGCATCAGTTGCTAAAGATCTTGCTATTTTCTATCCCCTTCCCCTTCCTTCTCTACTTTTCCTTCTGCCTCCCTACTGGCTTTATGAATGCAGTGGGTCAGAAGGATAGTCAGATGTTTAAGTGCAATAGCCATTTGATAAGGTGATGAAATTTTAAAGGAAAACTTCTACAGAACAGAGATCAGATGCACTAACAAAAGTGAGATTTCAGTGGCAGACAAGGTGACAGGGAGAATAATTTTGAGGTGAGGAGACTTTCAAGGAGGGCTGAACCTATGCATTATGTCCCACTCTCTGTGCCCATCATATTAGAACAATAGGTATAGGGAGAAGGGAACATTAGAAAAGGGATAAGATTAGAGAAAAAATAAGTAGAAAGTCAACAAATGGACATTTCACCTTAAGAAAATCATGCTGACAAAATTGCACTGAAAAGAATAAAGTATGAATATATTAAGAGCTAATATTTATATAAAACTTTGAAGTTTGCAAAGTGCTCTACATATATTATTTCACTGTATGCTCATAAGAACCATGGGATTTAAGTGTTACTTTTATACCCATTTTACAGATGAGAAAACTGAGGCAAAAAAAGTTTATAGCCTTGCCCAGGGTCATAAACCTAGTAAGTGCCTGAGGAAAGGTCTTCCTGACTACAGGTCCAGTGATCTATCTACTACATCTAGCTACCTACAAAGTAGAATGGTTGGAGATGAATGTTTGAGAATATTACATATTACCTCAGATGTAGCTGCTTTGTCAGTTTCCTTTATATAACTTTTTCATTGTCATGAGGAAAATGTGATGGAAAAAAAACAATATTTTGCAAAAAAAAAAAAAGTTAACATGCAGGAGAGTGTGAAGAAACATAAAAGGATAAACCTACTTACTTTATCTTGGTATTAATGGATTAGATATGAATTTTGTATATCTAAGGCCAGAAGCCTTTTTGAACACTAGCTAGACAAGCTACATTCTTCTCCCCTAAGCTGAATATGCTTTACTGTTTCACTGTCAGTATTTAGGGATAAATCTCAAATTATAGAACCCACGGTGTATTCACAGAACCCCAGGATTCACAGTCATAATTTGAGCTGGACATTTAGAGGCACCAGAAACTAAAATTAGAAGGCATTACATTCCTTCAGAAGCAAAAACATCTAAAGTAATTTTCAAGAAGAGTTTTTAAAAACTGTAATGTGATATCGTTCTTCACTATGCACCCTATTGATAGACAAATTTCTCTATAACCAAACTCCCTACAACAACCATCTGATATCCTACAGTCATCTCTCATAGGCACCAACATCCAGGATCACACCTACCATGGATCCTGGTGTACCAGTTTCTCATTTCCCTCAACTGAATTTATCTTTAAAATTTTAGTCGATGGCACCTTTCATACTGCTAACTCTGCGTGCATTCAGTGACCTTTTCCCAATTTGCCAAACTTAATTGTTATACCTCTACCAAAACTAGCTCTCTTTATGGGTCAAAAAGAGAGCAGTAATAGTAACAGCGAAGTCAAAGCCAACACTTATCTGTTCACCTCAAGAGATTAATTAGTGTTCTTGTTTAATGAGCATAGGTCAAGATGGTTTTCTTTGGGGATTGTAGCTCCAAGAAAGTTAAAACAAATTTTAATTGATAGAATTGGGAATGAGTTACTGTGTCAAGATTAAAGAACTGCACCTCCTGCTGCAAATGAGCATCTACTTCAAGTCAGTAGGAAGGAGAAGTCCTAGCTATAGCTCATTCTTTCTCTTTGGAATGCTCACTTGGCCCTAGAACCAGCTGGGTGCTCTGACATTGAAACTTAAATGACCAGGAGAAGAACCAACCCCAAGGGAATGAAGTGTTGCAATGGGTAAGTGAATCTGATTCTTTAACCCCATGGACACTGATGGCTTTTCAAAGCCAGTGCCTATATTTGATCCCAATTCAGATTTCACTTAAGTTCAATTGACTGATTATGTGGACCTCTGAGGCAGAAGGAGGAAGAAGACAGAAAACGATGAACCATGGAATCTGTGTCATTTTTAATAAGCTACCCAATCCCTCTGAGACTCCATGAAATCATTTGTATAATGAAGTTGAATTAAATCATCCTAAAGGATCCTTCGATCTCTAGGACTTTATGCTTCTGAGATGTCAAACTCTAAGTCATCAGCTCTGTGAGGATGTGTTCAGAGTTTTCCATTTAGATTCCTGGTGAGTGGGATCAACCATTTAGCATGCATTTATTCATTCACCAACCTCTATTATACCCCCACTATGTTCTAGGGACTATTCTAGGCACTGGTAATGCAGAAACAAAATTTCCACAGCCTCATCTATTAAGTTTATATTCTACTGCGGAAAATATACATAAATTGGTAAGTACAACATAATCAAAGTAAATACAATGTAATTTTCTTGAGGCAGGGAAGTGGAAGGGAGTACCAATATCTGGGAAGATGAGAAACAGTCTTGGGTATCAGCAGCACTTGAACTGAGCTCTGAAGGAAGCTAGGGATTCCAATAGGATTAGATGACGAAGGAGGGCATTCCAGGAAGGGGGAAAAGACTGAACATAAACATGGAGACAAGCAATGAATTGTAATGGATGTGAGGCAGCAAGCAAGTCAGCTTGGCTAAAACTTTGAATCTGTGAGGGGGAATAAGAGGAAATCACCCATGACCAGTAGGTTAGAGCAAGACTGTAAAGGTTTTGACCATCAAATCAAAGTATTAATATTTTACCTGGGAAGAAAGAAATAAAAGAAAGAATGGCTGAATGAATAATTAAAGGAATAAAGGAATCAGCATTGATTAAATATGTATTGTTTGGGATAAAAATTTAAATGTGAAATACCTCTAGCTCTCAAGAAGCCCATCTTCTAATTAGGGGAGAGGACACATAATAACCTTTATGTAGTGCTTGAAACTATGCAAAGTGTTTTCCATTTCTTATCTAACTTCAACTCTAGGGGATAGGTGTTATTATTATCCTCATTATACAAATAAGAAAAATGAGGTTGATATAATTTAAATTATTTACCCAAGTCACCCTGCAAGTCAGTATCTGAGACAGGTTTCAAATTCAGGGCTCCCTGATTCCATACCTGGCACTACACTATGTTCTTGTTGTTCATATAGAATTCAGTTCCAGGGCAGGAAATGTCTAGGAAATGCCTAATAGTCCTTAGGGTACAGATAGTGAGCAGGTGATAAGAACTAATGGTCTACCATTTCACTGGAAGGATAATTGCTTTTAATTCACTGCATTTATATGAGCAGTGAATCATACACTCCCATATGGGTGTGTTGGGCATACAACTGGAGAGACTCGATTTTTGAGGGAAAAGGACTAGACATGATGGTCATAGTACATCATGAGCTCTGGGACTCTTCACACAGTGGTAGGAATGGAGAGAGTGGTCAGCATGCTGCTTAGAAGGAGAGTCTACCTTTCATTGGAAAATGGCTAAGAGAGGCTAAAGAAAGAAAAGAAGTGCTCCTCACTGCCTCCTTTGATTGGACCTCCAGCATCTGTTGAGATCTTTATATCAGCTAGGCAACAGTATTTTAGAAACAACAGGGAGCCAGAGAAACTTTTTGATTTAGTCAAGTCTCTGCTTCAAGAATATCATTTTGGCACCTTGTAGAGAATGGATCAGTGGGCCACTGCAGATGAAATATGCACTAATTACTTGTAGACTCCATCTAGCCCAGGGCTTCAAGAATTCCATTAATCAAGACTTGATCATGAATTTCATATTACAAAAGGTGTCTTTTCAGTGCAGTTTCCTTCCATTTGGAAGTGATATGTCATTTTTGTTGTTGGGTAGATTATGTGTTTGTATGTAGGCATCTGTCTCACTTTAGAGTAGAAAACATGGATAATGGATCATTGGCTTTCTCAATTCATTCTCACAGCTTCTTCTTGGTTCAAATTGTTTTTTTTTTTTCATTTTCTCTTAGCTCCTTAGGCTCTTTCTGGTACATACAGCTTAACTGTGACTTCCAAATTGTGGCTACCAGGTCTTGGTCCTTTCCTAATCTCCAGTTCTCTCTTTTAATAGTATTCCCCTTTCTCTGAATGGGCATTACTTATCACTGAGTGACTGTCCCAGTATCTTTGCTGGACACATAACATCTATAAATCCATTTCAGGTATGACTTTCCCAAAGTCTCTTGCTAGTAAATTTCAGAATTGGATTTGAAGTCAGGAGTCCTTATTCACAATCCAAGCCTGTTTCCTTCATTCCATACTGATTAAACATTCTGGTAGAGTGCCACCAAATATGCTTTTACAAATAATAGATAATAAGAGCAATCAGAGCTCATTTCTACAACCTTTTACAGGTAACAAAGTGCTTTTCTCACTGCCACACTATCAGGTAGAGATAATAAATACTATGATTCCATTTTACAGATGAGGAAATTGAGGCTTACCCACCTTAAGTAATTTTTCACAGGCACAAGCTAGTAAGTGGCAGAGTAAGGACTCAAATCAATTCAATTCTCCACTAAATGACACTAAGGACTCAATAACTCTTTACTAAATTGAATTTAATGGATTACCAATTTCCAAGGAATTAAAATATAATAAAAATTATTTAATGTGATAAGCACATAATTTAATAGTTTATAGGATCTAGAGCTGAATGTTTAGCATTCATCTAGTCCAGCTTCCTCATTTTGTACATGAGGAAACCAATAATTCCCATCCCATTAGTGACTTTCTTTCTGTTTCTCCCATATAACACATTTACCATCTCCCTGCCTTTGCACTGACTATTCTCTGTGCCTGGAATATGCTTCTCCCTCTCCTGTGATTTATAGAATCTGCTAATTCTTTGTAGATTATCTTTCTACTATGCCAAGGTAATTCAAAAGACACTTGTGACTACAAGATTTAGAGGCAGAGATCACAATAATGCATAATTTCATCTCTGAATGCCTACACTCATAAATATATATGCCTACTATGTGGCTCATTATCTTTAAACAATAACGCCAATGGCAAGTTACTATTATTAAACACTTTCATTCTAACTTCAGTCATGTATTATACTAGCCAGACCTCCAGTCCTTGTTTCCCCACCCAGAATAGCTTGAGATGGGAGGTAGGTTGGCAAGCTATAGAAGAGCTCTGGATTTTTAGTCAGAAGATTTGGATTGATTTGATTCTTGGTTTTAATATATCCTAGTTGTTTGACTGTAAGTCTCTTTAGTCATTCAGCTTTCCATCCATAAAATGGGAATGATAATGGCCTCACTATGTATCTAATGGGAATGCTCTGAGGAAAGTACTTTGCAAACATTTGGGTCTTATATAAGCATGTCTCTATCTGTTGGACTGACAATCTACCAAACTGAAAAGAGCTAGGGAAGACTTAAGTTTTTAACACAAAATTATGGGAGCAGGTGTTTTACCTGAGGGTTTGGCTTTATCTTAAAGATATGCATGCAGCACAGTGATCTTGTCTCCAGGTCTTCCAATAAAACATGAGAGGGAGCATACAGGGACTTTACCTATATCTAGTTTAGAAATAATTAGAATGTTTCCCCAAAAGTAATTTCTTTCCAAAATCTTATGTCTTCAGCTACCTGCAAGCTGGATACTCTGTTTTATATCCTTTATGTTCCCACAATCTAGCCTGGGGTCCTCTTTATGGTAGGTGAAAAATAAAAAGTTGCTTGCTTAATTCACATATTGCCTAATCTCAAATAATCTCTGATTTCCTTTTCCCCCACACAGATAGAAGGAAATGTATCCAAAGAACTGGACCCAGGTAACAGAATTTGTGCTGATCGGTTTCCCAGGAAGCTGGAGCCTGCAGATCATGCTGTTCCTGGGGCTTCTGGTGACATATGTAGTGACAGTCATGGGAAACTTGGTCATCATTGTGCTTAGCTGCTCTGACCACCGCCTACACACTCAGATGTATTTTTTCCTAAGAAATCTGTCCCTCCTGGAGCTGGTTTTAGTCTCTGTTGTTGTCCCTAAGATCATGGTCAGCATCATCACCAGGGACTACTCTATTTCCTTTGCTGGCTGCATCATGCAGTCCTACCTCTATTTCCTCCTAGGCACTACTGACTTCTTCCTCTTGGCTGTCATGTCTCTGGACCGCTACCTGGCCATCTGCCATCCATTACACTATGAGACTCTGATGAATCGTCCCATCTGTGTCCGACTAGTGATAGCCTCCTGGATTGCTGGTTTCCTTTGGGTGCTCTCTCCTACTATCCTCATGGCTAGCCTGCCTTTCTGTGGCCCCAATGTCATTGACCACTTCTTCTGTGACAGCTGGCCATTGATGAGACTCTCCTGTGGGAATACCCAACTTCTGGAGTTAGTGGCCTTTATACTTTCCACAGCTGTTCTTCTGGGCTCCCTGGCACTGACTTCTGTCTCCTACACCTGCATCCTTGCTACTGTCCTCCAGACACCAACAGCCACAGAACGGAGGAAGGCCTTTTCTACCTGTGCTTCACATCTCACCATGGTTGTCATCGTCTATGGCAGTTCCATTTTCCTTTATATCCGTACATCAGAGGCCCACTCTATGCTCCTTAACAAAGGGGTCTCAGCCCTGGGATGTATCATCACTCCACTCTTGAATCCATTCATCTTTAGTCTCCGTAATGATAAGGTGAAGCAGGCCCTAGGAGATGCCCTGAAATCACACAGGAACATATGTGCCAGGAGGCTATAAGGACCTTGGGAAATGGAGAGGGGATCTCCTCATGGTTTGTGAGGAAAAAGTCCCAGGTGACAAGCTACTGTTATCTATTGGAGTCAAAGAAGAGACTTCTTCCTAAGCAATGAAAAAGATTCTTTTTATGGTTTATGGATGTTTTTAGCCACAGATAAGTCAAACACCATAATTAGAGGCATCTTTAAACTGGAGGGATGGCATTGTGGTCTAGTAGAAAGAACACAGATGTTGGAGTCAAAAGGCTTAGATTTGAGTCCTAGTTATCCCACCTAATATCTATGTGACATAAAACCAAGTAAGCTTCCATCTGAAATTGTTTCTTCATTTATAAAATGAAGGGGCTGGTCTCTTCCAGAGCTAAAATTCTGTAGCTCCTCAGTTCTGATATAAGTGCCTTATAAACAACATTAAGAATGTTACTAGAAGTATTACATATGGAATGAAGTGTAATACTTGGGAGAAATGGATATTTAATAAAATAGAGGATTTTCAAGCATTCCTGATGAAAAGACCAGAGCTGAATAGAAAATTTGACATTCAAACACAAGACTCAAGAGAAGCAGAAAAAAGTAAACATTACAGAGTAATCACAAGCAACTCAACAATGTTACACTATTTACATTCCTGTATGGGAAGATGAAATCCCAAAGAGGTCAAAGAAAAAGTAAAAGGATCTATATGTGCAAAAATATTTATAGCAGCAATTTTTGTGGTGGTAAAGAATTGGAAATCAAGGGGATGCTCATCAATTAGGGACTGGCTAAATAAGTAATGGCATATAATTCTAGTGGGAGTTGATTCAGAAAAACATGGCAGGGGTGGCCAGGCAGCACAGCAAGTAAGAGCACCGGCTCCAGTGTTGGGATGACCTGGGGATCGAATCTGGGCTCAGACACTTAGCACCCACCCAGAAACACCTAGCTGTGTAACCTTAAGCAAGTTACTTAACCCCAATTGCTTAGGGGAGGCCAGGTGGCTCAGCAAGTAAAGAGCACCAGCTCCAGTGTTGGGATGACCTGGGGATCAAATCCAGACTCAGATACTTAGCACCACACCCAGAAATAACTGGCTATGTAACCTTGAGCAAGTTACTTAACCCTGATTGCTTTAAAATAAAAAAAGAAAGAAAAACATGGCAAGGTGTATATGAACTGATACAAAGAGATGTGAGAGGAACCAGGATGGGGGTAGAGTGGGAGGAAGGGAGAGAGTTTGGAACTCCAAATTTTAAAAGAAAATAATGTTTAAAATGAATAAATAATTTAAATGGGTTTTTAAAGTGGGAGAGATTCTGTGGCAATGAGACCCTGAGAATTCAAGCAAATGAGGTTGAGTTTAGCTGCTGAGATCCAGGAAAAGAAGCAGCATTATTCTGAGTTTCAGGTAGAGGGCCTTAAAGACCTAGAACTATATTGTCTTACAGGAAGGGGGATGAATTTTTCTGAGTGATGGGGAGGAAATATCACCCCTCCCCCTGTAGATAAGGTGTACCCACTAGACAAAACTCTATCCTCTCCACTATGGTTATGGTCCTAAGTACATGCACAGAACATTTTTCTTAACATATACATACCTAGAACATGGATGGCAGGTTCTGAAATATACCACAAAGACATCCAAGGAAACTCTGTGTAATCTCAGTTGTCCCATCTTTGAGATGGAAAGAGTGACTTGGAAGTGGATAATGTCATCTTCAAATTGGAAAAATGGCAATATGGGGTAGTAGAATGAGCCCAGGATTTGGAATAAAAAACAACTGACAACTATGATCTGTGTGACCATGGCTATTTAACCTTTCTGAGCCACAGTTCCTTCATCTATAATATAGGGGTGATAATTCATGTCCTGCCTACTTTATAGAACTTTTGCAGAGATTAAATGAAATAATCTAAACTGCTTTGAAAAACTTGAAGCTCTAATTAGGAACTAATAACCTAATCCTAAATAATAGGTGAGCCAGCAAACAAATAACAGAAACAATCAATAATTTCATTAAATGTCAACAATGACCATATTAAATTTAAATGGGTTTTTAAAGGGGGAGGGATTTTATGTCAATAAGACCCTGAGAGTGCAAGCAAATGAGGTTGAATTTAGCTGCTAAGATCCAGGAAAAGAAGCAGCACTGTGCTGAGTTTCAGGTGGAGGGCCTCAAAGACCTATTAAAGTTGACAATAATGTATCAGAATTTGTGGGATGCAACCAAAAGAGCAATTAATGGAATATTTATCTTTAAATGCTTAACATAAATAAAAAAGATAAAGAGTAAAACAATGAATTGGACCCTGGCTGACTTTTCCTCCATGTCCCCACATTGGGTACTCCTTTTCTGGAGATAAGGTAGCTGTTTCTATCTCTACCTCTTCCCCATGAGTACTATGTGTGTTTTGTTATAATCTGTTGTATTTCTCCACAGGTATGTAGTATTGTCAATTGTCCATGTCTGTTTAAAGCAATATAGCATAAGGGGGAGGGGAATTATGGTTTATAAAGCCACAACATCTTCAACTGCCATTTTCCTGCCTCCATTTACAAGTTATGTGTTTCAAATACCCACTCTTGTCAATCATCTCTTGAACAGGTTCACCACAACTGTTACATGACCCTAATGATATCTGTGGGTTTTAAGTTACCTGGATACATACATATACCATGATTCCTAGGGTACCATACCAACCTTTTGCAGCTGAGCAGTAAGCAGAGGTGGTGCACATGATGTGATCTGAAAGATGCCAATGAAGGAAACTCTGTCCCAAAATTCACCTCTAATCCAAATGCCATTATACCAGACACTCCATTATTCAAAATTAATTTTCCATAGAGTTACTTCTATTTTTTTTAAAAAAATTATTTTTCATTTATGGAATCTAACAAGCATTTCATTTTTAAGCTAACAATTACTCATTTCCTGCATACTTCTCTTAGATGGAAAAAAGAAAAATGTGTACAAAAAATATGTAGTGTAAATTTCAGAAATTTTTCTATTGTGATTGAAGGGTTAAGCATTAGTACCATTAAATAACAATTATAACATTCATTTGTTTCAGTCACGTCTAATTCTTCTGGACCCCATGTGGGAATTTCTTGGCAAAAATACTGGAGTGATTTACCATTTTATTCTAGGATCATTTTACAGATGAAGAAACTGAGGCAAACAGAGTTAAGTAACTTGCCCAGGGTCACATAGCTTGTAAGTGTCTGAGGTCAGATTTGAACTCAGGAAGATGAGTCTTTCTTGCTCTAAGCCTGATATTCCATTCACTGCATCACCTAACCACCATTCAATAATAATAATAGCCAGTATTTAAATAGTGACTTCTATGTTCCAGTTACTGTGTAAAGCATTTTACAAATATTATCACATTTGATCCTTAAAACAATCCTGTGAGTTAGTTGCTACTATTATTCCCATTTTGTAATTGAGGTAATTGAGGCAAATAGGTTAAGTGGCTTCCTGATGATCACACAGGTAAGCATCTGAGGCCAGATTTGAACTCGAGTCTTTCTAACTCTAGGACAAGCACTGTATACTATCCATCACCTGTCTGCCCATAACAGTGAAAAGAGCAGTAGAGGAGAACAGGAGGAAGTTTTTTATAAGCAATTTACATGTACTTAATAATGTTATCTGGAGATATCATGGATTAATGGAGCTCTGGAGAAGCATCAACGTCTTTGTTGGCAATGTGGAGCTGCCCAAAGTGCTGAAAAGGAAGACTGCTGAAAGAGTTAGTTCATTATGTCCTGGACTACACATTTGGAATCACTGTGCAAAGCAATCACATTACTATGTTTGTGGTCACCTAAATGGTGACAGGATCCAATTCATCTAGGAAGAAGACCATGAAACTATGCTGACAAATCTGTGGGAAAATTCTGGTTTTCCATTTGACCTTATGAAAATTTCTTCTGTGTGTGAGCTATTGTTTTGAGGCTTTTTCAGTTTCTTTAGATTTTTCCTTTACTGCCCATTATCAGATCCTAGAACTTTGGTTCAGGGAACATAACTTTTTCCACTATGCTACTAGGAAAATGGGATTCCTTGGAAATGTTGGATACCACTGGACTATATGTATCCGCCAAAGAAATTTGGAAGCTCAGGCTAAGATGATCAAAGCACCAGGAACACAAATCCTTAATAGTAGTAGAATGTCATATATTCATCTAGGCTTATTTTTGAATTCCAAGGTCTAAAAGACATATATATATATGTATATATATACATATATGTATATATATACATATATATGTATGTATCAATGCAAAAGGAAATTGTGAGAGGAAAAATGGAACCTATATATAACTTTTTCTGTATGCACACAATATGTGTGTGTGTGTGTGTGTAGAGGTATGCTATAATTGTAATCCCAATTTGGAACACAATTTTTCATTTGACTCTTTTCTTAACCTCTCATGAAAAGAAGTCCTATCACTCAAGTTTGGTGAGGACTTTTTCCCCTTTAACCAACATATTTACATACATATATACTATACACACAAACACATACACAGAGACCTCTAAACTAAGGCAATAAAGGACTTGATATAGAACACAGTGATGAAATGATAAGCTTTTAAACATTCCTTTCACTATCTCCTCTTGAAACAAAACTGAATCAGTAGCTATACATAGAATCAGGATATAACTCAAAATTATATCTAATAATACAAAGAAATAAGTTTATCCTTTTAAAAATTGTTTTGTTGTAAGTTCATGGACTATATTAATATTTTAAAGCAAAAGCTTAAAAACAACTGCTTTTAGCATTTACCAAAGGATTGCCAGTAAGGTCCTATATCAGAAGTAATTGGGAAGGTGAACAGTTGTCAATTTGTGCTTCTTGATGAACTAAGCTCCATAAATCTGGACAGAGAGTTAACAGGAGCACAAACATGAGGATGAAAGTGACAATCTATTAAAGTTTGATACCATAGAATTGATGTAGATCCGCATATAATCCTCACATTCAGTTTCTTTTCTGTTTCAAGCAACTTCTCATATTTACACATAACCCTATTACTCTGAGCAAACCCAGACCCTTCTGATAACTTATGCATTAATGTCATCACTACTCCCATCAGAATGATAGAATTATAGATTTGGGAAGGACCTCCTCATTCATCTAGCCTAGCCTATGCCTGAAAAACACCTCCTCCCCCCACACCTTAAAGTGTTCATCTAGTACCTGCTTAAAGATATCTGCTAGGATTTGGGGCAGGAAACTACCTCCTGAAGAAGTATTTCCCACTTTTGGAGAACTCTAATGCTTAGCAAGTTCACATTTTTGGATGTTAAGTCTAAACAGTATCCCATGATGGTCACTGATATAAAGAAAAACTACAAATGCAATAAAATATTTATAGCAATTCTTTATGTAGGAACCAAAAAAATGGAAAAAAGTAAAATTCCATAGATTAGGGGATAGCTAAACAAGTTGGGGGTACATGAATTGATGGACTATTATTACTGGTCTATAGGAAACAACAAATGATGACTAAGGAAAAGCATGAATGGATGTGCATATATTGGAGAAAGGTGAAACAAAACAAAAATATATGACTACAACAGCTAAATTGAAAGTACAACAACCACAAACCAATCTAAATAAATATTGAAAAGTTATAAAGAACAAGATTGGTCCTGAAGAAGTTATGAGAAGCCAATCCCCTTCCCCATTTCTATGTAGATATCAGGAATTCATGAGGGTGGAACAACTTTACACTTATAACAGTGTAAAAAAAAAGTGCTTATCATTTTCGTTGAATTTTCTCTGCTTTCTTTTTCTTCTTTTAAATTATTTTTATAAGATGATTCACTAGGATGGAAGGAGAGAGATACAAGAGGAAATATAGACACTGTATAAAAAATTTTAATTTTATTTACCTCATAATTCCCACCCCTTGCTATTGGATTTTCTCTTAGGGGCTATATTCAAATCTACAGTCATTTTTGAATCATACCTTTTCTTCCCCGAATCCAGCACAACCTTCATCCAATATCCATTTAGTCACCAAATTCTATACTATTCTTTTGTATTATTTCTACACTCTGTTCCATCTTTACCATTCCCACTGTCACTATTCTAGTTGCACTGAAGATTACCTTGAACCTGATCTTTTATAACAACCACCTAATTGCCTCCAATCTTCTCTTTCCAATCTGTACTATATACCATAGCCATAATAATCTTCCTGCAACTCTACCTTTACTTTTTCACTCATCTGATTTAAAATATTTAGTGATATTCCATTGTATAGCAAATAAAATACAAGCTCATGAGTTTAGCATTCAAGTCAGTTTTGTTTTTAATTATTTCCATGCTTTGGACCTAAACTACCTTTCCACCTTTCTTTGCCACTATTCCTATTACTTACATTTCAGCCCACTTTGTTGTTGTTGTTGTTGAGTTGTTTTCAGTCACATCTAACTCTTTGTGACCCTGTCTGATGTTTTCTTTGCAAAGATACTAGAATGGTTTGCTATTTCCTTCTCCAGCTCTTCTTACAGATGAGAAAATTGAGGCAAACAGAATTAAGTACCTTACCCAGGGTTACACAGCTAATAAATGTCAAATTTGAACTCAAGAAGATGAATCTGACTGATTTCAGGCCCTCTATCACACTGTGTCACCTAGGTGCCCACTTGATCTAGCTATCAAATATGCCAACATGTAATTCTACCTGTGTGATTTCTCTTGTTATTCCTTATATACTATCTCTAGCTTTGAAAATAAATAATCCATTCTTAAGAAGTGCTAATACACTGAGTTAAAATTTCTCTTATGTCTCTTGTCATATTCTACTTTATTTTATATGGTTATTATTTTTTATATTTCAGGTACCCTTACATAGATGGCAGGTTCCATGAGGGTAGAGTTAACAATCACTGTACTTCTCCCAATTTCTAGCACACTGCCTTGCACGTGATAACAAACAATAAAGATATGTTGCCTGAATGAATGGAATGGAACACAGGCACAGAATCAACAGGAACTATGGAAATAAAGGACTATGTTGGGAACAGTTGAGAGTTCTGTTTTCTTTCAAAGCAATGAGCACACATGAAGAAATTTTCTTCCTATATTGGCAAAAGATAATGTGAAATAGTAGAAAGAGTGCTATAGTTGGATTCTCCACATCTGAGTTAAAATTCTGTATTTAACAATATTTTTATGACCACAGAGAATATGTTTCTCCACTCTGTCTCCTTATCTGTAAAGAGGTTGAATTAGATGGTCTCTAAATTACCTTTCATCTCTGAATGATCTAATAGTTAGAGTAGCTTAAGTTTTGTTGTTAAGTTCATGGATATGCAGCCATCCTTGCTTATTTTATTGTAATACTTGTTTTTCCACCTCTTCTTACACAAAGCTTCAAATTTGTTCAAAGAATATGGCATCTTTTTCCTACGCACAAAACTAATTTTATACACAAGCTTCTGGGAGACTAATGACCAGGAGGAGTCTCCAGACTTCATCATGAATAGCACAAGGTAAGCATAAAATTCAAATTTTCCAAAATTTCCTTTCTCTATACTTTTCACACACTTTTCTCTATACCCAGAAAACCTTTCTCCCTATTTCTGTTAGAACTATACTCCCTTTTTCAACACCCAATTCAAAAGATACTTCATAAAGATGTCCCTGATTTTTCTGGTTGTAAATGGAATTTCCCTTCTCAAACTTCATTTGGCACTTTATACTGGTTTTGTGAGTTAATTATATTCTTTTTTGCATGATAGTTATTGTTCACATCTCATCTCCATTACTGGATTTCAGATTTTTGAAGAAAAGAAAGACATCATATTTATCTTTGGTATAATTTTCAGCACTCAGTTCAGTAATTTGTGCTTAATAGTCATTAAGTGAATTTTTTTTTGGAATGGTGAATAATAATAATAGGTTGCCTCATTTACATTGGAACTTGGTGCTTGATTCTTGCTGGCCAAGAGTTCTTGAACCCTTCTAAAATATAAAGAAAATCAAAAGGAATGTGAAGGTAGAGAAAGAAAATTAAGTAAAAAGTCAACTAGAAGTTAATTAAAAAAATGAACATGAAGAATGAGAAAGGTAACTTCCCATTTACTCCACTAATGCTTTTACTATAGTTATGAGAGGGTAAGAAATAAGAATAGTTGTAGAGAGAAACCTTAATTCTAAGGAACTGATATCTAAGAAGTGAGAGAGTAATAAAGACACATATGCTCAAGATGTTTATTCATGAATGTGCAAAGTATATAACAATGTAAACTAGCACTCTTGGCAAATGGAGATAAATTTGACATCAGATATCATCACTGAAATTTAGTGATATGGGACTTATAAAAAGAATATAGTTATGGATGGATTTAACTCATTAAAAAAGAATAGATATGGGAAGACAAATAATGGGAAGTGAGCGGGACTAAAAAAAAAAGTACAACTTGTAACAATAATCAGCTGTGAAAGACTTAGCTACTTTAGTTAACAAAATGTTCCACTACAGTTCCATCAAAACACATAATGGAAAATGTTATCCACCTCCAGAGAGAAAAGTGCTGAACTCTGAATACATATTGAAACATACTTCTATTTTATTTTTCTTGATTTTTGCAACATGGTTAATATGAAAATATATTTCCATGACTTCATGTGTATAATGGATATCATATTTCCTGTTTCTCAATGGGTAGAGAAGTGGTTAGAGGGAGGAAGAGGACTTAGAACTCAAAATAAAAAGGAAAGTTCAAAAAGGAATATATAAGATAAATAGGATAATGTGACTAGCATTAAATATTTTAAAAGATATGATTCTGTGAAGAAAATGAGTATCTTAAGGAGTGTAGGTTGTACATTTAAATGAGAAACAGTGAATTGATAATGAACTTGAAGTAAAGTTGCTAGCAGCATGCCCCCAGGAATCTGTCCATGGTCCTGACCTGGTAAACATTTTTATCATTGACTTATAAGAAAGAATAAATTGCATATTTTTCAAATTCTCAAGTGATACAAATCTATGGAGGACAATGAATAAGTTGCATGACTAAGTCAAGATCCAAATAATTTCTAGCAGTTATAGCAGTTTGAATCTAATAAAGATAAATGCAAAGATGTATACACAATTTCATAAAATTAAATCCACTCATAGAATATAGAAGAAACCAAGAAAGTCATTTGTCTTAAAATAATGTGGTGATTATAGAGAACTGAATGCTTTTCATTAATCAATATTGTGATGGAGAAATCAATCTTGGGCTGTATTTTAAGAGGAAGTGAAAGTATCATCCTCTGCATTCTAGCCTGATTAAACCATACCTTCAAGGTTATGTCCAATTCTGTGAACCACATTTTAGAAAGAACACTGAAAAACTGAAGTGTACCCAAAGAAGAACAACTTTGATATTGAAGGGCCTTAAGTTCATGATGTAGAAGAGTCCATTGAAGGAACTGAGAGCATTTAACTTGAAGAATAATGTTTTCATATGGATACAATACCGTGTTTCCCCGATAATAAGACACTGTCTTATTTTTTTTTGGACAGAAAAACACCAGAGGGCTTATTTTCAGGGGAGGGCTTATTTTAATGAACATTGACAGCAATTTTAATAAACAGGTAAATGTGAACAAAAAAATGTACCTTTATTCAATAATGATCATGTCATCTTCTTCAACAACATTGTCATAAGTGTCCATACCCTGAATTCCGGCCTGGATGTCTTGCGCCTCCATTTCCTTCAGAAGAAGTGGACCCAATCTGTCATGTCCAGCAATATAGCTCTCTTTAAATGAATTTGTCTTGTCCAGGTAACCTGCTCATAGTGCCTTGGCAACACAGCTGTCAGTAATTTTATCCCATGACTTCTTCACCCAAGTCATGACTTCTTGCAGACAGGGCTTCACAAAGTTTCCACGCTGATTTCTTTCCATTCTATTTTCAATGTAGTCATTGACTTCCATGTGCAAATGGTCCTTGGATGGCTTCTTTATTGCAATATCAAGGGTCTGGAGATAGGCAGTCATTCCTGCAGGAATCATTACTTGATCTATTCTCTCTGCAAGGAAGTTCTTCATTTCTTTAGCACGGTGAGTGCTGGCTGAATCTCAGACTATCAGACCTCTTTGGTTACCTCGCATAACAAGTGGCAGCATTAAATCAATCCACTTTCTTATAACAGCTTGTGTACACCAGGCTTTTTCGATTTCAAGAACGTAAATGCCAGATACACGTTCAATCTTATCTTTCTTGCCCTTACTGATGATTAGAGGTGTGGCTTTCTTTCCATCCAAACGAATTGCCAAAACACAGGTGACCCGTGCACTTTCATAGCCAGTGGTGGGAATGTAGATTGACGTTGCACCCCTGTGATGAATTGTTGTTTGAGATCCTTGTCCCATAAACACTGCAGTTTCATCCACAGCAATCATATTGCAGGTTTGGTACTTGGAAATGTCGATCCTATCAATAAAGGACTTGAATGCAAGTGCACGTTTAATAACTTCAGCATCTTCCAGCTTAAACAGTGTTGTTGATCTTCTTAGGGACAGTTCATACCGTTGAAGGAAACCGTCCAACTAGTGTTGTGATGCTTTGAATCCTTCTGAGACCATTTCAAACTCTGGTGCCATTGAAAGGGCAAATGCTTGAATATCAGCCCTGCACCAAGGCCTTTGCTCTCCTGTCAGCAATCCATTCACCAATGAGGATCTCCAAATCAGGATATAAGGGCTGCCGACCTGATCCAGACCTGCGCTTTTTCCCTTTTCCCTCATCCACCTGTTGATTGAAGTTATTATAATCTGCTCTCCATTTTCTGACCATTCAAAGATCCAAAAGTTTTTCTTTACAGAAAACTGCAAGATTCTTGCCATGTGACTCCTCTACAATTGCTTTCTTATACTCAACAGTATAGCTCTTCCTTTTTGTACTCATGTCTGGGGGTCAAAACAGACAGAATAATAAAATTATGACCATCAGTCCTTCTTTTCACTCCATCATGCCCCCTGAGTTCTTCTTTTTTCCTCCATCATGCCCTTTTTATCCTCCATCATGCCCCCTCACTCCCGCTTACATACTGGGTTTTTATGTTGTTCTGCCTCAGCTCTCCTCTGTGGCACTGCTCTCAATGGCGCCAGCAAGCAAATCACTGGGGAAGAACAGGATGACGCGCTCACTGCTGCAGCTCTGATTGGATGCAGCTTGAAGCACGGTGTGCGTTTCACGGGGGGG
>NW_027187348.1:6113337-6115747 GCF_028583685.1 Petaurus breviceps papuanus | reverse complement strand
CAGGGGATCACCTTCACTACAGTAGCAATCTCAATAGGGCTTATTTTGGGGGGAGGTCTTATTTTAGAGGAATCTTACACAGTAAAGGGAGGGCTTATTTTTGGGATAGGTCTTATTATCGGGGAAACATGGTAGAAGCATGACCTTCCCTTGGCTCCGGCTTCGACCTTCCCCAATCCATGTAAAAAGGGCACTCTAAACAAACTTTGGAACTGCAGAACCCACAAAATGACACAGAGAAGCTAACCTCCTGCTGAGGACAGCCCGGCAGGCAGGAATCCAGGCCAGCGCTCTAACAGCAGAGCCCAGCGCCACACCAAGGCTTTAGCCCCAGGGCGGGCCTGACCATCTGTGGCCAGAGGGACTCTAGAACAGCAGCGGCAGTGGCTGTTTCCAGATTTATCAACACAGAGATGCGAAGGACAAGGTGAGAGGGCAGTGCAGTCTGGACTTTGGGACCAGTAAGTGGGAGTGCATGGCTTTTACCTCCGGGGAGAGAAGCCACTGAGATGCCGGCAGAGCCAGCCAGCACCACGTGGTGGATTCAGTTCTTAGCCTGCAGAGTGTAAGGGGACCAGGCACCAGTCTGAGGGGTAATCGCTCTTGCTTTAACCTGCTTGGATCTGTATTGTAGTCTAGGGTGGAGGTCCTGGGGTGTGTCCAGCTTGCCAGAGCATGTGAGACCTCAGAGAGGGCACCCATCTAATACCTCCAGCAGCTGAGAAAACCCCAGCGTTTGGGACGAAAGCTCCCTTGTCTGGTAGCAGAGTCCTCCTGTGGCAAAAAGCCCAAAACTCAAGTAATTGAGTGGCAAAATGAGCAGGCAAAAGAAACAAAGCAGACAAAAGATTCCAACATTACACTCCTATTTTGGTGATAAGAAGGAGCAAGGCATGGAACAGGAGGAAAACAGTGAAGTCAGAACTTCTTCACTAAAAGCTTCAAAGGAAAATACGAGCTGGATACAGGCCATAGAGGACCTTAAGAAGTAGATAAGAGAAGTGGAGGAAAAATTGGGAAGAGAAATGAGAATGATGCAAGAAAATTATGGAATGAGAGTCAACAGCCTGACTGAGGAAAATAATACCTTAAAAAACAGACTGACTCACATGGCAAAGGAGGCTCAAAAAAGCAATGAGGAGAAGAATGCCTTTAAAAGACGAATTTGCCAGATGGAAAAAGAATCCGAAAAAGCTCAATGAGGAGAATCATTGCTTCAGAATTAGACTGGAGCAAATGGAAGCTAATGACTTTATGAGAAATCAAGATGCTTTTAAACAGATCCAAACAAATGAAAGAATTGAAGACAATGTGAAATATCTCATGGGAAAAAGCACTGACCTGGAAAATAGATCCAGGAGAGATAATTTAAAAATTATTGGACTACCTGAAAGCCATGACAAAAGTAAGAACCTAGAAAGAATCCTCCAGGAAGTTCTCAAAGAAAACTGCCCTGATGTTTTAGAACTGGAGGGCAAAATAGAGGTTGAAAGAATCCACCGATTACCTCCTGAAAAAGATCCCAAATAGAAAACTCCTAGGAATATTATAGCCAAGTTCTAGAATTCCCAGATTAAGGAGGGAATATTACAAGCAGCCAGGAAGAAACAATTTGAATATTGTGGAAACACAATCAGGATAACCCAGGATCTGGCAGCTTCTACACTGAGGGATCGAAGGGCTTGGAATGTGATATTCCAGAGGTCAAGGGAGCTGGGATTAAAACCAAGAGTCACCTACCCAGCAAAACTGAGTATCATGTTTCAGGGGAAAATATGGTCATTCAGTGGAATAGAGGACTTTCAAGCATTCTTCCTGAAAAAACCAGAGTTGAATAGAAAATTTGACATTCAGATACAAGAAGCAAGAGAAGCATGAGAAGGTAAACAGGGAAAAGAAATCATAAGGAACTTATCAAAGTTGAACTATTAACATTCCTACATGGAAAAACAATAATTGGAACTTATGATAATTTTCTCAGTATTTGAAGGGATTAGAAATATATATATATATATATATATGTATATCTATATAATATATGAGGGTATATGGCATATGAATACATATGTATATATGTTTACAGATCTATATAGAGGGCACAGGACCAATTTAACAGGAAGGGATGATACTTACAAGGTGAAATTAAGAGGTGAGAGAGGAATATAATGAGAAGAGATGGGGAGAGACAGAATGGGGTAAACTATCTCATATAGAAGAGGCAAGGGAAAATGGTCACAATAGAGGGGAAGAATAGGAAGGCAAAAGAGAATGGGTCAAACTTATTCTCATTGAATTTGGCTTGGGGAGGGAATGAAATACACACTAAATAGGGTATCTCACCCTCCAGGAGAGTAAGGGGGAAGGGGATGAGAGGGGGAATGATGGAAGGGAGGGCAGGCTGGGGGGGGGG
>NW_027187348.1:6072801-6112937 GCF_028583685.1 Petaurus breviceps papuanus | reverse complement strand
GGGGGAAGGGGATGAGAGGGGGGATGATGGAAGAGAGGGCAGGCTGGGGGGGGGGAGGGAAGTTGGAAGCACCCACTTTTGAAAAGGGACAAGATCAAATAGAGAATAGAACAAGTGGGAGGTGGGATAGGAGGGAGGGAAATATAGTCAGTCTTTTACAATATATCTACTACGGTATGTTATTGTTTTGCATTAGCCACACATGTACAACCTATATTGAACTGCTTATCTTCCCAGTAAGGGTGGGTGACAAGGGAGGAAGTGAATGAATCTGGAATTGAAAGTTTTAAAATCAAATATTCAAATATACGTATATATGTACATATATATGTGTGTATATATATTCATATATATTATATATATATATATACTATTATTAATACCATCTTACATGTAATTGGGAAATAAGATATACAGGCACTGAGGCATAGAGATCCACTGGAAAAGTCGAAAGGGGTATGGGAGAAAATATGGGAGAGAGCAGATTGGAGGAGGGGATATCCTGTGGGACTGCTATTTTGGGGTGGTGGGTGGGGGAAAAGCGGGGAGAAAATGTGTAACTCAAAATCTGGCAGAAACGAATGATGTAAATCAGAAGTTAATAAAGCATTTTTTAAGTAAAAAAAAAGAAGGAAGATAAATAGAGGTATTTCCCCAAAATCTGTTTATTAATCAGAAAGTTTTCCCCAAAAGTTTCTTACAAAAGTACTAAGTTAAGTCAGTGGGTCTCTCACCAGCACAACAATCCATTGAAGCTAGCACATGCGGTGGCCTGAGCACTTGGTGGGAAACAGGCTTGAGCCAGCTGCATCATAAACTGGAAATGGGGTACTGTGCCCTTCAGGACCTGTCATTGCACCTTTTGAATGGATTTTAGCTGCTCCATGACCTTTGGATACAAGGTCGGATTCACCCTACAATCCGCACCTCCTCAATGCCCTTCTCATTGAGATCTCCATTGTAATAAAGAAATGACAGCTAAGTTAAATCCAAAATCTGGCAGTGTGAGCATCTGTCCTCACTTCTAGTCCTCCACAAATCTACTGAGAGATCACTTCATACCCTGTTGAAAGAAGCATATATTGACTCAGTGCTGACAAGGCCATCATGTGGCTTTCATGGATTTCTTCGTCATCATTGGTGGAAGGTCCTGCATACCAGCCATGTTTTGGTCCTGATCTTTTGACTAGAAGAGAAATAAAAAGATGAACCCCCTAATAGTTTTTGCTGTCTGTTTTATGAAACTACTGCTCAAGGAATTCCAAGACCTATGGATTTACAGACATACTGAGCTGCCTAGGGAATGCTGATGAAAGAATCCTCAGGAATGCCATGCTACTATCATTTGCATTGTTTTTTTTTCCAAAGATGGTTTGATGGAGAACCCATATTGAGCTTCTTGTGGAAGATTTTAAGTTGGGTTCTTTTGAAACTTGATTGAGAAGAGAAGGGCTTTTCCATTGAAGGAAGGAATTGCTTCATCCCTTTTTTAAACAATATTGGTCTTTCAAAAGGCTGTAATCTGGATTCTTCCATTGTACCCCAGAAAACTCTTTGTCCTGGGAGATCTTCAGCCCTAAAATTTAACCCTCAGAAGTGCCCTTAGCCCGTGGGGCCCCTGACTCCGATTGGATGGGTGACTTCTCCCAGGAGTTTTGTTTAAGGAGGGTGTCCTGGCCAGCTGCAATCTGTATTCTCTCTTTGTGTCCTCCTGAGCAAAGAACCCCCAAAGTGGGGGGAGATGAGGAATCTTTCTCCAGATGAGTCAAAACACTACCACCTTGACCACCATCTCTCCTCAGAAAATATTGGAGATAATCCCAGGAACTTTGGGAATGGTAGTGCTTGTGACGTGACCTGGTGTCCACAGCCATCATCCTGGGTAGGAATCCCCATAGAGATGCAGCCTGGTAACAGCTCCTTTGAGGGCTATGGATAAAGCTATGAAAGACCCAAAAGAAAAATTTCTTGGCACTGATGAATGGCTCGACATCAGAAGTGGATATGATTCTATCAATGCAATTGATGTGAAAAACAAACTCTAAATTCACTTCTTTCCATCCTGTCAAACTCAGGGATTTTGGGACTGTTATATTTATTCCATTTTGCTTTCTGTTCTATTAGATATACATCTTTTTGAAAAAAACTTTCATGAAGAAATGTTGTTAAATATTTTATACACATCAATAATTTCATTGTCCTATAGCATTATAACTGAAACATTATCCTCTCTAATCCAATAACTCATTGAAATGCTTTTAACAGTTGTATTATAATCTGTCCTAAGGACTATGGGGTTTTTCCACATTACTTGCAACTGAAATCTCCCCTATATGTTGTTTTCCCATTAGAATGTGAGTTCCTTGAGAGTAGGGGCTGTCTTACTTTTCTTTATCTCTGTGTCCCCATTAGCACAGTGCTTTACACATAGTGGGTGCTCAATAAATACTTTTTTTACTCATTTATTCAAATAAATATTTTTATACATAAAAAGTACTAGACTAGAAGCCTCACCAATCAGTCTTAAACTAACATATTTTGTTAATTGTTTAGTGACAGTAGATTAAATAAGTATCTGCCACCAAATATCAACTCATCTTTCATGTTCTTTACTGCAGGTAACTGGAGATGAGGCCAGAAAACTGGACGCAGGTAACAGAATTTGTGCTTCTAGGTTTCCCCAAGAGCTGGGCCCTGCAGCTGATGTTGCTCCTGGGGCTTCTGGTGACATATGTGGTGACAGTAATGGGGAACTTGCTTCTCATCCTGTTCAGTTAGTCTGACCACTGCCTACATACCCAGATGTATTTCTTCCTGAGAAATCTTTCCCTATTGGAGCTGATGCTGGTCTCCATTGTGGTCCCTAAGATGCTAGTTAGTATCCTCACTAAGGACTATACTATCTCCTTTCCTGGCTGTATCATGCAATCCTACTTCTATTTCCTCCTGGGCACCACTGACTTCTTCCTCTTGGCTATCATGTCCCTGGACCGCTATCTAGCCATCTGCCGTCCATTACACCATGAGACACTGATGAGTGGTCCCATCTGTGTCTGGCTCGTGTTAGCATCTTGGCTTGCTGGATTTCTCTGGACACTTTGCCCCACTATCCTCATGGTTAGTCTGCCTTTCTGTGGTCCAAATGGCATTGACCACTTCTTCTGTGATAGCTGGCCACTTATGGCTCTCTCTCAAACTCAGGTTCTTGAGTTTGTGGCTTTTCTGCTTTCCACAGCATTGCTACTGGGCTCACTGACATTGACCTCTAGTTCTTATGCTTTTATTCTTGCCACTGTTTTTTGTACCCCAATGGCCAGTGAGCGGAAGAAAGCCTTTTCTACCTGTGCATCACACCTCACTGTTGTGGTCATGTTCTATGGCAGCTCCATCTTTCTTTATATCCACACATCAAAGGCCCAGTCCTTGCTCCTTAATAAGGGGGTCTCTGCCCTGAACTGCATCATCTCCCTACTCTTGAATCCATTCATCTTTAGTCTTCGCAATGACAAAGTGAAGCAAGCCTTACGTGATGCCATAAAGTGGCACAAACCAATGGACACAAAATTGTGAGAACATTAGTAAAGGTCAAGAAGATATCTTACTTGCATCTCTAGAAGTCAAACAAGGGCCTACAAAAATATATAATGATAAAGACCCTTGATAATCTGGAGTGTTTCCAACAAACACTATCAGCAGTGTCCTCTTTAAACTGAAAGGACTGTAGAATAGTATAATGGAAAGAGCACTGAACTGGAAATTAGAAGACTTGGATTTGAGTCTCAGTTCTTCCCCTTAGTTGCTTTATTAACTAAGAAGGGCTGAAGGGGTCATGAGTGGGAAAAGTTTAAGAAGCTCTGATCTAAGGCAAGTCATTTCCCTTCTCTGGACATGACTTTCCCTACTTATAAAATGAGAGAATAAGTTCAAATAGATATAAGATTGTCATTCTGTGACCTACCTGAAGCAGAATTGGAAATCTCAAAAGGATGGTATCAGAGAAACCAAGAAGTCTTTCTGTGCCTCAGTTGTTCCATTTGTGAAATGAGAAAAATAACATAGGAAGACAATGTCTCCATATGAAAGGAAGTCAGTGTAGAATAGTTTAAAAAATGCTAGACTTTGGTTCAGGATGGCCTGAGTTCTAATGCCACCTCTGACTATGGGCAAGTCATTGAACTTCTTGGACCTCTACTACATCATCTATAAAATGGTGATCATAAGATTGGTAATGCTTGCCTGTCAGAGTTGTTGTGAACCTCAAATAAGAAAATGTAGGTGAAGTGCTTGTAAATCTCACAAACTCTTAAGAAGAAGGAAGAATTTTTCTCTTTATTTTCCAACTTGCAGCCTTGTGCTTTTCACATAGTATGTACTTAAATGTTTGTTGAATTTAATTAATTTGTTAGGTTGCCTCTTCCATGAATCTTATAGACCAAACCAATAGATCCAGATTCAAAACAGAAAAACATTTGCAACCAAACACCATAATGATTTAGTAGCAAGTCAGATAGCATTCATGCCAACCAAATCTGCCAATCCCCTTCAAGGAAGGCTGCAGGTCCATAACCCTATTCATAAGGCCTATATCCTCAACACAGTGGAAGACAAAGGGATGTAAACTCACTCACTGGTGTGTACCTTCTAATCTGTTGTGCCTACTCAATTCCCTTCATCCTCAACCCACTAGTATAGGAAGCACTCTAGCGATCTGATGCACTAAAGCTTCTTGTTTCTCTGCTGCTTTTTTCTCAGGTGGTTATATGACTCCACCTACACTTTTTGTCTCCTGGCTTCTTGTCAGAATACCCCTATGCCAGGCTCTGGCCCCATAGCCTCAGTCATAGCCACCAATCATATGATCTCTCTCTCAGTCACCAACCCACTTCTACAGGTTTTGGCTTCTCTCTCCTGGCAGCCTGTACATCCAATGTTTATGAAACATCTTATACGCATTCCCAACCAATACTCTAAACTTTCCACATCTGGAGCTTTGGTAACCTATTTTCTGAAGTTGATTTATCCTGCCACTGGAATCTACACACAGGGTTTTGAGAGACGTAGTTCATAGTTGAGCCTTAATTCATTGTGGTAATATAAAGTCCTAGATATGTCCTTTACATAAGCACAGATCACTTCTAAGCTATAGAAGCATGTAATTCTATAATGCAAGTGGCATGAAGAAAAGCAATGTTCCTGCCCAAGCCTCCTACAATCATTTTTGGAGATGACAACTGTTTGTACATGCCAGAGAAAAGGACTGGATTTAAATTGCTATAACCAGAGATGAGGCAGCTAGGTGATACAATGTATAAAATACTGGACCTAGAGTCAGGAACACATCTTCCTGAGTTCAAATCTGGCCTCAGACACTAACTGCACTAACTGTGTGACTCTGAGTAAGTCATCTAATTCCATATGCCTCAGTTTCCACATCTGTAAAATTATCTGGAGAAGGAAATGCAAACCACTCCAGTATTTTTGCCAAGGAAACTCCACATGGGGTCACAAAAAGTCAGTCAGACACAAAAGAACAACAAAAATAAGGGATGTGAGGCTCAAGTGAAATAATAGCTATAAAGTACTTTGCAAGGAAAAAAAGTGATATAAAAATGCCAGTAATAGGGGGAGGAGCCAAGATGGCAGAGTAAGAGCAGGGACTTCCTTGAGCTCTCCCCAAAACCCTGCAAATATCCATAAAAAATGCTCTAAAGAACTTCTAGAGCAACAGAACCCACAAAGTGAAACAAATTTCCAGCCCAAGACAACTTGGAGGATCAGCAGGAAGGGTCTATCACACCAGGCTGGGATCAGAGTGCAGTCCAGCATGGTCCATGCCAGCACAGACAGGGTAGAGCAAGCCTAGGGCACTGAATCACTGACAGTTGAGGCAGTTTCCAGGCTTCTCAACCCACAAACACCAAAGACAGCTTACAAGGTTAGTAGGAAAGGTGTCTTGGACCTAGGTGAGAGAGGAGTGTGGTCTAGCCTAAGCCCCAAGGTGGCAGAGGAGACAGTGGCTACTTCCAGAGCTCTTGGCCCACAGATGATGGGGGGATCCAGCAGCTGATCAGATTGGGACTGCAAGGATCTCTTTGCTGGCTCTGAGGCATGAATCCCTTGCTTTGGCCATGCTTGGATCTGGGTCACAATCCTGGTTGGCAGTCCTGGGAAAAGGAGAGCTAGCATAGCAGAGTTTGTGGTGGCAGTAGAGAGGGAATCCTCCTCACAGCTTCAAGGCAGAAAAAAGTGCTTGTGGTCATTCACAGATCAGGAGAGGAGTAAACATCTCTCCTTAGATCATACCACCTTGGAAGAACTGAAAATTGACAGGTCCCTAAAAGTATCTGAAAACAACTGCACAAAACCCTGAAGCTTGAGATAATACATCCTTCACAATGGAAGCAGAGTTCAACCTTAACAAAGAGTTAAAATGTCAAGTGATTGACTGGGGAAATGAGCAAACCTAAGGATAGAAATCAGACTATAGAATCTTACTTTGGTGACAAAGAAGATCAAAATATACAACCAGAAGAAGACAAAAAAATCAAAGTTCCTACATCCAAAGCCTCTAAGAAAAAAATATTAATTGGTCACAGGTCATGGAAGGGCTCAAAAAGGATTTTGAAAATCAAGTAAAAGAAGGGGGAAATGGGAAGAGAAATGAGAGTGATGCAAGAAAATCATGAAAAACAAGTCAACAGTTGGTTAAAGGAAACCCCAAAAATGGACTAATCCAAAAATAGACTAACCCAAATAGTAAAAGAGGTCCAAAAAGTCAATGAGGAGAAGGATACCTTAAAAAGCATAATGGGCCAAATGGAAAAGGAGGTCCAGAAAAGTTCACTGAAGGAAATAATTCCTTCAAAATTAGAATGGAGCAAATAGAAGCTAATGACTTTATAAGAAATCAAGAAATTATAAAACAGAATCAAAAGAATGAAAAAAGAAAAGACAATGTGAAATATCTCGTTGGAAAAACAACTGACATGGAAAATAGTTCCAGGAGAGATCATTTAAAAATTTTTGGACTACCTGAAAGCCATGATCACAAAAAGAGCCTAGACATCGTCTTTCAAGAAATTATCAAGGGAAACTCTTCCCATCTTCGAGAAACAGAGGGTAAAAATAGAAATGGAAACAATCCACCAATCACCTCCTGAAAGAGACCCCAAAAGGAAAACTCCTAGGAATACTGTAGCCAAATTCCAGAGTTCCAAGATCAAGGTGAAAATATTGTAAGCAGCCAGAAAGAAACAATTCAAGTATTGTAGACATACAAACAAGACAACACAAGATTTAGTAGCTTCTACATTAAGGGATAGGAGGGCTTCAAATATGATACTCCAGAATCCAAAGGACCTAGGATTAAAATCAAGAATCACCTACCCAGCATAACTGAGTATAATCCTTCAGAGGAAAAAATGGATATTCAATGAAATAGAGGACTTTCAAGCATTCTTGATGAAAAAACCAGAGCTGAATAGAAAATTTGACTTTAAAATAGAAGAATCAAGAGAGGCATGAAAAGATAAACAAGAGAGAAATCATAAGGAACTTATTAAAGTTGAACTATTTATATTCCTACATGGAAACATGATATTTTTAACTCATGAGACCTTTGTCAGTATTAGGATACTTGAATGGAATACACACACATATACATATACATATATGTGATATATATATATATATATATATATACACACACACACACACATACAGAGGGCACAGGGTGAGTTGAATATGAAGGGATGATGTCTAAAAAATAACATTAAGGGGTGAGAGAAGAATATACTGAGAGAAGGAGAAAGAAAGAATAGAATGTGATAAATTTTCTCACATAAAAGAGGCAAGAAATAGCTTTCACAATGGAGGTAAATGGGGAGGAGGTGAAAGGGAATGAGTGAACCTTACTCTCATCAGATTTGGCTTGAGGAGGGAATAACATACACACTCAATTGGGTATGAAAATTTATCTTACCCTACAGGAAAGATGGGGTAAGGAGATAAATGAGGCGGGGGGTGGGGATGATAGAAGGTAGGGCAGATTGGAGGAAGGGTCATCAGAATGCATGTCATCTTGGGGTTGGGGAAGAGGAGAGATTGGGAGAAAATTTGGAACCCAAAATGTTGTGGACATGAATGTTGAAAACTAAAAATAAGGGGCAGCCAGGTAGCACAGCGAATAAGAGCACCGGCTCCAGTGTTGAGAAGACCTGGAGATCGAATCCCGGGCTCAGATACTCAGCACCACACCCAGAAATAACTGGCCATGTAACCTTGAGCAAGTTACTTAACCCCGATTGCTTTAAAAAAAAAGAAAACTAAAAATAAATTAATTAATAAAACATTGTGAAAATAAATTAATAAAAACAAAACAAAAAATGCTAGTAATCATCATCATCCATATTCTCCAGAGCTCCAATCTTCATTCCTTGAGCCTTCTATTGCACTCCTCCTGAACTCAAGAAGTGTTTATAGAACAATACAGGAGTATACTGGTAAATGTTTAATAATCTTGTTCTCAGGAAAATACATTCACATACGTTAAGTTCAATTCATATTAACATTTTCTAAAGTCTAGACAATCAACAAAACAATAAATCAGGCCTTGATGTGTAGCTATGATTTCTGAAGTGTAAATGTTCACACTGAAAATTTAAGAATGGGATTTCCTCAGCTTGTTTGACTTGGCTCCAACATGCCCCTACTTATAATCATAAAATAATGCAGTAGTAGACAAAACAGAGTCCTTATTTTAGACCTCTCCCCACCTCAAGCCAGCCACATACTAGCAGATTAGCGAGTCCCTCTTTCCCTTCCCCTGAAATACAACAAACTACCCCAGAAGCCAATGACTAACCAGTTGCAAATCCAGGTGGCCACACTCTCCTTCACAGCAGCTTCCAATAATTTAAGTTCCCTTTACAAGCAATTTATACTATATATAGAATCAAATGAAAAAGAAAAAAATCAAGGGAAGTTATGCTGAATCACAAGATATTATTCAGTACAAATAAACAATGTTTAATATAAAGATTGATAAGAAAAAAGTATATAATTATTAGGTTTACATTTGCAACATTTTACTATCTTGTCATGTTGACAAGCACACTGGTGATTATAAGAATATATTATGAAAGTCTCAAATCAGTGGTTTGGATTTACAGGGTTCATGTACTTTGTTCACACTATATCCCTCCAATGTCAACATTTAGCCTCAATTATTTAAGTAGGTCTACTGTTTTTTTTGGCTGCCACAGTCCCCATATCTTGTATTTTTAAGCACAGTCATATGAGAACTGAAGAGAATAGAGAACTTCTTGGCTGGTTGTAAGAGTAATAGCAAAAGAGTGAGAAACAATGCTATATAAATTGACAGAATAGTAAACAATTTCTATGAGCATGAGGCTCTATACTGCCAGATTATTGCCAGGAGAATGGTTATAGATTAACCTGAAATTTTCTCCTGTACAAGCATCCAGGCACACATACAAAGAACATTGGTCCTGAAGCTTGTTCATGGCCTGAACTTTTGATTTTTGCTTTCAACATACATGAACCAGTCTCAGGCTCTAAAGACTACAATAGTTACAGGGAATAATTTAATATCGACTCAAAGCTTCTGATTTAATATATTTTTACACTAGGAGACTTAGTATCTATGAAATATTCTAACCCTACTTCCCTATGCTCTGAGGGGATAATGAGGTAAAGAGGGTCCTAAAATTAGTTCAGAATTTTGTTGTTCTCTAACCTGGTTCATGGATTAAGACTCACCTGCTATATTGTTTCATTGAGTTTAAAACCTCCCATCAATATCCTTGAGCATGTAGAAATTCAGCAACTTAGAAAACAATTAATTCTTATTCTTACAAGAAATATTTTCCATCCTGGTTAACCATCATCACAGATTCAAAGATAAATAAACAGTGTCATTGAAACTCAGGCACTCAATGATTACAGAGATCTAAGAAAGGAGAAGGGAAGTAGCTGTGACAACATTTAGCTAGCTGTTCTTTCATGTTTGAGTCTGAACATTATAGACTATCAAATATTTGGAGATGCTAAGCAAGACTCCCTATAGGAAACTATTAGCATTTCTCCTTTCATGGCAGATTGCTGATATGACAACATAAACCCTTTTTACCAGCACCAGAGTAAGACCACAGACAACAAAGTAGTCACATCTATGCCCATAAGAGATATCATCTCACATGGTTAAGTTTCACTGCTTACAATTAAGACAGAACACAATTATCTTTGAACTGAACATGAATACCAGCACGTTTACAATTGTAACATGATACATGGCAATCATTAAATTATTCATCTTTGGTAGCCATTACATTCATACAAAGTCTTCTACAAGCTTCTAACTAATTTTTTCTGCCTTTTATCACCTTTTATTCTTATGTGACATTACATCTCTCTTTCATAATACATTCCAGAGCAAACACCAATAGTAAAAATCAATAAGCACAAAAATAATTATATTGTATTATTTTACCTAGAAAATTATGGAGTCACCCAAAACCAGAAGTTTTAGGGTCTACATGCTGCTTCTGGGAAAGGGAGAAATCATCAGCAAAATCATTCTGCTCTTCAGTTTTGGTATCAACCTTTAGAAGTACAAAAATCTTCAAGTGGAGTCTATGGATCCAAGGTTGTAGGCCTTGATGTATATATGTAATATAAAATAAAGAAATTTTACTTTTTTCAGCAGGTTTTCAGGAAGCTACTCTTTTTGATGGATCAGAAGTGGGATTCTTGACCTAAGAATAGAAGTTGTTAATGCTGAACATCATCGTCTTAAAGCAAATGAAAAACTTATCATATACAAAGGACCAAAAGTGGTGGACTAGTTCATTATTTTTACTAACTTACTAAGATTCTATGTTTGGTATATGAGGCAGTTATGACAATTTTGGCATTGTGTAAACAATTTATTGCAGTTTAATTATATCCTGAATATTTCTAATGGACCACATTATTTTTCCAGGTACCTTCTTTCTATTGTCAGGATATCAGTTTCTTTTTATCAGTTTAGAAGTGAAGTTGATTTAGAATTCAAAAAAAAAATAAATTTTATTTATAAACTTTTTCATAATGACCCTCCTCCTGTCTTTTAAGGATGTAGAGATTGGGACTCAAACATGTTTAGGCTTTATCATAAAGGAAGCTCAAACAGGTAAGACCCTCCAAATACATAATCAGCCTTAATCCTTAAAACAAAATTATATTTGCCATAGTAGTAACAGGACCTTTCAATTTTCATGAAAATAAATGGACATTTCCAATTTTAATTTATTTTTTCTCAGCTCAAAATTAATGAAGTACCTCTGTTTTCACAGAAAACTCCTTCACAAGGTGGCCTAGCCATACCAGATCTAAAATTGTATTATAAAACATCAATTGTCAAAACTACTTGGTACTGGCTAAGAAATAGAGTGGTGAATCAGTAGAATAGGTTAAGTACATAAGACACATTAGTCAATGACTATAGTAATCTATTTGATTAACCCAAAGACTCCAATTTCTGGGATTAGAATTCACATTTGACAAAAACTTGGAAAATTGGAAAATAGTATGGCATACACTAAGCATAAACCAACATCTTACACCATATACCAAGATAAGAAGTACACGATTTGGACATAAAGAGTGATTCTATAAGGAGATTAAGAGAGCAAGGAATAGTTTACCCATCAAATCTATGGAGAATGGAAGAATTTATGACCAAACAAGAGATAGAGAACATTATGAAATGCAAACTGGCTAGTTTTGATTAAATTACAAAGCTTTTTGCACAAACAAAGCCAATGCAACCAAGATTAGAAGGGAAGCAGAAATCTGTAAAATAATTTTTACAGTCAATGTCTCTGATAAAGGCATCATTTCTAAAATAAATAGAGAACCGAGTAAAATTTATAAGAATACAAGTTATTTCCCAGTTGATAAATGGTCAAAAGATATTTACAGGCAGTTTTTGGATGAAGAAATTAAAACTGTCTATAATCATATGAAAAAAATGCTCTAAATCACTATTGATTAGAGAAGTGCAAATCAAAACAACTCTGAGGTACCACATCACAACTATCAAATTGGCTAACATGACAAAACAGGAAAATTATAAATGTTGAAGATGTGGGAAAATTAGAACACTAATGCATTGTTGGTGGAGTTGTAAACTGATCCAACAATTCTGTAGAGCAATTTGAAACTATGCCCAAAGGGCTATAAAACTGTGCATACCCTTTGATCCCACAAGACCACTACTAGGTCTGTATCCCAAAGATATCATTAAAAAGGGAAAAGGACCCACATGTACAAAAATACTTATAGCAGCTATTTTTGTGGTGGCCAAGAATTGGAAATTGAGGGGATGCCCATCAATTGGGGAATGGCTGAACAAGTTGTGCTACATGAATGTAATGGAATACTATCATTCCATAAGAAATGATGAGTAGGAGGATTTTAGAAAAACATACATGAACTGATGCTAAGTAAAATGAGCAGAACCAGGAAACATTGTACACAGTGATAGCAACTTTGTGTGATGACAAACTTTGATTGACTTATCTCTTCTCAGCAATGCAACGATCTAAGACAATTACAAAAGATACATGATGCAAAATGCTACCCACAACCAGAGAAAGAACTATGGATTCTGAATGCATATTGAAACATTCTATTTTCTTTTTTTTATTGCTTTGCTTTTTCTTTCTTGTGTTTTTTCCTCTTTTGTTCCAATTCTTCTTTCACAACATGACAAATGTGGAAATAAGTTGAATATAATTGTACATATATAGCCTATATCAGATTGCATGCTGTCATGGGGAGAGTCAGAGGGAAGAGAGAGGAAAAATATGGAACTCAAAATCTTATAAAAGTGAATGTTGAAAACTAAAAATTAATTAATTAATTTAATTTTTTTTATATTTTTTTAAAAACTCCTTTACCGACTTTCTTTCAGTGTCAAACAGAAATCAATCCAGACACTAACAAATAAAAAGTAATTTTATTCTCAGCACTTAGCATAGTGCCTGGTACATGGCTGGGGCTTAATAAATGTTCACTGGATTTATGAATTGGAATTATATTTCAGACAACCACACCTAGAATAATTTAATTCTGAAGCTGTTCACTCTCCAATTTCAAAGTTGGATTTGTGTATCATTTGTCCATCAACAATGCATTAGTGTTCTAATTTTCCCACATCTTCTTCAACATTTATCATTTTCCTGTTTTGTCATGCTAGTCAATCTGATAGTTGTGATGTGGTACCTCAGAGCTGTTTTGATTTGCACTTCTCTAATTCTTATGACTGGAGTATTTTCATGCATAGTAGTCAAAACTCTTGTCCAAGTTACATATACATTTGCAATCTTACAGGCACATCTTTAAAACAAAATTTCACACATGAAATATGCCTTGCTTACTTTAGGGAAATATTGGCTCAGATCTTATTTTTAAAAGATGATGCAGTGGTGAATTAAACTAGCTTCTAGTTTCTGGCAGCCAACCACATTAAATCTAGTTGCCTTGCAAAACAATAAAACCATGAATACTCTTTCCATATATGAGCTTATTTTGTACTCAGGTTTGGTTGCAAATATTCAAGGCCTTAATTCCCAATTTAAAAGATCCATAGTATATTCAGATAAATTGTACTCAACTATCTTGAAGAATCAGATTCACAAGATCTCACCTTATTTGTTATGGCATCATGATTTTACTCTTTCGAAAAGAGTTTGAAGCCTTTTTTATTGTCCATTAATTTCAGAAGCAATCACACTGAAAGTCTGAAAAAACTGCCAGAATTCTAAAGAGGCATATATACTCTTTGGGACAGATAATACAGATAATTCAAACAAGCTTTCCTGTGCTCTATGCTTAAGAGTGGTAGGGGTGCTTCATGGATTTTATTAGACAGATTTTTCTCTTCTGAATTCCACTCAGAATCAGCCAAAACAAAAGATAATACAGAACTTAGAAATAAAAGTTCTTACTGACCTGTTTAAAAAAAAAAATATGAGGGGAATCCAAATGCCTCAGGCAAGAGGAAACAATTTTCTTCACTTAAGTATATGTTTTGAATTTCCGAGTCAATGAACCAAAACTGTCATGGGAAAAATAAATTATGATAAATTTAGGGTAAAGATCAGGAAGAAGTTTAATTGTCATGATAAGCCATAATAGGGAGAGATTGGTTGACAGTATTTCTTCTGTTAGCCAACTGGGTTTTCCTTACAAACAATTTCCAAGAATTTACGTTGGCTTGCCTTATAAGCAATTACAGATATCATATATGTATATGTAAAATATGTGTGTGAATATACATGTGTTTGTTTACATGTACATGCCACATATAATAGAAAAAAACAAGAGCAATTATAATAACCATTTTATGATGAAGTTCTCAGATTGGGTTTACAAGTATACTTAATAATGATAAATATTTCCAATATAATCCATTTCTAAAATCTAAAATATGGAGGGGAATAGTGGAAGACTAAGTAATATTGTCGCCTAAAATGAGACTTTGTGGAAGGAAAAAGAAATTTAAAGAAAATTTGACTATAATCTCAGTGAAGCAAAATCATCTTCAGGGTATTCAAGAACAAAAAAGGTGAGAGGAAGAGAAAGGAACAAGCATTTATTAAGCCCTACTAGGTGCCAAGCATTGTGTTAAGCACTTTACAAATATGTCATTCAATCTCCTTAGATCCTCACAACAACCCTGTAAGGTAGGTGCTATTATATCCCCATTTTACAGTAGTAGAGGAAATTGAGGCAGACAGAGGGTAAGTGACTTGCCCAAGCTCAGACCACTAATAGGTTTCTGAGACTGGATTTGAACTTACACTAATTTTCCCAGAAGAAGGAAAAGGGTGAAAAACATGTTAAGATTTTTATAATAAACTCTTTTCACTAACAAAGACAGAAGAGTCACTGCATTTAGATTTTTAATGTTATGGACCAAGATGCACTTCTTTAAGCAGAAGAAATGGCACTTTAAGAAAAAAGGAAAAAATAGCTAGAATAGAGCACACACACATACACATACACACACACGTACAAGTGCAAGGGCTCCATAGATATAATTTTTAAAGTATTAAGGAAGTGAATCTCAAAATATCTGAAGAAAGGGAAAGTATTGGGGGGGGGGGAAATCTCAGACCTTACTATTAGCCCCTTTCCAATCCTTGCTGAGATATAGTTCACAGTGTGTACCATGAGAAAAAAAATATCCCTTAAATCCCAGGGGTTGGTCTTCCTTGCCCATGAATCAAAGTCCTGGACCGTCTAAAAGTTCATATCAGATGATTGGGGTTTTTTTTTATGTCTGAAGTGGAAGGATCCCATGAGCAATAGAGAAAAAATGAGCAATCTTTTTCAGCTACTTCATAGGCTTTTTCAAGGCTAAAAAGCATCTAGCAGACATTGATTCTCATATACATCTTCCTACTAAAGGTCCCTGGTTTATTGTTCCTGTTTCCCCCATGTGAATATTTGCCGCTTCCATAGTTTCTTCATGGCCTCAATCACTTCTTTGTTCCTCAGGGTGTAGATGGCAGGATTGAGCATAGGGGTGACCATGGTGTACAGGACAGAGACTGCCTTGTCCATAGGAAAGGTCTGAAAGGGCCGGGCATATATATAAATACAAGGAACAAAGATCAGGGTTACCACAGCAATGTGGGAGGCACAGGTGGACAATGCTTTGCTTTGGCCCTCCCGGGAATGACTCCGAAGCATAATAAGAAGGGCCGTGTAGGACCCCAATAGTATCAGGAAGCACATCAGAGTGACCAGGCCATTGTTGGAGACCATTAGCAGCTCCAGTACAAAAGTGTCTGTGCAAGCCAGTTTGATCAGCTGGGGCACATCACAGTAGAAGTTGTCCAATTCGTTGGGTCCACAAAATGGGAGTTGAACAGTCAGGGCAATTTGAACTATTGAGTGGACAAAGCCCCCCACCCAGGAACCTGCCATAAAGAGCCCACAAACTTCCTGATTCATAATGAGTGGGTAGCGTAAGGGCTGGGAGATGGCAACATAGCGGTCATATGCCATGACTGTGAGTAGAAAGATTTTGATCCCGCCAATGAAATGGAAAAAAAAGAGCTGTGTGAGGCAACCCCCAAAGGAGATGGTTGGGTTGTGAGAGAGCAGGTCAACCAACATCCGGGGGGAAGTAATAGAAGAGTAGCAGAAGTCAAGGAAGGAGAGGTTGGCTAGGAGAAAGTACATGGTTGTATGCAGGTGGGGGTCAGAGGACACAATGGCCACAATGAGTAGGTTCCCCATGACAGTCAACAAATACACGGTGAGAAACACCATAAAGAAGAAAATCCGGAGCTCCCATGTCTGGGAAAGACCCAAGAATAGAAATCCTGTCAGCTGAGTAAGATTGGCTGGATTCATCTGCTTGATGTAGCTCTGGAGGTGAACCTGTTGGGGAAATGTGCAAAACCATCAGTGATTCTGCCACTAAATTCACCCAGAGAATTCCCTAGAGGCCATACTAAGTATCATTCTTAGCAAAAATGCCACCATATCTAGTAATATTCAACTGTCAAACTCATTGTACAACAGGCAAGGGAGCTGGTTGCTACTGAAACCAAGAAGGCTTGGATATAGCCTCTCTTTTCCCTGTTGCTCTGCCTGGAAGAGAATATGAGTCCTGTATGAAAATACTCAATTTTCCCAGAATGGGATGGGTTCAGAGTACATGCCTGGAAACGACTGAGCAAAAGGTGCTTGGGAAGAGAAGCCACAAGGTGAGTAAAGGAGATTCTGGGAAATGATAGTGAAGATGGTGGGAGGAGGCCATGGCTTCAAGATGAGAAACCAAAAGTACAGAAACAGACTGGGAACTCCAAAAGAGACCACTACAATAGAAACAGACAGCAACGAACCTCAGAAGAGAGGAGAAAAAAAACTTACACCAATGTAAAATAAGTATAACCCCAAGGAAAGGACAGAAGGTAACTGATGTGGAACTGCCCCCTGGACCTATGATAATAATGATGTACCAAAGCTTCTAGGACTTCATCTCCTGGTGACATTATTTTTAGCTGAGGATTATAATCCAAAACAGAGAGGAAGGAGCCCTTAATGTGATGGGAGTTGTTATTCCTTTTGGCACATAGTAAGTGCTTAATAAATTCTCTCTCTCTCTCTCTCTCTCTCTCTCTCTCTCTCTCTCTCCTTCCTTCCTTCCTTCCTTCCCTCTTTCCCTTCTTCCTTCCTGCCTTCCCTCTCTCCCTCCCTCTCTCTTACATGCCTTATAATGAAAGTGTTTTAAGCTCAAATGTCTTTGTAACCTTGTTTGCTTGCTCAAAGGTAATTAAACACCCCTATAAGACAACTCAAATTCTAAATTCTAACATTCCCAAAGAAATAGTTGGTGAGGATGCATGCAAGGAATACAAAGTATTAATTATTTAGAATTAGCAAAGTTTGAACTTATGGCTACATAGGCTAGTGACTCAGTTCTAAGGCTATGGTTTATAACATAACTCAAAAAAATGTCACTTGTTCAGTGGAGTTCTGAGAATGTGGACACTTCAATGAAATAATATATTAGTGACATCAAATTCAGTCCTATTAATACATAGAGAGTGTGGCCAGAATGATAAAGTTTTTAAATAAAGAATAATGAATCTTCTAGTACTGAGACCATGGCATAGTGAGAACATTTGGGTTCCATACATGCCAATAATTGTTTGAGGGAACTTTAAGTCAGGCAGCTGAGTATAAGTCCATATATGGCAAAGGTAGGCTTTGGATAATATTTTTGGTGGCAACAAACCCTCTTGTAGACTACAGGTCCCTGTAGAGACCTTGTACCAATTCCTCTCTGGTTCCTCCAGGTCCCTGAACCTTTTCACCACTCAGTTATTTGGGGAATCAATTCTAGGAGTATTCCTTGAAGATCAAATTGAGATTGCCCTTTGGTTCCCTCCACTTTCTTTGACAGAGATTCTAGCTTAAACTATTCCATTCTCCCTTTCTTGGCCTTGCTAAAATGATGGAGTTAAATTAGGTCAGGAGTTCCTAACCCAGTATCTATGAATTTCACTTTTTTTATATTTGATGACTACATTTTAATACAGCTGTTTTCCTTTATAATCCTACACACTTTATTTTATAGATTTAAAAACACTCTGAGTAGTCCATTAGCTTGACTGCTAAAAGGGGTCCATGACATTAAAAAAAGGTCAAGAACACCCAGATTTGGTGATCTCTGAACTGCTGCCTCTCTAACATCCTGTATTGTCTATAGCAGCGTACAGATTTTCTAGTGATGGATCAAGGTAATGTGGTAAAGCACAATGGAAAAAGTACTGGCTCTAAAGTCAGAGACATAAGTCCAAAACCCACATCTAATGCTTATTATTTGTGTAATCTTGGGCAAGTCACTTAATGTCCCTAGGACTCATTTTCCTTAAATTTAAAATGAGATTGAACTAGAGGACCTTGGTAGCTCCTTCCATCTTTAAATCTACAATTCTATGATCCTATGGTCTCTATCACATTAGATTAGATGGTTGAGTAGTTTGAAGATCACACCCATCATCAGCAGAAAGATCATGGCCTCCTAGGCCACCTGAATGTGTTGATGAGAATTTTGTGGGCAGTAAGGGAGCAATGGCTGAAGCCCAAGAAGCAGATTGACTAAGAGGAAGTTCATGATTATGTTAAGACAGTGGTCAGAGGTCTCAATGACCACAAATACTATATTTCATTTCACTCCCCTCCCAACACTGATAAAGATTCCATGACCCCAGAGGCTGGTTACTTGCTCAAGTGTTGAGGTCTGGAAAGAGAAAGGAAGGAAGAAAGGAGGGAAGGAAAGAAAGAAGGAAGGAAGGAAGGAAGGAAGGAAGGAAGGAAGGAAGGAAGGAAGGAAGGAAGATCTGTTAACATAGAATCACTTCTTTAATTTATAATGGATTTGATTTGGGTAATTTGAGAACAAATCCATCTTGCAAACCGAAAAATATTTTAAGTGCAGCAATTTTTACCTCCATATTGCCTCGTCATTCCCTACACATGGAAAACCCTATCCACTGACCTCCTTATGAAGAAATAGCAGTCTTCTGAGATAAAACCTGAATGGTAACAACTTCAAAAAACTTTTCCTGATTTTCACTTTCTTAATCAGTTTTTTTGTTCTTTGCCTCCTTGCATAGAACCTTGTTTTGCCTTTTATAAAAACAGATCTCATGATTGCTTTGTATTAAAATTACTTTCATTTATTTTTTTATTCTTACCACCAACTTAAAAGCTTCTCAAGATTGGAGACCATGGATTGTTTATCTATTTATGTCACCAGCACCTTGTAGGCTATTCTGTCATTTACTCAACCAAGAAACACTGATTAAATGCTAGGTACTAGGATAGAAAATAAGACTACAAAGACAAAAAACAAATTTATCCCCTGCCCTCAAGGAACTGGTGCTGGAGAAAACACATAGATAGATAGATAGATAGATAGATAGATAGATAGATAGATAGATAGATAGATAGATAGATAGATAGATATGGAGGAAGTATACATACTTAAATATTAACATATGATTGTATGTAAGCACATAAATAATAAATACAGGATAACTTGAGAAGGAGGAAGTAGCAGCCAAAGAGCACTCAAAGTGAAGCTTGAAGGAAGCTAGGCATACCAGAGGCAGAGGTGAGGAGAGAGTTTATTCCAGGCACTGGAGACAGTCTATGCATGGGTGAGAGATGGGGTTTCCTGTGTGAGGAACAATAAGTAGGATAGTTTGGCTAGACTATAGAGTTTGTGTTACAGAGAGCTTTTAAAATGCCAGAGGAGTTTGCATTTGATCCTAGAGGTGACAGCGGGCCCCTGGAGCTGATTGATCAAGGGCATGATGTGATTAGACCTATGCTCTAGGAATATCTGTTTGGAAGCTACTTGAAGGATGGACTGAAGAGGAGAAAACCTTCAGGGCTAAGCAAACAATTAGGAAGCTATTGCAATAGTCTAGTCAAAAGGTAATGAGACCTAAATTGTGCTAGTGACTGCATGAATGGAGAGAAGGGGATAGATGATGGAGGTTGTAGAGGTGGAGTCAGCAAAATTTTGCAAATAATTTAATATAATAATAGCATTTAAATTGGGGACATTTATATTAAGGGTAGCTAGGTGGCCCAGTGGATAGAGCACCAGTCAGGTGCTTTCTGGAGTCAGGAATAAAAAGGCCTGAATTCAAATCTGGCCTCAGACACTAGCTGTGTGACCTTGGACAAGTCACTTAACCCTATTTGCCCCCAATTTCCTCATCTTTAAGGAAGTGTCAAATCACTGCAGTATCTTTGCCAAAGAAAACCCCAAATAAGGTCATGAAGAGTTGGACACAACCAAAGTAAATGAACAACAACAACAATTTTATATAGCACTTACTATATGCCAGCTCCTACACTAACTACTTTACAATTATTATTTCATTTGATCCTCGTAACAACCCTACAAGGTAGATGCTATTATTATCTCCATTTTACAGATAAGGAAACTAAGGCAAAGTTTAAGCGATTTGGCCAGGGTCACACATCTAGCAAGTATCTGAGGTTGAATTTGAACTAGGGTTTTACCAACTCCAAACTCAACACTCTTTCTATTCACTGTGCCCCTTAGCTGCCTCTAATGTATGGGGTGAGGAGGAATCAAAAGTAGAGAATAGCTCTGAAAATATGAACCTGGATGTTTTGCCTTTGACAAAAATAAGGACATTCAGAAAAAAAATGCATTTAAAGGAAAAGATAATGAATTCTCTTAGGGAGATGTCGATTTTTAAATGCCTACAGATATCCAAATTGAAATTCCCAAAAGGCAGTTGGTAATGCAGCTAGTCAAGGAAAAAGACCAAGACTGGATAGAGAGATCTGAGATCCATCTGTGTAAAGGTGATCACTGAACCCATGAGAGTCAATTAGGTCATTGAGAGAGGGGGGAGAGAAAGAACAGGACTGCAGATGGGTCTTGGCAAATGTTTTTTAAAGTTTACTACAGGAATTACTTATGTCTTAAAAAAAATTTAAAGAATAAATGTACTCCTATTATTTCATTATTGTAGTAAGTTGCCTGTGAGAAAACTCTTCCTACCAATGTAGAGCAGCAACTGTTCTGCAATTACAGTCTTAGAAAATGTCTGGAGGTACTAAGAGGTTAAGTGATTTGTCTATGATGTCAGAGAGTATGTGTCAAGACAGGACTTCAAACTATGCCTGCTTTACTGATTTGCTTATCCACTATACCATGCTGCTTCTTTGGAATCTATTTCAAGGAATAGTGTAGTTATTTCATAAAATTAATAATTCAATTCACCAAAATGTCATTAAATACCTATTACTGCAAAGAACTATGCTAGGTGTCAGGATACAAATATGAAAAAGAATCCATCAACTGACAAGCATTTATTAAATGCTTGCTGGGTAATAAAAAAAAGCACTTCTTGCCCCCAAGAAACTTATTATCTGCTCCAAAAAAATTATTTTAGGAGAGCTTTAAGAGGACTTTAAAAATCAAATAAAAGAGGTTGAGGTTAGAGGGGGAAAGTAAGAACAATGCAAGAATATCAAGAAAAATACGGGAAAAATCAACCAAGTAGAAAAATAAATTGAAAAATTTAAAGAAGAAAATAATTCTATAAAAGTTAGAACTGGGTAAGAGGAAGCTAACGATGCCATACAAAACCAAGAAATGATAAAAAACAAAATCAAAAGAATAAAAAAATAGAAGAGAATATGAAACACCTTATTAGAAAAACAACTGACTTGGACAACAGATCAAGGAGAGATAATATAGGAATGGTTGGACTACATGAAAGTTATTATTAAAAAAAATAGTCTATATACTCTACTTCAAGAAAACATTATAGAAAATTGCCCTAAAGTTTTAGAACTAGAAAGTGGAACAAAAATTGAAAAAAAAATCCACAAATCACCATCTGAAAGAGATCCCAAGATGAAAACTCATTATAGCTGTTTTGAAGCTCCCAGATCAGGGAGAAAATACTACAAGCAACCAGGGGGGAAAATGTAAGTACTGTGGCACTACAGTCTGGATAGCACAATATTTATCAGATTCAACATGAAAAGACCAAAGGGCATGGAACACTATGATCCAAAGAGCAAAAGAGCTGGGTTTGCAACAAAGAATAATTTACCCAGAAAAGCTGAGTGTAATCCTGAATGGGAAAAAAATATATATTTAATGAATTAAGGAACTTTCAGGTATTAGTGAAGAAAAGATCAGAAATGCAATAGAAAATTTGACCTACAAGAATCAGGAGAAACATAAGACATCATTATGTAAACATTAAAGATTTTTCCTAGTGATATCAAGAGTGAAACAAAGATACCAATTATCACCAATATCATTTAATATTGTATTAAAAACGCTAATAATAGCAATAAGAGAAGAAAAATAAAACAAAGGAATCAAAATCAGGATTGAGTTTATAAAATTAGCTCTTTCTGCAGATGTTATAATGATATACTTGGAAAATCCTAGAGATTTAACTAAAACATTAGTTGAAACAATTAATAATTTTAGCAGAGTAGCAGAATATAAAATAAACCCACTTAATCAGCATTTCTATATATTACCAACAAAACCCTGCAAGAAGAGATAAGAAATACCCTCATTTAAAAGAATTATATACTGTATAAAATACTTGGAAGTATACCTCTGAAGACAAACCCAGGAACTACATGAACATAATTATAATGCTTTTTTACACAAATAAAGTCAGATTTAAATAAATGGAGAAATATTCGTTGTTACTAGGTGGGTAGTTCAATGCCAGCCCAATTAAATCAAAAAATTGTTTGTTGGGGGACGGTTATGTGGCACAGTGAGTAAGAGTGCTGGCCACAGAGTCAGGAGGATCCGGGATTGGTTCCAGCCTCAGATAATTAACACCCACACACAAAAAAAAAATGGCCGTGTAACTTTGGGTAAGTTACTTAACCCCAATTCCTTCAGAATAAAAAAATTGTTTGTTGGGGGTGTCTAGGTGGCATGGTGAATAGAGCACCAGCCCTGGAGTCAGGAGGAGACCTGAGTTCAAATCCGGTCTCAGATATTTCACACACACACACACACACACACACACACACACACATACACTAGCCATGTGACTTTGGGCAAGTCACAACCCCTATTGCCCTCCAAAAAAGCAAAAAAAAAAAAAAAGAAAGTTAGAAAAAAATAATAATAAAATACTTTTGGAAGAACAAATGGTCAAGAATATCAAAGGATTTAATAAAAAGAATTTAAAAGAAAGAGGTTTAGCAGTGCCAGATCTTAAATGATATTAAAAGGCAGCAATTATCAAAACTGTCTGGTACTGGATAAGAAATAGAAAGGTAGATCAGAGGAACAGGGTAGATATACAAAATGCAGTAGTAAATTATTATAGTAAACTTGTGCTTGACAAATGTAACCTTTTGAGATAAGAATACACTATTTGGTTTAAAAAAAGAATTGTTGGGGAAACTGGAAAGCAGTCTGGCGAAAATTGTGTGTAGACCAATATCTTAACACCATTTACCAAGATAAAGTCAAAATGGATACATGACCTGAAATATATTACCTATAAAATTTATAGACAGGAGAAGAATTTATAAATAAATAAGAGAGCATTGTGAGATGTAAAATGGATAATTTTGAATATATTAAATTTAAAAAATTTTGTATGTAAAACTAATGTAACCAAAATGAAAAGGAAGGCAGAAAACTGGGGGGGGGGATTTATAAACAGTTTGTCAGATAAAGATTTCATATCTCAAATATATAGAAAACTTTATCAAACTCAGAAGAATATGAGTCATTCCCCAACTGATAAATGGTCAAAGGATATGAATAACAATGAAGAAATTAAAACCATGTATAGTCTTTTTTAAAAGTGCTCTAAATCATTATTGATTAGAGATATGCAAATATAAACAACTTTGAGTTATCACCTCACATCTATCAGATTGGCTAAAATTATAGAAAGAGAAAATAACAAATGTTGAAGGGGATGTGGAAAAACTGGGACACATACACTGAATTACACCCAAAGATTTATAAAACTGTGTATACTCTTTAACCCAGAAATACCACTATTAGGTCTGATTCCCAAAGTGATCAATAAAAAAGGAAAGGAATCTAAATATTTCAAAATATTTACAGCAGTTCTCTTTGTGGTGGCAAATGGCTAAACAAGTTGTGGAATACAACTGTGATCAAATACTACTGTGCTGTAAGAAATGATGAGCTGGTGGATTTTTAGAAAAATGTGGAAAGATTTGCATGAAATACTGAAAAGTGAAATGAGCAGATATGAGAGAATATTGTATACAGTAACAGCAATACTGTCTTAAGAACAACTTTAGGCAAATAAGTCATTCAGGATGTTATAAATACCCAAATTAACTACAAAGGACATACAAAGGAAGATACTATTTGCATCCAGAGAAAGAACATATATATAGAAGTATGAACAGAACATCAGGAAGAACCGGAGTTCAAATCCTGCCTCACACACATACCAGCTGTGTGGGGAAGTCACCTGACCTTTTTTTGCCTCAGTTTCTTCAACTGTAAAATGGGTTTAATAATTGTACCTACATCCTAGAGTTATTGTAAGGATCGAATGAGATAATATTTGCAAAGTGCTCAGTACAATACCTGGAACATAGTAGGCACTATATAAAGGTTAGCTATTATTTTTTTTGGAGGGGGGAGGGCAGGGCAATTAGGGTTAAGTGACTTGCCCACAGCCACACAACTAGTAACCAGTAAGTGTCTGAGGCTGGATGTGAGCTCAGGTCCTCCTGACTCCAGGGCCAGCGCTCTATTCACTGTGCCACTTAGTCGCCATTATTAGCAGTAGTGTTGTTGTTCTTGTTCTCGTTCTCGTTCTTGTTGTTACTGTAAAGTGGCCAACCAGTCTCTGCCTGAAGACCTCTAAAAGGAGGGAAACTCCTAAGGTGGCCCATTCCACTTTGCAATAACCTAAAATGTGAGGAAGTGTCTGCTGATGTTAAACCTCACTTTGCTCTTTTCGCAACTTCCTCTCTTTCCTCTTAGTTATTCCATGTTGCGCCGAAGAGAACAAGTCTAGTTTCATTTCTATATAACAGTCCTTCAAACATTCTAAGACCCAAGCCTTTTATTCTCCACTTTCCTGTGGCATGCACTTAAAGCCCTTTGCCAACCTGGTTGCTTTCTTTCAAACATCCTCCCACTTATCCACGCCCTTCCTAAAATGTGACAGGACAGAAAATGGTACTCCACGTATGTAGTCAGAACAGGACAGAGTACAACCAGATGATCCTTTCCTCATTCCTGGAAATTCTTCTTTCCTTAACAGAGTCCAGTATCACATTAGTATGATTTTTGCCTACCATATCACAAAAGTAATTTATATCAAGTTCTCAGTGCATCCAAATCCTCAGATCATTTTCATAGAAACTAACTGTGCCTCCCACATTTTGTACTTGGGAAATCAATTCTTGGAACCAAGGTGTGAGACTTTGTCCCTTAATTTCATCTCATTAGAGTCAGTTCAATCTTTTATTCTGTCAAAGTCTATTTGGATCCTGACACTTTCATGCAGATGTGTTTAGCTATCCTTCTTGGTTTAGGGACAGTCATTTGCAAATTTATTAAGCATTCCATTTTTTTCCTTAAACCAAATTATCAATAGAAATGCTAAATAGCATGGGACCAAACACAGATTTCATAAGAACTCCACTATAGACCAACTTCCAATCTGACGTTGAATCATTAATATCTACTTTTGGGGTCTGATCAGTCAACCAAATGTAAATGCATCTAATTGTATTCCTGTCCAGCTTATAATTTGCCATCTTTTCCACAAGAATAGCATGTCAAATATTTTATTGAAATTTTGCAAACTGCATATAAAACATTCTCTTCCTCTACCAGTTTATGATTAGCCTAGAATGGCCTCTTCTTAATAAAGTTATGCTAGTTTTTAAGATCATCATTTAATTTTCTAGATGTTATTTAATCAAATGTTTAATAATTTATTCTAGAATATTAATAGGAATTGAAATCAATTGCACTTGCCTATAATTTACTAATTATCTTCTTTTTCCTTTTCTAAAAAATTGGAAAGAGATTTGCCCTTCTCCAATCCATAGCACCTCTCTTATGCTCCATTTCCTTTATCTTACAGCATTCTCAGGTCCTCATGATCTCTGCTGTTTTTCTCTTCATCTGTAGCTCTGTTATACCTCTCTCTTATTCCTTCTTTTCTTTTCTCTTTATACTAACAGTTCCAGCATGGAGCTACTTTCCCCAAAGCAGTAGTAGGACACATCAGTAAATACCAATATCAGTAAATATCTACCAATAATTTATCTTTAAAGTAAATCTATATCTACATCATAAAAAGTTCACATTTATATAACCCTCTGGGTACAAATCCCCTTACCTAATTAACTCATCAGGTCCTCCTAATAATCCTGTGAAGTAGCTAGTATAAATAAGATTATCTCCATTTAAAGAAGGGGCAACTAGGTGGCAGAATCAGGACTAAAATTCAGATTTTCTGACTCCTAATCTAGTATATTCTCCATAAGATCAGAATTTGTCTACACATGATAAACTGGAATTAATTTAACTATGTTTGGGTACATTGAGATATTTAGTCAAGTGATTGGACCTCATTTGTTAACCTTAGTACAGTAGAAAGAACACTAGCTCTGGAGCAAAAAGACCATGATTCAAATCCTACTTCTTGCTATCTGTGTGACCTTTAGCAAGTCAATTTCTTGTGCCTAGCATAGTGCCTGGAATATACCGTGTTTCCCCGATAATAAGACACTGTCTTATTAATTTTTTTTGGACAGAAAAACACCAGAGGGCTTATTTTCAGGGGAGGGCTTATTTAAATGAACATTGACAGCAATTTTAGTAAACAGGTAAATGTGAACAAAAAAATGTACCTTTATTCAATAATGAATTCAATAAAGAACAGGATGACACGCTCACTGCTGCAGCTCTGATTGGATGCAGCTCGGAGTGCATGTAGCGCAGGGGATCACCTTCACTACAGTAGCAATCTCAATAGGGCTTATTTTCGGGGGAGGGCTTATTTTAGAGGAATCTTACACAGTAAGGGGAGGGCTTATTTTTGGGATAGGTCTTATTATCGGGGAAACACAGTATGTGTTTAATAAATGCTAATTGACTAATGGATTATAGGCCATAGTTTCCTTATCTAGAAAATGAGGGGACCGAGTTAGTTGAAATGTTTGAGGCCTAGATCACAGGGGTAAAAAACCTGTAACCTCGAGGTCATATGTAGCCCTCTAGTCCTCAAGTGCGACCTTTTGACTGAATCCAAACTGTACAGAAATTTGAATTTTGTTCTGCGAAGTTTGGATTTTGTCAAAGGGCCATACTTGAGGACCTAGAGGGCCACACGTGGCCTCAAGGCTGCAGGTTCCCCACCCTAGTGACCTATAATCAGTTTTAGAAAGATTTTCTGATGGAGACAGACATCGGGTTCCATGAATGGGTTCTATGGAAACAAAGACTAAAACAAAAACACCATCACCAATTACCACCTAGGAAAATTATTAATGTTCTGACCTAAAGTAATAGAAGGAAGGTACCTCATAGATGGCAATTGTGACATTATCTCAACTACCTTTTCTGCTTCCTTCTTTTCTTTCTTTCTAGCCCATTTATAATGATTCAGCAGCTCCAGCCTCTTTTCTTGGATCCATCTCACTCACAAAGTCTCAGAGGTTGGTCTGATACAAACTATACTTAAAGGAACATCTCTGCCCCATCACCACCTCCCACACCTCCAGCAAGGGACCATCTAGGGTCCACCAGCTGAACACCAGAATGCTAGAAAAAGCCTTTCCACTTTTGAATGAAACTAATCAATAGGAAATTTTTCCTAAATGGAACCAAAACTTGCCTGTTCACAACTTCCACTTATTACTCCAAATTCTGACCTCTTGGCCTGTTACACTCTCTCTTACTCCTCCATTGACCTCTTGCTCCTTTCCTCCTTCCTTTCCTCTCTGGAGCCAAATAGAACAAGTCTCTTGAACATGACAGCCCATCAAAAATTTAATGGCATCTATCATATATACACCACTACAGATTGTCGTTTTGTTGTTGTTCAGTCGTTTTAGCCATGTTCAACTCTACATGACCCCATTTGGAGTTTTCTTGGCAAAGATACTGCAGTGATTTGCCATTTTCTTCTCCAGCTCACTTTATAGATGAGGAAACTGAGGCAAACAGAGTTAAGTTACTTGCCCAGGGTCACACAGCTATAAGTGTCTGAGGCCAGATTTGAACTCAGGAAGATGAGTCTCCCTGACTCCAGGCCAGTACTCTACCCACTGCACCACCTAGCTGCCTACAACCTCCTTGCTACATATGTATACTTAATTCTTTCATATGGAATTGTTTTAAGTGCCGTTGCCCTTTTCTGAACTCACTCCAGTTTACAAATAATTTTCCTAAAGGGTGGCACCTAAAACTCAACATAATAGTCTGTCTGTGGTCCAATTAGGGCAGCATTCAACAGGACTAGCAGGCCCCCTCCTTCCTGAGAGTCTGCTTCTCCTAACGAGGCAGAATTGGATTCACTATTCTGGCTGCCATACCACAATATTGGTTTCCAAGGCATTTCACCTTCTTTCCTCCCTTCTGTAATTCTCTTGCCTTCTCTTTTCCCATCTCTTACTTTCTCTACATTTACACGTGTGCAAAAAAATGGGGAGGGCATTCCAAGCAAAGAAAAAGCTCTTAGATCTGTTATAAACTTCCCAGTTTTCTCTCTCCTTCATCCTTCCCACCTGCCACTCCCAGTGCTTCTGGGAATGGGCAAGTGGAAGAACTATGCCTAGGGTCAGGTCACAGTGTTCTTGTTGCCGATGGAACTCTGAAGACTTTCCAGCTAGACTAAGGGAGCTGGGGCATAGGGGAATCCACATGGCCTTTTGTCTTGCCAAGCCCTGGCTTCAACACCCAGTTCTGCTTCTGTTTCTCTCTGAACTCTTGGGCAAGTTACAACACTCTCTAGATTGGTTTCCTCATCTGCAAAAGGAGGGGGTTGGGCCAGATGAAATGTAAGGTCTTTTCCAGCTTTAGATGCTCTAAGTATCTTAAGAGCCCAACCTTTATATGGGGGAGAGAGAAAAAGGAGAAGGAGAACTTTTTTTATTCACTAAAGGCCTTAAAACTCAATTCCATAAACATTTATTATACAATTATATGCAAGACCTCCACAGGGACTAAGAGGAGGGTGGTACATAAAGATTAAGGAGACATAGTCCCTGTAATCACTTCCAAGGAAAACTAGAAAGAATGCTTGATTTGAGATAATATCCACCTCCTTCTTCTTGCCCCACAATCAGACACCTCATTTCCCTATAGGACCAGATCTTGGCAAAATGGTAAATTTGGCAAAGTTTCTCCGATGTGCTCTCTCCTCCTCAGTCCTTTGCAATATTCTCCTCATTTTTTTGGCCTTGGTGCCAATTCCTCTCTCTCCTCCCCCAATCCAACTCCTGGTAACTTCCCATCTATCCTGTCCTCTCTAACTCACATCCAAACCTCCTTTCCAAAAAGGACGTAATAAACTCACCCATGCTGCTATGCAAAGGACTGTTAATAATTTAGTATGCTATCCCCCACCTTGGAATATTTGCCTTTCAAAGCTAGATATGTTGGAGAGAACCAAGGCCTTGGAACCAGAAGATTTGGGTTTGAGCCTCTGTTCTACTATCCACCAGCTTTGTGATATGAGTCAAGTCACTTCTCTCTGAACCCCTGTTTCCTCCTCTAGAGATCAGAGTTAGACAAATATCTGTAAGATTCCTTTTGGCTCTAATCTTCTCTAAAAATAGGAATACATATGTATATTGCATCCTAATGAAGGCTTGACATGAGCTTTTCTAATTGGCTAATCTTTGGGGTAGGTAAATCAAATATCATTGTACCCATATTGCATATCAGGAAACTGAGTCTCAGAGAAACTCTGCTCAAGGTCACACAGGTAAGCTAGTAAGTATTCTAAGTGAGACATCATGGTACAATGGAAATCGGATCGAAAGTCAAAGGGTCAGGGTTTAACTGCTAACTTTACTACTTACTAACAATGGGATGTCTAGCAAATCACTCAACCTTTCTGGGCTTCATTCCTCATCTATAAAATGAGAAATGTTGGATCAGATTATCTAAATCTAATAGTCTCTAAATCTGTGACCCTGTGCTAAATTCTGGGCTTTTTGCACTTTATGTGTAAATATATGGGAATTTCAAAGGTGATTCCAAAGCCATATCCACCTGCACTCAGCCCTTCTCTTCCCAAATAGCTCTCCCCAAGAGACTTCAGGAATCACTAAGAGGGTATGCAGGGGAAGGATGAGGAAGGTGGGCAGAGGGGCAGTCTCCAGACCTATTGAGTAGAATTATTCAGGTGACCACCTGTTCTGTCACCCTTCTTGTGACAGGACCTGGTCCTCTTTCCCTATCCTTTTCTCATCAGGCCAGGTTTACCAGATTGCTAATTTACATACTATTAAATCCCTTAAAGTTATCTAGGAACCTCTCATTACATTGCAGATCTTGGCAGTAAGCAAAAGAAAAAAAGTATCAAACTATTCAAAACACATTATTTTTTTCTGTTCAAATTATTTATGCCCCAGTCTTACTTATCTTTCCTGTGGACAGGGTTCTAATTTAATCTGTGTCCTCCAAAGCACCAGCAACAAGGTGCATTGCCTAAAGAATCTGAAAAAAATGTTGAATGAATTATTACTATAATTGTTGTTTGTTGTAATAATAACCACAATAATATTTATTAATGGCCATTTATAGAAGTCTTTACAGTTTGCAAAGTGGTCATCTGATTTCATTCATTATGATCTGAGCCTCACAACTCTAAGAGGAAGGTACTAATATCTCGATTTTGCAGATGGGGAAACAGAGAGTAGTGATTTGCCTATGTCACACAGCTACATTTACACGAGTGGAAAAGAATGGAGAGGGCGGCCAGGTAGCACAGCGAGTAAGAGCACCGGCTCCAGTGTTGAGAAGACCTGGAGATCGAATCCCGGGCTCAGACACTCAGCACCACACCCAGAAATAACTGGCCGTGTAACCTTGAGCAAGTTACTTAACCCCAATTGCTTAAAAAAAAAAAAAAAAAAGAATGGAGATGACATTCCAAGCAAAGATCTGTTATAAACTCCCCAGTTTTCTCTCTCCTTCATCCTTCCCACCTGCCACTCCCAGTGCTTCTGGGAATGGGCAAGTAGAAGAACTATGCCTAGGCGGAATTGGAGGAATCTTCCTGACTCCAAGACACCACTCTATATTGTGTGAGACAGGAAGGGGAAAGAGAGCAAGAATAAAAAATGAAAGATGGGGGAAAGATAAGCTTACCTGGAAAGTATTTGTTGTTCATCCTAATCTCCAGCTTTCTGAGGGGTCTTGGAGATACCATATTCCAGGTTAAAATGACCTATTGTCAAAAAGAAGCTAGATTTGTTCTGGAAAGATCAATGGTCAGAAGATCTGTCATTCACTGAGAATGTGACTGTAGCAAGTTGCTTTACCTCTCTGGGCCTCAGTTTCCCCATCTGTATAGTGGTATACAGGGGCATACCTTATAGGACTCTTGTAGAAGAAATGATTTGTAAATTATAAAATATATAAATGTGAGCTATTATTACTACTGTTAAAATGATAACTCATTATTTTTACCAATTAGCCCTTAAGAGTTTCTATGATTTATCTGGGAATCACTTTTTTATTTGTTCTCAGTTCCTCCCTAATCAAACTCTCCATCATCAACATCTCAGAGTCAGAATCACAGATCTTCATCGTTACCAGGGTCCTTCTCTTGTATAAATTATAGCTGATAAAAACTCCCCTCTGTGAAATTCCCAAAAAGGGTTCACACAGTCTTGAATACCTTCAATGACAGGGAGCACTCTACCTCCTGAGATTCCCACTCTACTTTTGGACCACTGTAATTATTTCATTATAAAAGGTCAAAATTCAGCCCCAAAATTCCACTCTTTTCCCTTAATTCTTGCCATTTGGGGACAAAAAGGGTGAGTCCAGTACCTTTTCCACAAGATAGAACAACAAATATTGGCAATTAGGTGGAGGTAGTAGACAGAGAACGGCACTTAGAATCAGAAGAACTTGAGTTTGCATCCACCCTCGGGCACTTATTAGCTGTGCAACCTTGAACAAGTCACTTAACCTTTTCTTTCAGCCTCAGTTACCTCATCTGTAAAATAGGCATCATCAAAGCATCTACCCCACAAGATTGCCTTGAGGATCAAATGAGATATCACATGTAGAGTGGTTATTGATGCCTAAAGTGATACATAAATATTAATTATCATTATTAAATACTTAAAGCAGCTATCTGCCCCACTCCCATCCCCCAGTTCCTTCAATCAGTCTTTACACAGCATGGACTTCAATTCTATTTAAATGTTGTGGATGCTGTCAGAAGCTCACCAGACAGTGACGGATCTCTAGTTGTGGTTAAGATTTTTTTCACCTTGGGGCTCCCTGGAAGCTCTAGATTGGAGTCTTGCCTTCTAGCCCATGCTTGAGGAGCCCAGATATTCGGCTGTGGCTACACAGCAGGGGTTATAGAATGAGCCTCTTTGCCCCCTAAAGGAGCCAAACCTGGTACAAACACCAGAGATTGCAATCAGTGCCTGCTAGTAAACATGTGGTGAGGCTTGGAAGTTACAAAACCTGGAAGACAAGATGGAGGGCTGTTCCCCAGCACTGATTGCCACAAGATATCCCAGTTTCATCTAAGGGTCAGAGAATAATAGCTGACACTTCTATAGTACTTTAAAATTTGCAAACCATTTTATATGCCTTGTTTCAACCTCATCACAACCCTATTGGGTAGAGGTTATATGTATTATTATCCCTGTTTTACAGATAAGGAAACTGAGTTTCAGCAGTGTTAAGAGACTTACCCAGATTTACATAAAAAAATAGAATTAGAGGCATGCTTCCAACCCAGGTAGGTTATTCCTAACATAAATTCCAGCCCTATTCTCTATGTACACCACCTCTCATGTCAGACCCTCACAAAGGTATGTGGTAATGGATAAAGTGGGTGAGCAGGAAGTCAGGAGGCTGGGATTCCAGCTCTGACTGTCTCTAACTTTCTTGGTGATATAATTTACAGAGCAGTGATAACACTAAGGTGTCTAGGGACACCCATTCCCTCAAGGTACAGGAAAGCCTCTGATCTGGAACATCTTAACTAGTCCAATTACTTACATTTTTAAATGCCCAAAATAGTGTCTGGGGACCCATTGACACAATATTCCTTATTCAACTTTAAGACTGAGCAAATAACCCTTCTATGCTTCAATTTCCCCACCTGTAGCATGGGAATACTATGTGACCCAGCCCCCTCAGAGTTCCAAATGAGTTTAGGCATCATAGAATGTTAGCATTAGAAGTAAGCAGAGATTCTGAACTTGGAGTCTTGGGATGTGAGTTCGATTTCCACCTTTGCTTAACCACCCTCCACATCAGTTTCATTCTCTGTATAAAGGTTAGACTAAATCTCTGAGGTCCCTTATAATGGTTCTAAGAACCAAAAAACTCATTAAATAAGTGTATATGTCACAGAAATTTGGTGTTCCTAAACTAGGAATTGCGGGGACTGAGTTCAAACCCCTGGTCTCTAATGCTTATGACTTATATGATCTTGGTAAAGTCATGTCACCTAAGATCTACAGATCTCAGGCTTTTCGTCTATAAAATGAGAGTCCTTGACTAGAGAAGTTTTAAATTCCCTTCTAGCTCTAGACTTATGATCTGTTTTACAGATGAGAAGATTGAGACCCAGAAAAATGAAGTTATTTTTCTCAAGGTCACATGGATAGTAAAAAGCAAAGCCAGAATTAGAACACAAATTTCCTTATTCTAAGCCCAAAGCTCTTTCCAGTAGACCTCCCTGAGGACATGGCCCATTACATGTCCTATTCCTAAGTATTGTTGTTGTTCAGGTGTTTCAGTCACATCCAACTCTTTTTGGCCCCGTTTGGAGCTTTCTTGGTTTGATGAAGTGGTTTGCCATTTTCTTCTCCAGTTCATTTTACAGATGAGGGAACTGAGGCAAATAGGATCAAGTGACTTGACCAGGGTCATACAACTAAGTGTCTGAGGCCAGATTTGAACTCAAGAAAATGAATCTTCCTTACTCCAGGCCTGGGTCTCTATCCACTGTACCATCTAACTGCCATTCTTATTAAGTATATCTGTTCCTATAATTTGAATAATCTCCACATCTGTGGGGCAAAAATCTGATCCAATTTTACATCTGATTTCCCCTCCAAATCCTAAAAGTAGGAGAGTCATTGGATGTTAGAGTTGGAAAGGATTGTCCATTCCAATACTCTAATTTAAAAGATGAGGAAATTGAGACCCAGGGTACTAAAGGAGTTTATCTCAAGTCACTCCTCTAGGTAATAGCAGACCAAGGTTCAGCTTTAGGTGTCTTGAATCCTGGTCCAGTTTCTTTTCAACTACATAGTACTCATGTCTCTTGCCTCCAGATAAATGAGAAGAAAAAATATATATCCATAAAATGACCCATAAACCTGTCTTCCAGTAGCTGTCCTGTCATTCCTTAGTCATGTTTCCTTTCTGAGCCTCAGTTTTTTCATCTGCAGAATAAGGGAACTGGACTAGTGTAGCAGCAAGCACCCCAGCATCCCCAGGGTGTCTGCCAACACAGGTTCTTGGATCTGCTTTGTTAAAGGAAAGCAACGCAAAATGGGATAACAAGCTTACTTTAATCAGTCAAATATGTATCATTTACCTAGTTCAGGGGAAAAAGGTCAGCACCCTGAACCTCAGAATATACAGACAGAATTATCAAGAAAGAGAAACAGATCCAGTAGACAGTTTCCAAACTGTACAACCATTACATCCATACCAAATCAACATCTGGGTTTCATCAACATCTGGGTGTTTCAAAGCCAGGGGGCTCTCAACAACGGCTTCCCAGAGTCCAGATCAAATCACAGAACACTTCTCAAAGTGAGCCCCCAAAACAAAGCCTCAAATCAGGGTTTTTATAGCCTTCTCCTGACTCAGAGCATGTAACAACCTTCTTGACCCACTGGCCAATCAAAAAGTATCTACTGAAAAACAAGCCTCCCACCCCAGGCTCCAGGTGCACTTTAGCCTAGGGGCAGGGAAGATCTTAAAAATTTATATTCCCATTACATTCGGCCCCAAGATCTTTCATGCCCATAGAATAGTCAATTTACTTTTGAATTAGCACTAAACTTCTCTTAGGTCACATTTTCAAGATACAGAACTAAAGTTATCAAAGTGGCCACTGGGCCTTAAACAAACACAAAGTACATTGCATTGTCACCTCAATTCAAAATAAGAGTCCAAATAAAGTTCTCTTGGGCAGAGGGGGTGTCCTTCCCCTCACACAGCTCCAGCCCCTGCTTCCAAGTACAGAGAGGGGCCTGAGCAACAAAACCAACAAGGTGGGGTCGTTGGGGGTCCAAGGCACTTCATCCCACCCACCATAGTCACAAGTCCATCCTCCCCCTGGGTCCCAAACTGTGGGATGCAGCCAGGAAACACATTCAGTGCCCCTGCTTTGCTGCTCAGTTCTTATCTTTTCCTGTGGCTGAATTCCGAACTCCTGGGTTCCTTCTCCTCCCACAGGCGACAGCCACTCCTGGCTTCTGCCCAGGTCCCGATGCAGGCAGCTCACCATTCCTGCTCTCAGCTCAGTGAAGTCTGCCTGCAGGCCATTCTTCTCTCCTGGTCCATGGCTCCAAAGAGTCACAGCTACCACAACTGGGAAACAAACAATTATCCCAGCCCCCATACTTTCCTTTTACTCTGCAGATCTTGTTCATGACACCAATTTGTAGCAGCAAGCAGCCCAGCATCCCCAGGGTGTCTGCCAACACAGGTTCTTAGATCTGCTTTGTTAAAGGAAAGCAATGCAAAATGGGTTAACAATCTTGCTTTAATCAGTCAAATATGTATTGTTTACCTAGTTCAGGGGAAAAAGGTCAGCACCCTGAACTTCAGAATATACAGACAGAATTATCAAGAAAGAGAAACAGATCAAGTAGACAGTTTCCAAATTGTCCAACCATTACATCCATACCAAATCAACATCTGGGTTTCATCAACATCTGGGTTTTTCAAAGCTGGGGGGCTCTCAACAACGGCTTCCCAGAGTTCGGATTAAATCACAGAACACTTCTCAAAGTGAACCCCCAAAACCAAGGCTCAAATCAGGGTTTATATAGCCTTTTCCTGACTCAGAGCATATAACAACCTTCTCAACCCACTGGCCAATCAAAAAGTATCTACTGAAAAACAAGCCTCCCACCCCAGGCTCCAGGTACACTTTAGCCTAGGGGCAGGGAAGATCTTAAAAATTTACATTCCCATTACATTCTGTCTTCCAGTAGCTGTCCTGTCATTCCTTAGTCATGCTTCCTTTCTGAGCCTCAGTTTTTTCATCTGCAGAATAAGGGAACTGGACTAGGTGCCATCTAAAGTTTCTTCAAGCACTAATGTTCTATATTTCTAGAGATATTTTAAAGATACCAGTGTAGCACAGAGGAGGTAGTACAACTGGACTTAGAGTCAAGAAGACCTAAATTCAAATAGCATCTCCAGCACTTAACTGAATGTGTAACCCTGTACAAGTCACTTAAAACCTCTTTTCAGCCTCAGTTTCTTCATCTGTAAAATAGAGATAACAATAGCACCTACCTCACAGGGTTGTTGGGAGGACAAAAGGAGATAAAATGTATATCTCTTTACAAACTTTGAAATTTTATCTAAATTCTAGTTTTTATAATAAACCTCTCCTCTAACGGTAAAATTTTTCTGCTTTTCCATATCACATATCCTTATCCAATGGCTTGGCAATTTACAGTATGCCTGCCAAAGGTGGCATGATGATTTTAAAAAGTACTGAGTCAATATTAAGAAAAGCATCTTGGGCAAAGAGTGAAGCAGGTCAAGAATGTGTTTTCAGACGTGGTAATATTGGTATATATCTTGTTATTTATATTATTATCTTGTTATTATTGTTATCTCCAGTTCCTTCCTTCTGGTAGGTCCTATTCCTACCAGTTCCTTCTAATATAGTTACTCTCTAAAGGCTGGAAAATAACTCTAATGGGGTAGCTAGGTGGTATGGTGAATAGAACAGTGGACCTGAAGGCAGGAATACCTAAGTTCAAATCCTCCTTCAAATACATTACTTTTGTTCTTCTGGGAAGGTCACCTAATTTTCTCAGCCTCAGATACCTCATCTGTAAAATAAGAATAATAATACCACAATCTCATAGGGGTTTTGTGAAAATCAAATGAGATACTAAATATTAACCCTGAAGACTCCATTATTTTAGGTACAAGCTTTCACAGGACATTTTTATTCAATATTGCTAAGCAACTAAGATGCATGATAAACTGTACTTAGGGATATATCTAGGGATACAAAGACTTCTAAATGATAATATCCTGCTAATGAGTAAAGATATTATAAGATGGGCCAAAAGAAATATTAGATACAGTACTCCAGGAAAATTTACTAAGGGAGGTATCACTTTTAGCTGGGGTGTGTGAATGGGGAAGCTACAAAGAAAAAACACAGTTTAGACATAAGTTCAATTAGAATTTCTGGAAGAAATAAACCAAGAATTTTTAAATGAGTTTATAAATAAAATTAGAATAACAGAACAAAGAATTAGAAAATAATTTACAGATTTGGAGGAAAGAATTGGAAGTAGAAAAATAGCTTAGTACAAGAGGTAAAAAAAAAACTTATATAAGCACCAGACTCCTTGAAAATTAGATGGATCAAATAGAAGTTAATGACTCAGTGAGCAAACAAGAAATATTTAAACAAAACCAAAGACTGAAAAAGTATTAAAAAAACATGTTATCTCATATCAAAGACAAATTACCTAAAAAAAAGGTCAATGAGGATCGCATAAGATTTAGCAGCTAATACAAGTACAGAGCTAGGAATACAATATTCCAAATGGCAAGAGTTATAGGCTTACAACCTAGAATAATTTAACCAGCAAATCTGAGTATAATCCTACAATGAGAAAAATGTATCTTTAATGAAATAGAGGACTTCCAAGCATTTCTAATGAAAAGACCAGAGCTGAGTAAAAACTGTGAAATAGAAACACAAGCCAAGAAAAACATAAACCCTAAAAGATATAAGTGGACATTAAGAAGGCACTAGACAAGAATGAAACATTTAGGGGGTGGAGCCAAAATGGCAGAGTAGAAACAGGACTTGCAAGGGGCTCTGGCTCTCACCTCCTCCAATTCATATAAAAGGTGAATGAACAAACTTTGGAGCTACAGAATCCACAAAATGACACAGAGAAGCTAACCTCCCACTGAGAACAGTCTGGCAAGTTGGCAACAAGTGGCCTGCTCTGGGAGCCAAGCCCAGCCCCGTGCAAGCCAAAGGTTTTAGCCCCAAGGCAGGCCAACCACTGGCTGGAGGGACTTCAGATCATCAGCACCTGTGGCAGTTTCCAGAATTATTAACCCATAGGTGCTGAAGACAAAGTGAGAAGTCAGGGCACTGTGGACTTTGGGATCCAGTAGTTGGTAGTGCGGTCAGCCTCTGCCCCCAGGATTAAGAAGCTCCTGAGGAGCCACAGGCTGTGCAGCCACAGCCACACATGGCAGCTTCAGCTCCTGGTCTGCAGTTTGTAGGGGGACCAAGTGAAGAGTCTGAGAGATAATAGCTCTTGCTTTAACCTGCTTGGATCTGGATTGCAGTCTAGGGTAGAGGTCCTGGGGTGTTCAATCAGCTTGCAGATCATGTGGAGGCTTCAGAGAGGGCACCCAAATAATACCTTTGGCAGCTGAGAAAACCCCAGCATTTGGGACAAAGCTCCCCTGTCTGGTGGCAGAGTCCTACTGTGTGGCAAAAAGCCCAAAAGTCAAGTAATTGAGTGGCAACATGAGCAAATGAGGGAAGCAAAGTAAACAGAGCAACCCAACTTTGTACTCCTTTTGGGGGGACAAAAAGGATCAAAGCATGGAACAGGAGGAAGACAACAAAGTCAGAAATCCTGCACCAAAAGTTTCCAAGAAAAATATGAACTGGTTACAGGCCATAGAGGACCTTAAGAAGATTTTTAAAAGCAAATAAGAGAAGTGGAGGAAAAATTGGGAAGATAAATGAGAAGGCAAGAAAATTATGAAATGAAAGTCAACAACCTAACTGAAGAAAATACACCTTAAAAAATAGACTAACTCAAATGGCAAAAGAGGCTCAAAAAGGCAACGAGGAGAAGAATGCTTTAAAAAGCCGAATTTGCCAGATGGTAAAAGAATCTCAAAAGTTCACTGAAGAGAATCATTCCTTCAGAATTAGATTGGAGAAAATGGAAGCTAGTGACTTTATGAGAAATCAAGATACTATTAAACAGATCCAAACAAACAAAAAAAGAGAAGGCAATGTGAAATATCTCACTGGGAAAAACCACTGACCTGGAAAATAGATCCAGGAGAGATCATTTAAAAATTATTGGACTACCAGAAATCCATAATCAAAAAAAGAACCTAGAAACCAAACTTCAAGAAATTATCAAGGAAAATTGCCATGATGTTTTAGAACATCGAATTTGGCTTAGGGAGGGAATGACATACACACTAAATAGGGCATCTCACCCTACAGGAGAGTTAGGGGGGAAGGGGATGAGAGGGAGGATGATGGAAGTGCGGGCAGCCTTCGGGGGAGGGAAGTTGGAAGCACCTACTTTTGAAAAAGGACAGGATCAAAGTAGAGAATAGAACAAGTGGGAGGTGGGATAGGAGGGAAGGAAATATAGTCAGTCTTTTGCAATATATCTGCTATGGAAATATTTTGCATAACTACACATGTACAACCTATACTGACTGAATTGCTTCTCTTCCCAGTAAGGGTGGGTGACAAGGGAGGGAGGGAATGAATCTGGAATTCAAAGTTTTAAAATCAAATGTTTAAATATATATATATATATATATATATATATATATATAT